>NW_006435764.1:5377654-5379160 GCF_000325575.1 Pteropus alecto
GATGGGTAGCGGAGGTGGTGATGGACTAGAGACTAGGACAAGGGGTATTGTCTGTGGAGAAAGAGGTTCCGTTTGAATTTCCGTTCTGGAACATGAGGGAGCGGCGGAGCAAGCCGCGCAAGGCGGCGAGGGGTCGCGACAAAACCGGCGGTCAGGGCGCCCAAGGCCAGGCCTGGGTCCGCGGGTGCTTGCAACTGGAGCCGGGAAGCAGAGGGGCACATATGCTGCGAGAAAAAATGTGGACGCCCTGGAATGGGCTCATCGTGATCGGGAAAAGAATGGAGCTCCTGGATAGAAACTCGCCAAAGCCTAGGATGTGGGACCCGAAGCATGAGTCTGAATACTGGGAACTGGAAGATGTGGAGAAGTCAGGCCTGCGTCAGGAAGAGATGGATCTGAAGCTACTGCACAATGTAGCAAATGCATTACGGGCTTCAGCTGGTTTGGGGAAAGACAACTCGAAGGAAACGTGGGGGAAGCAAGGATTCAGACGCAATACAGGGGCTGAATTCGAGAGGTCAAGGACATCAGGCTCTAGGAAGGGGTCTGGGTTTAAAGAGAGTTTGAGGTCTACTGGGGTGGAAAGCAGTGGAGAGGACATGAGATCTGGAGGCTATAAATTAGAGCAGAGTGAGGGGGCGCTGAGGTCAAGTGGAGAGAAACTGAGGTCAGGTGGAGAGAAGCCGAGGTTAAGTGGTGAGAAGATGAGGCTGAGTAGAGAGAAACTGAGGTCAAGTGGAGAGAAGCTAAAGTCAAGTGGAGAGAAGCTGGTATTTGGGGGAGAGAAGCGGGCATCTAGGGAAGAGGAGCCCAGGATGATTGCAGAGAATTCGAGATCCCCTACAGATGAACTGCAGTTAAGTACAGAGAAACTGGGATCCAGTAGAGAGAAGCTGGAGTCCAGTGGAGAGACGTTGAAGGGTTCAAGAATGGGGAGCATAAATGAAGAGAAAATGGAAAGACTGGTAGAAGTTACTAGTTATGAAAAAGTAACAGCAGTTACTGATGCTGAGATGGAAATTCCTTTCAATAGGGTGGAAGGGAATGATCAGGAACTAGAAGGGACCGAAGAAGGGGTAGCCATCGAGGAGGATGTCTTGGGTGGAGTGACTATTACTGACGAATCTGTTTCTATGGAAGAGAAAGAGGTTATAGTTGAAGATGCTGATCAGTGAGGCAGATGGAGGATTGAAGCTAAAGAAGGAAAGAGAAGCAGATAGAGGAAGTCGTGCAAGTCAAAGAGGAGAAGTTAGAGCCGAGCAGAACATTATCGACCCTGAAGGAATAAATATGAGAGAGGAACAGAGAGCCTCTGAGCCTAAGAGAAGAGAGTGCAATAAAGAAGTACTGGGGATGAAGGCAGAGAGCAGGACCAAAGAAAATAAAGAAGAGTAATAAAAAGGGAGATGGGAACGTTTTGAGGAGAAGGAAAAGATTTGATAATATACAGATAGAGAAAGGAAAATTGGATATTTGTTGCTTGGAGAAGAGCTGGGACAGGAGCTT
>NW_006435764.1:5379226-5390538 GCF_000325575.1 Pteropus alecto
GAAAATGGAAAATTACAGCAGGACAAAGGATAGATAATGAAGTTTGTAGAAGATGAGACGGGCCAGAGTAAACAGAAAATTTCTGAAAGAGGATCCTGACGATGAACGAGAGGCTCTAGAGTGACAAAAGCGAGAAAAGAGATCAGAAAACACGGAAGTGAAGAAAAGTAAGAGGCCAAATCTCATAATATTGATTATGTTTTTGGGTTTTAAAGTTATTTTCTTCACTATTTCCATACCCTCCTCTCTCATGTAGTCAATTTTATAATCTAAAGGGACAAGCCTCTCACTGGCTCCGGACCAAGCCCATCCTCACTGATCTTCCCTCTAACCCCAAAATTGCATCCAGAATAATTGCTAGTCTCCACTATTTTAAACGATATGATCACCATTTCCACAGGTTCCTCTCACCTCCACATAACATTTGAATTGCTCATACTTGATTTGAAGTTGTGTCATTGATTCGTATTATTATTGATTTCATCTTTGATTTTTAGTTATTCACCTAGTCACATGGACTTTTGCCCTTGTGTCCGTCTCCTTCGGTACTTTTTTTTTTTTTTTTAATGTCTTCCATCCACATGCCATCTAACATCCACTCTCATCCCAGGGAAGAGAGAAGACTCCCTGAGTGCTCACTGTCCAGATATCAATATCAAGACTTAGGCTCTTACATTCTATTTGTTTCTTGAATAGAGATGTAAGAGATGGCAAAAAGCAGTCATGGATACTTAGGATGAAAGGGATAATTAACCCTTTTTCCTCTATGTACTTTTTAAAGTCTGCGAAATATCTAAGGAGTAGAAACTTCATTATATCATAATATAACACAAGTACCATAACACAAATTTATAATAGCCTCATGTTTTTTAATTGTTGAGTTTTCTACATACCCTTTGCTAATTTCTCCCCAATGCTCTAAAAGATCTATAAAATTTGTGTGATATTTCTGTTCATATAGTCAAACCTAACAGATAATCCATCAATTCCATTTTTTCCCTGACAGTTTCTTTCTGAGAGAGCCCTTCATCCTTTGGGTCTGACGTAGGGCAGCTGCGTTCTAGGCTTGCTCCATAGCTGCTTTCCTGGGCTTCCTAATAGTTCTTCTATTCTATATTGGATCGTCATATCATCCAATAGCTTCCAGAGAAAGTGACCATGGTGGGGGGTGGGGTGGTAAACTTTGTGACACCTTATCTGTCTGCAAATATGATTTTTCTCTTATAGTTGATTGATAGTTTAGCTTGGTATGGGATTTTAAGTTGGAAATGTTTTTCTTTTAGAATTTTAAAGGCCTTACCCCACTGGCTTCTAACTTCCAAGTATTGCTGTTTATTAGAAGTGCAGTTTCCTCCTCCTCCTCCTCCTCCTCCTCCTCCTCCTCTGATTCTATGGATATGACCTGGGTTTTTTTCCCTATGTAAAGGACCTGTTTTCTACCACTCCATGGGTCAACCTCCACTTTCCTCCCACTTTCTGTGGTTCTACTACAGGATATTGGAGCCAGAATTCTAGCTCTACCTTTTTTTTTTCGACTTTCTCCTCCTCTCTTCTACTCTCTGGACAATTTCACTTTATCTTCTTATCCTTTCTATTGAATTTTGTATTTTACCTCTCTTGTTCACTGATTGCTCGTGTGTATACATATATAGCATTTCTGTTTTTGTTTCATGTACGTGTTTTCTTAGCTTTCCAAGAAATTTTCCTGTTTTTAAGTTTTCTTCTGCTTTCCACATTGTTTCCTCTCAATTTCTTTCCGCTTTTCTGGTTGTGTGTGTGTCTGTGCATGTGTGTGTTGTTGAAGGTTTTCCTCAAATGTTGGATCTTTGTCTATTCATATTTAGGACTGAAACACTAAAGCGGAGCTCACTGGAAACTGTATGTGCACAGATGGGGGTCGCTAATTGATGGTTTTCGTTCTAAGGTGGCTGGAGCAAACAGGTTTTCAATTAGGCACCCTCAAACATCAGGATCTGTAGATCACATTGCAGGGACTATTCAGTGTCTCCAGAGAAGAATTCTCCAGTCTCCTACCTGGGGAATATTTGCACAGCCACCACTGTTGAGGTTCTGGCAGCAAGGCAGGGGGAATAGGGTTGTGGATCTAACATTTAGGATGCATATTTCCACCCAGTCCTTCTGTTTTCCACTAAGTGCTCACCACTACCTTCAGCTGTGCCTGGTGTCCCTGAGTCGCTATTTTGCAGATTCACTTTCTCCAGAGAATATATACCCTCTGGTATCCTGCAGGGGGTTGTTGCCAGGCTAAAAAGGGTTGGAGAGGGGTATTGTGGATTTATCTGCTTTATATACAGACTTCTAAACAATTTGCTTGTTTTTGGCCCCGTGTCTTTCTCCTTCCATCTGGGATATCTGGTCCCTCCAGGTCCTGAACTTTTGGGGGGATGAGCGGAGTGAACTATTACTCTTGTTTATATTGTCCTCTAAGAGCATGTAAGTTCCAGCTTCCTGCACTCTGCTATTAATCCCCACTCTGTCTCTAAAAGATGACCTCTCTGACCCACTGTTGTTCGCGCTCCTGTTCTCCGTCTTTTGGGCTTTATATCATATTTATATAGTTATTTTCATCTGGTGGGATTTGGAGAGAAACATATGAATGTGTTCAGTCTTCCATGTTTGACAAAGAGTCTCCTCCATTATATTTTAATTGTTCTTAATCGAATTCTCAAAAAGTGATCCTAATTTTCATCTTGAGGTTAATTCGCTATTTTTATAAAGTCTCTTGTGTGAAAGTGGTTAATACAATAAACAAATAACTAAGCTGCTCTCCTACTACTGCAGTGTACAACAGCCTCTACTAAATCAGTTAAATATCTTCTTAAAAACCCACAAAACCTTTCTTGAGCCCACATTTCTCTTACATACTGAATTTCTTTGCTCCCTGTGGTAGGCACAAAAGTGATTCTCCAGAGGAATATTCACTTTCTAATCCCAAGAACCTGTGAATATTGCCTTATATGGCAGAAGATGTGATGGCATTAAATATCTTGAGAGGAGGAGCTTATTCTGGAATATATGGGTGAGTCCCAAATGGCAACGCAAGTGTCCTTATCTGAGGGAGACAGGAGATCAGACACAGACAGGAGAAGAGGAGGCAATGTGACCTCAGAGGCAGACACTGAAGAGATGCAGCCACGAGCCTAGGAATGCTGATAGCCAGAAGTTGGAACGGCAAAGAATGGATTTTTTCTAGAGCCTCTGTAGGTAGTGCGGCCTCTGCCAACACCTTGACTTTGGACTTCTGGCCTCCAGAACTGTGAGAGAATAAATTTCTATTCTTTCAAGCCCCCCCTGTTGGTGGTAATTTGTTACAGCAGTTCTAGGAAACATCCTCTTTTTACTGCAGAATTCCTCCCAAAAGTTGTTACCCTTACTTTTTCTAAATATTCTCTTCTTTTCCTTTTTATCCGGCTTTTTACACTGGACATTCTAATATATACAGAAAAGTTGGAAAATTAGAGCAACGAACAACAAAACATTCTCTAGCTAGATTGAATAATTGCTAGCAGTTTGCTCTATTTGCTTTATCTTTGTATACTTCATCACATATCTCCTAAAAATAAAGGTATTCTCTTACATGTCCATAATACCTAAGTAGATTTAATTTAAAAAATTTATGTATTTTAAAATTTTTAATTTAATAATTTTTTACATTTTTAAAATTTTAATTTAATAAATTAAAATTAAGAATAATGCCTTTATGTCATCTAATATTCAATCTATATTCAATTGTCCTTCCTTATCTCAAAAATATCTTTTATAACTTTTTCCTTGGCTCAGGATCCGATTGGGGCTCATACATTGAATATGATTGTTAACTCTTTTAAATCGACATTAATCTCCCTCTTATTCTGTTTTTAACAACTCTGACTTTTTAATGAATTTCAGGCCTATATTCGTACAGATGTCCAACATTCTGGATTTATCTGATTGTGTCCAGATGGTGTCATTCAGTCTGTTCTTCTAGCTGCTGTAGATCTCACATACCGGAAGTTTGGGCTATAGGTCTGGTTTCTTTTTCTCTGTAGTACTTTTCACTTTCTAACCCAGAGTTTTCCTTTTGTAGTTGCTTATTTATTTATTTCCTGCACGAGGGAATCAGTGTGTTACCCATTCTAGGCCGCTGTGTAACCAACACGTGGGAGACACTCGGCATGTATTTGTGGTATGAGACAGTCCATCGCATTCAGTGACTCCACCTGCTCAATATTAGTTTACATTTATTGAGAAATTGCTGTAATAATTGACCCTGTTTCTTAGAACGTCTCACATTTTTTTGAAGCCTCAGATGCCTAAAAATGTCTTTATTCTATTCTTGAGGTTTGTCCAGGTGCAGAACTTTCCCTCAGCAGTTTGAAGGCCTGCGCCTTCCAGCATGGCCACTGAGAGTCCAGATCGATTTTTATGCTTGAGTCTTTGTACACGACCAGATGTGTGCACGTGGCCTGTTTTCTTCTCCTTGTCTCCGTATTTCTGCTTATTTATTAGTCAGAAGTTTATAGCTTGTTCATTCTCTGAGAACTCTGATCCTGTGGTTAGACAATAAACTAGAGATATTGGGTATGGGCAGAGTTGTAAAGATAAGCTACAGAAGGCTCAAGTCTAGTCGTGGGATCTTTTTGACACGTGACGATAGCGAACATTTATTGAATTCTTGGAATAATCAGAATAATTTCACAGGCACCATGCTAAGCACTTTACATGTTCTCTACCCTTTATTCTTCCCAGCGATGCTTTGCGATAGGAACGATTACTCTACCAACTCTACCGACCAGAAACCGCCAGGACCAGGCCCTGACCCAGAGCCACACTAGAAAGCACTCTGCTCGGTGGCCCAGTCCCTTCTCACTGGACAAGCCTCACACCTTGGTTTTCTCAACAGTCAAAGCAAAGTCTCCGAGCCTTCCCGGGGGGCAGGGAATGAGGCTGTGCAACGCCCCTTCCATTCACTCCGTGAATGCTTGTTGAATGAGCATGTCAGTGGCAAGTTTTTAAGACCGTCAATGCCAGAAAACAATGATGTTTATTTTCTCTCCCAGATTTCTGTCTTCCCGAGATCACCCACTCCTAGTCCTCTATGGTGAGAAACTGTCACGTCTCCTAGAAGTGGCTTGCGCAGCCACGAGGTCAAGATGGATAGTTTTTGGTGGTGTGGGTCTCAGATTGCACTGCGAACCAAATCACAGGACTTCTTCTTTGGCTGGATTACATTTTCTCCTGGGATATCAGATGCATTCCACTGAGGCCACAGAAAGAAAAAGTGAAGATCAAGACACCGTGACAAATGGCAGCCAATTTGTAAGTGCAGATATTTTCAATCATCTAGATAGCTAGAACTTTATAATTTCCTTTTTTACTAAAATGAACTAAAATGCACACATTTCGGGGAATTCAGGGCTCCTCAGTGATGTTATTTATTTTCATTATCCTATTCTTCCTGCGCATATTCCCAAAGAGCCCTGTTGCTTGCAACAGGATGTGTTAAAAGTGACGTTATTGTCTGGCTTTTGTTCAAATGTGCTCTTAGTCGGTCCTTGCTGCCTGTCTGCCTTTTCTTTAGCTGGAGCCTGTGCTCCCGAGTCAGCCAGAGCCTGCCTGGGGTCCCTGCCCTCCTCCACAGGTGCCCGAGTTTGCACCTCTCGACCACAAAATGGTCCAGCTTAATGAATGGCTGTGCTTGGGCATTTAATCTCATGTCAAGCCCAGGACTCCATAGATGCCTAAGTACTTTTTTTTTTTTTTTTTGAGCTTCGGGGAATACAGTATAAGATAAAAACAACAGTGTGTTTTGCTTTGTTTGTTTTTTGCTTTATGCTGTGGGAATTGAAAAAAACTACATACCTACCCATACTCGAGTGCCCATGAGAGGGAGAGTTAAGCCCGGGGGATGCAGGACAAAGTGAGTGGTCACAGTTCCCGAAACCAGCGCCAATTAAAATAAAACGTCAGTCGTACTGTGTAAAATGGGAAAAGTAGTGGCAGCTATACAAATCATGCTGTGATTTTTTTTTTCTGTTTAATTTGTTTTGTAACTGGTAATTTGCTTGAATTTGGAGCTGTGTACTTTGAGTGTATTATAAGGAAGCTTTTGGGGAAAATACATGTGTGTGTGTGTGTGTGTGTGTGTGTGTGTGTTTTGTGTGTGTGTGTGTGTATATGCACCATAGCTTACATAGCTTGGAATTCTCTGCAAAAGTTCAGATGCACAATATTTTTTAAAGTTTTATGATTTATTAAAGGTTGAAAACCTGTTTCTGTACCATTAAGTTAAAGTATAAGGCACAGGATGGCAAACAAGTATTTGTTTATATTAAATATTTTGTTACATTTAAGATGTAACGGCCCCCCTCCTCCCGTTGGCAATGATCAGGTTGGACAGGTGATGGATTTGTAAATTGCACTAACAGACACAGATTCAAACAGGTGTAAGAAATAGGGCTGACACCAGAGCTTCAGGAGTTTGACTCCTAATCTGGGTTCTTGTGTGACACCAGACGGTTTTCCATCATGCTTGGCCTGGCCCCCTGATTCAGGAACTGGAGGAAGGTGGCTGCTGCCGCTGGGCACAAATTTCTCAGAGGCCACTGGGCATTATTCTGGGATGGCCCCTGGGTCTCAGAGATTCACTGTCCATCTTGCAAGGGTCATCATCCTGTCAGACCTCACTGACCTAACTCTCAAGAAGCCAGCCCTGCCAGCTTTCCCCAATTTGGTGTCAGAGTCATTTCTACACAGAATACACAGGGCTTGCAAGGTCACACTCGGCTGCTTCTTGGACTCTGACCCCCTCTGAGCTCATTCTCCTTCCTCCTTCTCCTTCCTCCTTCCTCTCTTCCTTAGAGGCTCCCGGGGTACTATGTGCATACCTAGGGTGGGACCGGGACATGGGTTGTGGCCAGTTCTGTTCATGTCTGTATCGCTCAGACTCCACTGTCCTTATTGATATCATGCAGACAAATGCATGATACTTTGGTTAGCATTGTCACGAGAGCCAGGGATACAACAGACAGGTGCCCTGCCCTTGGGGACAAGAGGTGCACGCAGGGACTCATTTGTGAATGAGGTAGCACTTTGTTATAGTACATTAACAACTAATGATTTATCTCAGTCTCATAATTTCATTTTTGTGGTATGGCCTAAAAAGCCTAGTTTCCCCAAAAGAGCCAGCTCAGTTTATGGTACAATTCTACTACTTAGTCATTCATTTAACAAATATTTAGTAAGCACCTATTATTTGCCAGGCAGTATTCCAGATGTCAGGATTATAACAGAGAACAAACTGACAAATATCCCTGATCTCTGAGAGCCTGTGCTGTTGTAGAAGGAGACGGAAAAATTGCATCAATATGTAACATGAGCTAAGAATTTTGAAGAAAAGCTAAGCAGGGTAAGGAAGAGTAACAGAGGTGTGTGAGTGCGTGATCTTTTAGATGGGGTCATTGAGGAAGTCCTTTGTGATGCGGTGACTCTCAAACAGGGCCTAGAAGGAGGTGAGGGAGAAGAAGCAGATGTTTGGAGGAAGTCCTTTCCAGGCAAGGAGGCAGCAAGGAACAGAGCCTCTGAGTGGCAGCAAGTGATCCTGGCCTGTTTGGAGAACAGGAAGTCACTAACTGAATGTCCACACTCCTGGTCGCCCTCGTCTGCAAGCCCGTGGGCTTAACGGGAGGAACAAATGAAATCATTTGTGTGGAAATATTTATGTCAACCATCAAGCACGGTGTAAAAGTTAGTCTCTGTATGTTGACTTCATCAAGTATTTGTAGCGTGTCTAAATCATCATGGATTGTAACCATTATATTACATTCTACCCTTTCGTTTCTTTACAATTAAGGGGAAATTCACATAATGTGTGATGAATTTTAAAGTATAAAATCCAGTGACACTGAGTGCATTCACACTGTTGTGTGCATTCACTCTCTAGTTTCAAAACTTTCATCGCCCTGCCCTTTCATTTTTAATACTAGTTTGTTAACGCTTTTGAAAAAGGATCCCCTCATGTCTGACTTTGCCCTTTCTTTCTGGCTGGCCTTCATCAGTTCCGATGATTCATCCATCTGTTTATTCAACAGATAATTATTGAACATTTACTGCGTGATAGGCACCATACTGGGTTGGTTCTGGGTATACAAAAGTGACAGAGGACACACAGGTCCCTGTGTTTAGGAGACTCATCATCTAGCGAGGGATTTAGACACTGAACATATTATCAGAAAATCAACTTAAATTATGATAAATGCTTATAAGCAAAAATGCTTTGAAAATTGTGTTTGAAACATTTGTGAAGTTATTAAAGCTATTAGAAGTGAGAAGCCACTAGCTTTTAAAGCTTAGAATAACATGACTATGTATTTTTTATAATTGTGCTCTTAGTTCAGAGACACAGGAGAGAAAGATCACCTCAGGAAAGTGACCTGGATTCTGTTAGAGCAGAGAATAGGGAGACAGGCAAAGATAAAATCGGTACTTCATTCATTTCCTCCCGATAACAGCCCTCTGAGGTCCGCAAGGACAGATATTTCCCGCGCTCCCATTTTACAGATGTGGAAACTGAGACCAGGAAGTTCGTGCCCTGCTTAACGCCACCTGGCGGAGCTTTTATCTAACGTTTCACTTTAGCCATCTGTCTCGTAAAGCTGCAAAGCATTCCGTCCGATAGGGAGCAGTGCACACCTGGTTGGAAGGAGACCCACAGACACCCGCGGGGTTGGTCCACAGCCACCCAGCCCACATGGTGTGCTCCCAGATTTCCAGGAGAGGGCACTGCTAGGCCGGCCTCAGAGTCACCTCGCTGGACGTTCCCCCGGGCCTGCCCTCCTGCCCCTCCCTACCACCCCACCACTTGAGACTCATGACCCAGCAAGCTCTCAGCTCCCTGAGGCCTTTTCGTCACTGATGTGCACACGTGTGTTTTTCTAGATGATTGTTTCTTAATCACACTGTGGAATGACAAATCAGGGCTAGTAACCCAAGTCACCTCGACTGATGAGCTAGTGATCATCAAAACAAACGTACAGCCCCCGGGCGGAGCCACGAAAGCGGCTAGCGTCCCCCTTGCGGCCACCTGGTGCCACCACTGCACGTCCGTCATGTAGGCGCGCTCTTCGGTTTTCTTTAGGCAGAATGACCTGGCAGCATTTCCACCCCACCCACAGCTAGTTTCGCTTTCCTAATGTTAAAAAAGCTCCTTCTAACTGAAGTAGAGTGGTCGAACAGGTTCCAGCATTTTACTTAATTTTTTTATATGCTTATTTAAGATTTCTTCCTTCTAGTGAGTCTCTTTCCTTTTTGTCTCAGGAAGATGCCCAGAACTGTTCTCTTTGGCGTTTGTCCAAAGTCCAGGTTCTAATATTTTTTGGACTGTGGTTTAATTTTAACCAGAAAACTCTTCTTTTGGAATAATTACTGTTTAATCTGGAAAGAGCCAGTTTGATACACAGCAACAACACCTCCTGCCATTTATGTCTATTTACTGCTGACATATTCTTTGTAAAAGCGGAGGCCGATTTGGTGGGGAAAATGAAAATAAAAATTGTGGGCAGGTTCATTCGGGGGACCGTCTAAACGTCTGCTTTGTTAACGTAATAAATTCCAGGTGTCCGGGAGTGGGCTGGGGAGAGAATTGAGGGAAGAGATGACCGAGAGGCCCCTAAGGTAGACACGTGACATCAGTTTTCTGCGACAATCTCAATTTCTGAGACAGAAGGCACACGGGCCCTTTGACAGGCCAGACATCAGACTGCCATCAGTGCTCAGTTCTGAACACGTGGTCACCGGAGAGGCCTGTCGGCAGTGACAGGCATCGTCTCCTCAGGACTGACCTTGACCTGCGGAGCTGGGACCCCAGCGCTCCCTGCACCGGTCGTGTTTCCGAGGCCTTGTTCCCTACAGTGCACGTCCAGGGGTAACAATCGCTTGTATTTGTGGGACCTTAAAGAATTTTCGATGCGACAAGACGGAAATTCATTAATTTTTTGCAGTTTCGGTGGCAAACCTCTGCTTTGGTAATTAAAAAAAAAAAAAAAGATCAAAAGAGAATGAGATATGCCATGCAGACCAATTCTAGAAAAAAATGATTTATGCCAGTCCCGGCCGAGGCAAACAAATTTGGGAGGACTGACTCGCTTTGCAGAAGTGGTCTTCACTTTACTGTAGAGTCATCCTTGGGCTTACAGAAGGGAGGTCAGAAAAGCTGAAGGCTAGCTGTCAAAAGCTGTCACTGGTGAGAGACGTTCTTAAGTGAAAATAAAGGTTTGGTTGCCCAGTGAGTCAGTGTGGGCTGAGGCTCCATTTACAAAAGTCTGGTCTGTGCGGATTCTGTTAAGGGCAGGTGTATAAAGCCAGGTGTAGTCACACTGGCCCGATCCGTCCCACAGGAGCTCCTCAAGGCAGAGACTCTCTTTCACGGCTCCTCACTGCTGTTTTTCCTTCGTCGAAATCCTCAATGAATGTCACATCAACATGTTCATCGGTTAGATTTGATATGTATATAAGCAGAACGGTCCGTCCACGTGTGGCCTGACCTGGCATGGACTCAGAACCCGGTGCTCGTCACTTCTCTTGCATCTGGAAGAGTGCTAACGAAGACAAGAGAAAACGAAAGCTTCTCATGCATCCTAATCTGGGAGTTTGATCTTCACGAAGAATGCGTGTCTGTTTCATCATTCGGTTTCTCGCTCAGCCTTCCAGTTCAGACCCGTGCAGCAGACATTCGCCTCTCAGGCCTTCTTGCCCGCTGGGCACTGTTCCTTATTCGGGCCTGGGCTGCTACGTCCCAGGACGGCCCTCTCTCCTGAGTCCTCCCTCTGTACCTGCCAAAGGCAGAGGGGTTGGGGCGTGGCTTCCAGGGTGATGGCTAGGCTTCCCGAAGGGCACCGTCACCCCCTAAAAAAGGACTTCTACTTGGCGATGTCTCTGAGGAGCCCTGGGAGGTGGCCGGTTGGGTCCTGACTCAGTAGGGAGGGAGATAGCTCAGCTCGCTGATGCCTATCTGGCGGAGCGAAATTGGCCTGGGCAAGGGCGGGTCTGTGCCTCCAACTAGCTGGGGGTGGGAGAGTGGCGGTGGGAACTTTTGCACCACGAATTCTTTGGACGTTATGATGGCTCGATGGCTCTGCCGAGATCCCTTTATCTTAAAGTTTCTACCAAGCAACCAGCATCACACAGGGTCAGGATTTCTCTTTTGTCTTGGTTATACCCTCAGAAGCCCAGGGCACCGCACGAGAATGACAGGGTCGGCAAAACCAGAGCTCACGTAGGAGGCTCAGGCTGTGTGATGGGGCAGAAGCCAGAAT
>NW_006435764.1:5390594-5398971 GCF_000325575.1 Pteropus alecto
AAGAGTCCACCTTGGGGTGCGAGGAGAACGTTGCTGTTATCATCAGTGAGAAATTAACTCTAAATACTCTCATCTTGGAGACAAAGGACTGGAAGAGTACACGTCGTCGCCCTGGGTATAATGTTGTCTGGCTGTCTGTTTTTGTTTAATCAGTAGATAGTTCCCTGGTATAGGACAGCAAGGTCACGTGTAGCCCTGGACACCAGCATGGCTGGCTGGGAACTCTGGAAAAAGCGGCGACAAAGTGTTCAGCCACAGGCTTGTTCCACCTTAGTCTCCGGGCTGGCCCGGATCAGGAAGAGAGTAAAATATCGAAGTGGCATATCCCAAATGTTAGTTTCCAAGGACAAACCGACTGGAAAGGGAAAGCACCTTTAGATCTGGCCAGGGTGCCGAAGCCCCAGGTGAACGACGTCACCCACGTGTGTCTGCCGGGAGCCCCTGTGGCTGTTTTGGATTTGTAGTCACATGTGGGACGATACTGAGAGCGTGGCTTCCTGCATTGGACTTACCCTGTCAGCAAGACACTGTTTACATTATTTGTTTGCCAAATTGGGGCGCGTTATGTGCAATATCTTTTAAGTTCAATTCAATTAGTGTTTAGAAATACCATAGATAGAAAAGGCTAGAAAAGCACTATAGCAAACAATGATTAGTGTGATTAGAGCGCCTTGAACTTGAGCGTGAGAGAATTTAACCAGAACGAGTCCCCATCTCTTATAAGAAGCCTGTAGGTCCCCAAAGGGTATCAGCACCGTGTAAGATATTTTAAGTAGCAGAGTAAGCGGGGAAGGAAAGAGATCGAACATCGGGAAAACATCTTTGAATACCATTTGCAAAACGAGGGGCTAAATTGTTTAGGTCAGTGGCCTGGGCAGAAGGATAAACTGTGAGTAAGAAACGCTCAGAGCAGCCTCTGGAGGAAGTGTTCAGGATGTGAACACCCAGTAGCAGCCTCTTTGATTTCAAAGGTGAAATAGTTGAACCCCAGACCTCACTGTAAGATGTGAAGAGTCACTCCGAATTTATAAGCTCATTAAACTGGTATTTTTGACTGTCTACACATCTGGCGTTAGGGAAACCACACAGAATGCTTCCAGCCACACCTCCTCAAACCACTTAGCTGACAGTTTTTCTTCTAATTACTCTAGTGAGCGTCTCTGTTATTTACAAAGGCAGGGCAGGGGGATTTGTGCCTTGGTATCCTTTCAAGAGGGGTCAAGGTCAGCCTGTCTTTTGAAATTGGTCTGAACACACACACACACACACACACACACACACACACACACACACACAGATACACACAGAGAAATCAGCTATCTGTCTCCTTTGCTGCGGCTGTGGGGCCAAGGTCAGGGACTTTGAGTTTGTACTTCTCTGTTGACCTTCTGGGTGAACAATGGCTAGTTCACCTAAAGGCTCCCCCTCCCCATTCACTGTTGTTTTGATGAAATGAGAAGCCTTCTGCCCTTTTCCTGCTTTCTTTCCTCCCTTGAATGTTGGTACGATCAATGAAATAATGGTCATAACGAGCTCTGAATGACTTCGAGAAGGGTGCAACCCGACTGGGGGCGGTTCACGAATCTGCGGGGCCAGGGCTTCCGTCTGCTCCCCTGGGGAGGCTGCACACGAGGAAGGAGGAAGGTGACGCTGGACACAGTGCCGCAGGGAGTGGCTCGTTCCTGACCTCGGCATCCATGCTCTCATCTCCAGGGGTAGGATAAATGGTAGTTCGGCCACTCGTGTCTCCCCATCACGTGAACCCTCAGTCACCTTCAGTGTGACTCGCTGTTCCAGGAATGAATACGAGGTAGAACGAAAAGATAGTTTCCTCTGCTGCACGTTTGCAAGGTGTTTTCAAAGGCGAGGCAGCAGGGAAACGGTGAGCCCCGTTTCCTTGCACACCGAGCGTCAGAATTCTGACGGGAGGGCAGAGGGAAGCTCCACCTTCCCGGACACCTCTTGCTCAGGACAGCTAGGTAGACGACCAAGGATCGGGGAACATCGAGGTGACAGGGAGCCATGCACGCTAGATCTCGGGCTCTGTCGGCTGATGGTGGTGTGACCTGCAGGACGGCCTGGGCGGGCGGCCCTTTCCACACCAGCTCCCCCGGGGTAATGGCTCTTCACTCAGCCTGCGCTGCTCAGGGCTCGTCACGCTCTCCCAGCACCTTCTTTCACGGGTGGAAAAGGCATCGGGTTACTTAGGAGAAGAACGTTATGTCTCTGCCCCAGAGGAGGAACCACTGTGTCCCCATGAGGGGCATTCACCCACAGGAGAGTCTCCAGGACAAAGGAATCTTCTAGAGACAATGTGGGGAGGGGCGGTCCGCAAAAGGAGACTCTGGAGTGAGCCCAGAGTCCAGTGACAGTTCATTAAACCCCGTTGAGAGGAGCCTGGCGGTTGTCTGAGCATGGGAAGAGAAACACGGAGGCCGGGAGAGACTGCGACTGTGGAGCAGTGTGGCCTTGGAGCGTGACAGAAGTTTAATTCTGCTAATTAATGAGACTGACTACAAGTGACTGTAACATTCATTTGGTTACCAAAAGGTGTTCTTAACAGAAGGCAATTCGTGAACTCCTGTCCCGGGACGGACAAAAGCTTGTACCCAACGTGTGGGAAGGTAGAGAGACAAAAGATCTTGCAGCTAGAAGGAAATGGTTTCTGTGTTTCTGCCACCAAAATTTGCCAATTTGATGTCAAGTGACTTAGGGCTTGCAGTGCATGTTTGTGCTATTAGATGGTCTTTTGAGCAATTCTGAGTTTGCAGAACATTTTGCTGAAGTCAACAAACAATAATTTTGGGAGCCCAGCTTCTGCCCAGGCCTTGCTCAGGTAAAATGAGGCCCTTCCTCCTGCCATGTACCGTGTGACGCTCCTGCCATCCTTCTGCCCAGACACTTCTCCTTCCTCCAGGAGTGCTGGGCTTCTGCCCTGAATTGAGCACACACGTTTGTGTGTGTGTGTAGTGCGGGTGGTCACCTCTGTGATGGCCACCGTAACCGAATGAGGGCTTTGAGCTATGTCGAGGGGAAGCAGGAGTGACACCAAGCGCCAAGAGCAGGAGCTTCCTGTGGCTTCAGGTGTCCTCTCTGCTCCGATTATAGGAGCAGAGAGAAAGGCTTTGCTCTGATCCACAGCATTCACCTCAGTGTAGGGGGACAGAGCCTCAGAAGCTGGTGCGACGTCTGTGTTTCACTCTGCTCGTTCAGAAGTAGAGATTGGCTCTCTGGGACTTAGACGCAGACCTGGGGCTTTGAATAGATTATTGAGATAAAAATCAGGATGAACCATCTCGTTGGCTAGAACACGTTGCCATTTCTACCCCAAACTTCCTCTGGAGGAGGGACTGTACCCAGGCTGGGAACTGGGAACCTCCTTGCTGGAGAGAGAGCTCTCAGGTTACCAAGGCTGGTCATAGGTCACCTTCGTATGCAGAGGACGACCTGCTTTCCTTTGTTCAAAAAAACACTGATCTACTTCTCTATGTTCTGTTTGTTTTAGGGACCTCCTGGCTCAGCGCCCCTATGGCCAGAAATTCACCCCTGTTAAGCCGCGTGTGGGGAACTAAGATTCGTTTTCCCGTGGAATTCCCCTGAGAGGGACGGGGCGCTTTGCGGGGCAGAGAATCCCAGGGGCAGCTTGGAGACAATCCCCGGTGTAGGCTGGACCTCCAGTTACAGCGCCCCCCAGGGGAGGAACGTGACCAGGTTGGCATCTGTTTTCCAGCCAGTCCTTGTTCTCAGCTTGGAGCCTACTTGGTTTTTTCCTTCATGGGAGAAGGAGGGAATAGGTTTGTTTGTCCAGGTGCCACCAGTCCAATGACTGTCTGGGGCACAGGAGTGTCTTCAGGGCGCAGCGTCAGCCCCAGTCCCCCTGACGTCTGTGTCTGCTCCTGCTCTGGGTGTGCTGTAAACAGCGGGTCGATTCAAAGCTGAGAGGTGTTGGGAAACCCCTTGGGCAAGAGATTTCGAAATGAGATTCAGAGTAGAAAAAACACAGTGAGGTGAGGTTCTAAGGAAGAAGGAGACAGAAAAGGCTCCCATCCTGGTGCTGCGCTAGGTAGCGGGGATAAACAGAAGCGCCTAGAAAGCCTGCAGTGGGGGGGCAGGCAGCCGAGCCGAGTGCAAGGCTCCCCTCCCTGCGGCCTGCCGACAGTGACAAGGACAAGGACAAGGAGGCACGCAGTGTCTCTCTGTTCACCAGGTGACACCCTTGGAGCGGGCGCAGCCTGGGGCATGTCAGCACCAGTGAGGTGTAGCTCGATCAGAGGGCTCCCACAGGAGCGGGGATTTGGGGGGCAGGAGAGTAGAGTTGGCAGGAGCATCAGGAGAAAAACTTAGTTACATAGAGATTTTAAAAGGCTCGTTGGGTAACCGAGGAAGGGACTGATGAGGAAACAAGGAATAAAGCTCAGGAGGCCAAAGTCTCGGTGGCCCTGGGGCTGTGGAGCGGCGCCATCTTGCCGTCTGCGCCCCTTTACCACACCGAGGAAGGTGCTGGCTGGATCTAGAACTGGGGCGTGGACACAAGAAGGAAAGAGAAGCCGAGGAATGAGGAGAAGAACAATTAAGCGATGGAAACAGGGGTAGAGAGGAGGAAAGGCGGGAGGGGCAGCCCAGAAGGTGCAGAGGAGGAAGGAGAGAAGAGTGAGGGTTACGCGTCCCGTGGCGGGGTGAGCGGACTTGGAGAGGCGCAGTCAGGATGAGTGTCCAGCATGGTCAGTTCCTAGAGAGCTCGTCCCCTGATCCATCAGTCCCTTTCATCTAGTGGGATGAAGACAGTGGTCCTCTTTGAGGACGTTTGGGGCCATCCCGCCTAAAAATCGGGAGCGGCACTGTAAGAAGTGGCTAACTGGTTGTGAATGAGAGGGGCTCTTGATTCATGGGTATGCGTACCACCTCCACCCAGAAGCTATGACTCCCCCGTCTCGTGCAGGGTGGGGACCCATCTGACTAGAAGCACCACCCCGCCTCTCCCAGTCTCCTTTGATGACTGGCTCTGGCATCCTTGGTCCACCCAACTCAGCCCCCAAGCATTTTTCCAAAACATCAGTAAACACGTTTAGGTAAAGGGGGCACAGACCTCCGCATTGTGTACCACTTCCTCCTCCTTCCCAGAGCCCAACCTGTGACTAACGAGGGATTTCTCATCGTGGGCTGTATATTCTTTCCTCAAAGAACCGTAAGAACGTCCCCAAACACCTTCCTCTGAGCTCAGAGTAAGTTTAATTTATTTTTATATTATATTGCTATGAGCCAGGAAATTCAAGACTTTGCCTGAACTGCAGGGGAAAATCATCTCTCCTCTCCTGCACACCCAGAATTGTCATTGGCCAGTGCAAATTTGGCCACAGCGGCCGGCCACCTTTCTTGCTAAGATTGAACCAGAGATAAATGTTATTAATGACAACATCTAACATTTGGTTAGGGCTTTATTATTTGCAAAGCAAATAACTCTTATTTAATCCTCACAGTAATTCTGCATTACTGTTACTTTCCCTTTAGAGACGCTGACTTTCAGAAACATAAAGCATCTTCCTCCGTGTTAATTGGTAGACCTAGGATTCACTCGCATCCTCTGACTCCCAGCCCTCCGTGCCTTCTATACAAGGTCATGGGCCCCCTGTAGATCTAGAGTGACAGTAGCGTTGGGATTCCTGGATCTCATTCCTGACCCCCGTCTCTGCACTGCAGGTGACCTCAGACCTCAGCCATCCTCCCCCCACTCCTATACCACCCCCACTTCTGTGATCATGTGAGAGAGGAAGCCCCACTTCTTGGTGAAGAGTGTACACATAAAGCAAGTGATTCTGACGTTTCTTCTACCAAAGGCTCTTTCAAAGTCACCAGGGTTTCTTATCATTATAAAAGTCATAGGAGATCGTTATAGAAAAAGTATGAAGTATAGACAAAAAGCAGAAGATAAAAATCATGATTCTACCACTGAGTAATAACTTAGTATTGCGAACACTGTACTGTGGTATTTAGTCTTTTGTAACTTTTTTGATGTACATGTGGACTTGTGTTTACAAAAATAGAAAATGAGCCCACTGTTTTGAGACATGTTTTTAGACTTAATATATTGTAAACATTGTCATGTTAGTAAATATTTTTATGATATATTTAATAGATTCATATTTCCTTAAAATTTTATTTAATGGTATTCTAGAGTTAAGAATTTAGATTGTTCCTATATTTTCATTATTATAATGTTATGTGATAGACTTCTACATCCGATTTTAATTTGTAATTTCTTTGATTATGAATGAGGTTGGATTTTCTTCATAGTTTTATCTTTTGAATCTCTTTCACGGATAGCTCATCCACACTATTTGCCAGTTTTTTATGGTGTGTATTTTTTTCTTCTTGATAGTCTTTATATTAAGGCTAAAATTTTACCCGTCAAAAACTTACTTGGACATCACGTTTTAATGCGCCGCTTTGAGTCCGGGTGCGTAGTGATCTTCCCCGACTCTCCCGCCTGGTCTGAAAAGAGAGCGCTTTGTTCTCTTTTCTCTGCTTTCTCTTCACAAATTCCCTCAAACAAAGCAGACTCTGTGGGGGGCTCTTCCTGCAGTGTTCACCCCCAGAATCGCCCTGGCCGCCTTAGGAAGCCTGGGTCTTCCAGTCCTCCCCACCTGGGCACCAGGCCTGTGAGGGCGGCTCCCATCCCTTTTGCCCTGACCTCCAGAACCTCATCTCCTCCTCCTCTTACACCAGCTGCTGCCCGGAGGGTCACGGGGGACCCCCAGAGGTTCCCACATATTGCTTCAGAAAATCCTGACATGAATGTCTCGAAACTCCTCGGGGAATGGCAGAAGGGAGGGTGCCATGGTGTTAGTGCCTTGCTGAGAGGGGGAGCGCTGGCCAGGCCTGATGTGCAGGACCAAAGACAACCCACTCGGCCACAGCCCCTCTCGCTGCCGAGCCAGGCCCTGGTGGCGGGGGCGCTGGCACTGGCGGCTGGTGGCAAGCCTGCCCTCCTCTTTCCGAGTCTCAGGCGGGTCCGCTCCTTTGCCCTGTTATTACCGCTGGCAGGTTCGTTTGTGCCTGTGGCAAAAGGGACACAAGTTCTACCAGTTCTCCTGGGTTCCTTCAGCCACTCGCCCGCTGCACGTGGGGTGGGGGAGGCGCCCGGGCCTGTTACCTGGAGTCCCCCCAGAGGCAGGGAGGCGGGGAGTGCGCGGGCAGGAGCCAGCTGGACTGGATGAGCCAAGGTGGCGAGGACAGGATGAGCTGCCTTGGAAAACTGGGACTGCAGGGGGGTGGGGTGTGCGGGGTGCGGGGGCCGGGAGCCCTGTCAGAGCCGCTGTGGGTTTGGATCGTCCTGACGCACTCGGTGTCGCCTCCCACCCTTTCTCCAGGTGTAACAGGGTATCTAAGGCAGCAGTGGCTGCAGTTCTAACAGGAACAAGCACAGGGGGCATTTGCACAGCGGGCATTTCTACGGCAAGGCCGAGACCCTGACGCCCTTGACCGCTCGCTCTCCCTCTGAGGATTCTGGCTTTCCCCTGCAGTTGGGTCTCGGCGTTTCCAGAACTCTTTTTCTTGTGTTTCCACACGTGTCCTGGGAAGACAGTGTGATGCCCTAGGGAGAGCAAGTCCAAGCTGCCAGGGGGCCGCAGTGACCTTGGCCGTTGTCGATGGCTTTAGGCTTCCCTTTCCTCTTCTGCAGAGACGGTCATCGTCATCGTCTGGACCTCAGGGCTGGTGTGCACGCCCCAGATGGGTGGTGGCGGGGGCCCAGCCATGTAGGGGGCCTTCCTCCTTTCCCTGTTCTCAACTCTGTTGCCCTGGGTTACATTGGGGAGCTTCAGAGAGCTCTGCTCAAGGGTGGATCCCCGGGGAGGCCTGGCCCCCTTCCTCCTGTCCTCGGTTCTCAGCCACTAGCACACCCATCCCCTCACCCTCCGACCGACCAGCTGACCGTGTCCGTCTCCCCCACCGGAAGGTGAACGCAGGGCCCATCCTCACTGCCTCAGCGCAGTGCTTGGCACGGGGCAGGTGCTCAATGTCAATAAACGAAGAACCGAAAGGAAAGGGTCTCCCACTCCATAGTCACTGCGAATTTGGGAGGCAAGAGCCCCAGCTCGAGTCCAGCCGCCCTCAGGCAGGTTACTGGCTGCATGACCTTGAGCAAAATATTGAATCTCCCTGAGCCTCAACTTCTCTGTCTAAAAATAGGAACAATAATAACTACCTCCCCGGGTGGTTCTGGGCATTAGCGGTGACGTCAGACTGAAGCACAGCCATGCTGCCTGGCGCGTAGTAGGAGATCAGTAAACAGAAGCGGTGATTAGGTAATTAGCTGCCATCATAGGACAGTTTACGCTTGTGTCTGAAGCCAAGGGCTTGCTCCAAGGCCTCTGGGTTC
>NW_006435764.1:5399079-5403625 GCF_000325575.1 Pteropus alecto
GGCACATCGCTCTCTGCCTCAGGCGGCTCCGCCCAGGTTTTCTCTCAGTGGAGTGGCAGGGCAGGGACGTGTTAGTTGACCCTCACATCTGAAGTTCCAGGTGGGGTCTGACGACAGGCAGGAGCTCCCATTTGAAATTTAGGCAGATCACACTGCGCTGCCCGCTCCCCACCCCGCACATC
This sequence comes from Pteropus alecto, assembly GCF_000325575.1. Lineage (NCBI taxonomy): Eukaryota > Metazoa > Chordata > Mammalia > Chiroptera > Pteropodidae > Pteropus > Pteropus alecto. Next base: position 5,399,262 of record NW_006435764.1, read on the forward strand.
TCTGAGCGCATTTTTAGATCCCTGATTTATGTTTTATTCGACTTGGAAAGATTGGTGAGGTAGAAGTACTGTGACCGATTTCATGCAGAGAGAACAGGTGAAGAACAGAGGAAATTGGTCACTTACATTCAGGAAATAGAACCTCGCAGGTCTGAGTCTTCATGTGCTATCCTTGCCCAGGGCCAGAATCGCCACACCTGCCTCAGCCTCCCTTCTGGCACCGGCCCTGCAGTGGCGTAGGACCTGAGGCCCCAGCTGTCAGCATGTCAGCGAGCCTGCCACCCCGGAGGAGAGCTGACAGGCAAGGAAGGTGATCCCGGGGTGGGAATTGAAAGGAAGGGACTGACTTAGTTCCTTAATTACAGGAACTAAGAGAACTGGGAGGTGTCGGCCCGCGGGGTGGGGATGGAGTTTCCAAACGGACTAGGAACTTGGGAGGGGGCTGGCATGAAGAAAGGAGGACAGATTGGTCTGGGACGTGAAGAGTCTGCAACATGCTGAGTCAGGCGGCTGCCGTCACCTGAGAGAGTCAGCTGGGCCTGGATGGCCTCAGAGGACGGGTCAGAGCCACTGGCAGTCCACAGCGAGTGCAGGTCTTCATCACCCCAAACCCCGAGTACAGCGACAGCCTCCCAACTGCTCCCACTCTTCCCAGGGTTTTCCCTTCCGTCTCATTCTGTTCACCAGCATTTTCGCCCTGGCTCTGCCTTCCTGGCAATGGCGGTTAGTCTCAGAAGTCACAACCACTGCCCTTTGGCCCGACCTTTAAGGATTTCGTGAGTGGAAAGAGCCTTGAAGATTATTTTGTCCAGCCTTCAATCCCACGACGGAGTCCCTCAGGTGACAGCACCTGGGGTTTCCCCCTCCTGAGCAGCAGCTCCAGAGCCAGGCTCCCTGCAACCAGGTCTGCTGCCCTCCAAGCCTCGCCCCTCGGCCCAGGTTCTACCTCTGGAACCACTGGAATAAGCCTTGTCCCTCTCCTTCAAGCCAGTCATGTTATTTCCTGCTGGCAAGGCAGCTTCTCAGCCTTTAACACCTCATCTCTGCTGCACTTTGTCAGTGAGTTTCTTCAAGGGTTTTATGGAGATGGGGGCCTAGAGACATAAAGACTTTATAACAGAAAGGGACTTTTGAACTTAGGAACCCGCCTCGTTTTATAGCTGAGGAAACTGAGAGGTCAGGTCACTTGCCCAAGGCCACGCAGACAGCGTGAGGTAGGGCTGGGCCTCGAACCCCGTCTCTGATCTTCCTCTGCCCCCCGCTGACTGGTGACTAGCCCAAGTGGACGGAGGTGATTTTGGTTGGTGACACCTCACGTCTGTTATTGTCCCAGATCACATTAGCTCTTCTGGGAGGTGGCCCATCTCCCTGTTGATGCATCAAACTTCAAGCCAACTAAAACCCTACATTGTTTTATACTTTTATTTTCTTCTGATTGTAAAAATAATATGTGTTTATCGTAAACAAATTAGAAAATACATAAAAATATAAAGTATAAACCTGCATAGCACTTCCTGTTGTAAAGTTCTCCCAGCCTGCATTTGGTTGCTTTGTTTTTAGGTATAAAAACAGGACTCTGCCTTCATCCCGGAAAAGGCCCTTCCTAGGTCCCAGCCAGCTCTCTTATCTCTCAGATTCTTGATTTGTTACCTGTTCTCTTTATTGGCACCTGGACAGGGCTCAAAAAATGCCCATGGTGTGGCTGGCTGAGTGACCCAGGCACCTAGATCGTCGATGGAAATATAGACGTGCCTCGTTGAACTGTGCTTTGCTTTATTACACTCCACAGACATTGCATTTGTTTGTTTGTTTGTTTGTTTGTTTTTTACAAATCGAAGGCCAGGCCCTCCACCAGCAAAAAGATTATGACACACTTTATTGCGCTACTTTCTGGAGGCGGTCTGGAGCCGTACCCACAGTGTCTCCGAGGCACGCTCGTGGCGAGACCGTCTGCTCACCCCATTGCCTATTTCCTCTCTTCAGGGTCTGATCCCACCTTTTCCGCCCCCCCAACACTTTCCCTCATCTTTTGTTCTATTTAGATCCTCCCATTTTTCCAATGCAGCTGGATCCCACCTCTTCCAAGAAGTCTTTTATTTTTTCAGATACAAAAGACCCCTTTTTGGGTTCCATAGCATCCAGCCTGGCTATACCGTTTGTCCTTAGTTACATATTGACATGCATTAAGCTATTCTCGCTCCTGGTGAGGGCCTGTTTCCCAGCTGGTGGAGGAACCCCCATACACGTCTTGTTTCCCCCATGGCACCCACCGTACAAAGTCTGGAGATCATGATGGGCCCTCAGAACGTGACTGTCTGGCCTGAGCCTGCTGGGGAAGGGCTCGTCTGAGTGGTGTGCCGTCCTTGAGCTCTTCTGAAGAGTGACAGAGAGAGCAGAGGCTCAGAGGGAGCCCCAGGGGCCCCTCCCCTCCCCCCCAGGCTTCCTGAAGGCTTGTCCCCAGCTCCTCTTACGGTTTACATAGCAGTTAAACATCTGGGTTCCCAACATTGGGCTCTGCTCATCTTGGGACACGTGGACATGGGATTTGCTTGGCCTTTCACACTGGGGCTTCTAGAGATAAAGACGAGTCCCCTGTGCCTAGCTATTTAAAGGGACGTGGGTGGGAGGGTAGCCCTTTCCGCCCTCTGGGCTTCTCACAGGGAGCCTTAGAAGTCACATCAATGTTTGCCTTTTTCCTCACAGCACCAACCTCTGTCACGCCTCCTGGACATCACGCCAAAGGCCCCAAGCAGGCAGCTCTCCACCTCTTCCTCCTCGTCTGTCTGACAGGAGTGCGATGGAAGAATACTGAACTGGGACTCGGGTACCGGGGTCCCCAGAGCCACCGGGTCTCCCCGAGCGATCCTGGGTAGATGATGGGGAAGGCCAGGTCATCTCTAACTTTCCTTCTCCTTCAAATTGCCTCGAGTTGCCAGGCCGTCTCCTGGTCTGCTAGTCACAGTGTGCACAATCCTCCCAAGCATAGACCCTGAGGCTGTCTGGTTTGTGTCTCAGCTCCATCCAGGCTTTGAGCCAGCTCCCTAACATCTCTCTACTGGGTGTCGATAACCCCTCCCTCAGAGGGTGGCTGGAAGATCAAGCGAGCTCATGTGCATAAATGTGCCAGCACGAATGTGCCTGGCACAGAACAAGTGTGGCCATCCATACAGCTAGGTGTCTGGCCCGTAAGTGACATGAACTGTGTGCCCTGTTATTTGAGAATGCGGCTCTTCCTCCTCTGGCCCTGGCTGGATGCTGGGAAGAGAAGCTAAGTCTGGACCCTGAGTGACTGCACCGGCCTGGTGGAGAGCCTCGTGTCAGGACGTGGGAGCGTCAGACAGGTGAAGAGAGCCTGGGGGGGCGGGGCACTGCCGACGCTGTCTTGACTTGAGGCCCGCTGGGGACCATAAAAGTAAAGCTTTGAATAGGAGGCATTAATTGGTTTAATTTTCCTGCAAGTGGAAAAAGAGGCCTATAAGATAAAAAAAAGCAGAAAACGATCGTTTCTTTGATTTTAATAGTTGGAGAGAAAGTTGTAAAATAAAATAGACAACACGGAGCCTTGTGACTTCCTCAGACTGGCCCGGAACACAGGGATACAGTAATGTAAACAGCTTCCAGATCATTTTATCTTATACTATATAACTTCCAGAATACAGCAGCTCCCACACACGCTAAAGTAAAATGAAACAAGAGTCTTCTAGAACAATCTGTACACATCTGGGGGGAGGTCCGGAGGCTCCCGCCCCACAGCCCGGGCTGTGCCCAGCCAACTGCGCTCTGCGGCTCTTTGGAGTTTGCCTTCTCCTTCTCCAGCAGGCTGGCTCCGACCCCAGCCCGGCTCTCTCCTTTGACCCACACCCCTTTCCTGTCATTAGCAGGAAATCCAGCCAAGCCAAGGGAGCCTGGCCGAGTCCCTCCGATGGAGCCGACCAGCCCAGAGAGGCAATGCTCCCCTTAGGCGCCCGAGACCCAGCCTTGCCATTTGAAAAACAGTCAGAAAAAACGGCTGTAAATATAATTTGTTTACCATCTATTACTGTCCTCCATCTATAGGTTTCTGATGTGTCTGATTATTATTTTGTTCTAATTTATTGCTGCTGTCTTAGGGTTTTTGACTCAGCCAGGAAAAGAGCAGGCCTTGTAGCCCACCCCTGTATTCTCCTCGGTGCTTCAGGCCATGGACTCTAAGCCTCTCGAAGCATCTCACCTGGCTCACCTCCAAAGCAGTAGCCAGACAAGCCCTTGACCTCTAGAATGGTGAGTTGTTCCACCAAAGGTCTGTTATCGGGAGACAAGCAGGCCCTTGGTGACTCTGAGGCTTGCCTTGAAAGGGTGTGGGAAAGAGGCAGAGACGGGACGGG
>NW_006435764.1:5403681-5405159 GCF_000325575.1 Pteropus alecto
CGGGGTGGAGAGCAGAGTATGTGACATGCTACCCTGGCAGGAGGGGAGGGACAAAGGGCAGTGCATCCTCTAGGCGGGGCCGGAGGAAGGTCTCAGGAGGTACAAAGGATGGGGTGGGTCAGGCCAGCCACCCTAGCGCCAGAGCCAGGGCCCGGAGGTGTGAAATGTCCAGGATAAATAGAACCGCACGGGGAGGGAGGTAAGCCAGCTCCATCCTCTCTTAAAAATAGTCGTTATCAGCACCAAAAATATATTAATATCTATACATTTGTCACCTTTAAAAAAAAGGAAATAAAACCTCGTTGGCACCTTGCAGTCGATTCCTTAAAGATGAGGTGATGCGTGGAAGGCCCTGGGCTGTGCGCAGAGCCCCCACGACCCTGAGCCTGAGCAGCTCTGCCGGGCGGGCCGCCACCAGCTCCTCCGTCACGGTTGCAGGGTGCTCTCTTTGCCAGGGCTCCTGACTCTGTCATCCACAGGGAGCCAGCAGCCCTTGCCCCTGTGCTTGAGGTGGCGGGTGACAGGATCCCCCTACGGTGCCTCCTCTGCAGGTGTGCTGCTTCCAATCAAAGGCAGGGCTGGCCTGATCCCCGCCCCAGGCTTATCCACGTGTGCCCAGGCTGGGGTGGCCTCCGCCCATTATACAAACTGCAACTGTGAGCGAAGGTCAGTCTGCCTGCGCCTGGGGGCTCCAGTCCCCGTCACCAGTGTTCCAGTGAGAGGCCGCAGCAGGGAGGGCGGACTGGCCAGGCGGCAGGGGGCAGCCCTCGGCCCCTCGGGGCTTGCTTGGCGGGCGGAGCCCTCAGAGGTGGTGGTTGCTCTGCAGCAGGGAGGTGACGGTGTTGTGCAGAGCCACGGCCACCTTCTTGGAGGTCTTGCGCAGCAGCGGGCTGTCAGGGTGGTGCTCCTTCAGGTGCAGGACGTGGCCCTCCTGGCTCTCGGACGTGCAGCCACACTCCTCGCACACGTACAGCTTGGCCCGCCGCTCCTTGTACGCGTACTTCTGCTGCACGCCGTGGATCTTCTTGAGATGGGACTCGAGCGAGCAGCGCTGCGTGAAGGCCTTGTCACACAGGCTGCATTTGTAGGGCCGCACGCCTGCGGGAAGGACAGGGCTGGGCATCAGGGGCCTGACAGGGAGCCTGTTGGCAGTTTCCCGGGCACAGAAAGGCCAGGCCGCCTGACTCTGGGGAAGAGGAACAGACGGAGGCCTGTCCCTCTCCAACTCCCCAAGTGACCTAACTGACGAACTGAGGACTTCTGCCCTGAGCTCCAAGACGCCCCTCCCAGGCCACCTGTCGCCCAGAGAGCAGGCCCTGCTGCCGTTTCCCTGTGGCCTCAGCCCCCAACCGTGGGGCTCCTCTCACCAGTGTGGGTGCGGACATGTCTCTTCAGGTCAAAGGTGTCATTGAAGCCCTTCCCACAGTAGGTGCAGAGGTGCCTCTTGACATCATTGTGACACTTCATGTGGCGGTTCA
>NW_006435764.1:5405183-5411181 GCF_000325575.1 Pteropus alecto
CTGGCAGATGTGGCAGGTAAAGAGAGGTCTCCTGGGACTGTCCCCCAGAGTCACCTATGAGCAAGGACAGTGTTTGTGACAGACACCCAGGAATTGGGACTGCAGATTGGCAGATTGGGAGGACACGAACACCAGCCCCTCTACCCCACCGGGAAAGCGGTCTCAGCCCAGAAGCCACATCTCTGTGCTGCTGGCTCCCAGAGCTCCGGGGTGGCCGGGCTGGGAGGAATCTGTGGGTCAACAGCCAACCTCCTGTTGGGCTCCCAAGTCTGCTTTTGAGGTTGCCACTCAGCCCCTTCTTTACTAGAGACGGGCAGCCAACTCCTCGTAGAAATAGCCCAATTCATCATCAGCAACTCCACCTGCTAGAAAGTTCTCTCGTCACTACACTCAAATCTTTCTGTCATTTTTGCCCTCTCTTCTCATTCTAGGCCTTAGGACAGGGACAAATGTCCACGACATGGTCACCAGGGCAGCCTTTTTAGGCTGAGGCCACCGCTGTGAGCCTGGCGTCCCAGGTCAGCCCAGCCCCCTCGTTTTACTTGAGCCAGGCCTGACAGAATGGTTTGAGTCCCTCTGCCACCCCGATGACTCTCTTGCTTATCAACATTTTTCTTTTCTTTCTTTTGTTGGTTGGTTTTGTATTTACGGGAAATCTCAAATCTTTTCAGAAGGAGCGATGAGGTCTCGAGGCCCCATCTGCTGCGTTCTGAGGTCGCTTGTGCCTCGTGGGCGCCCCTGTCGCTGGCATTGCTCTTGAGCCCCCTGGGCACGGGGCGCCCGTCACACCACGCCTCCTTCTTCTGCACTGCTCCGGCTCCGGCTCCGGCAAATGCCCCTCGTGGCCAGCCAGTCAAGACCTTTGGGGTCAGGACGCTCCCCCACGCCCTGCTGTCCCGCGCCCTCTTCTCCCTACGCCCACCCCCTGGGGCCCGAGGGGTGGGAGGAAGGGCGCGCGGGGACCAGGGGCACCGTGCTGGCCCAGCACACAGGCTCCGTGGCTCCCCTCTCCTTACGACGCGCACTTGGCCTCTGCAGGTAACAGAGGAAGCGACAGCACCCGCTTCCCGGGGCAGCGCGGCGAGAACCTTCCACTAGATCGCCGCTGGCGGGGCGCAGATCCAGGAGTCGTCTAGACTGCAGGCCCAGCCAGGGACGCCCCTCGAAAGCAGGGGCGCTTCCGTTGCCCGGAGCGCAACTCATTGCTCCCTGGCCGAGCACAGCGGAGGAGCGCTCACCGGGCTTGCCCCACGCCGGGCCTCGGAGGCTGAAGGAAGCCGCATGCCTGGGCCAGGGCGAGACTGCCACCCATCCCTCAGCGGACTCCAGACCTCACCCTCAAGGAGGTCCAGAGGTGGGACCAGGAGAAGCCGCACGTCTCCCTGACTGTCCTAGGACTTCCGTGTAAGGAGGTGGCTCCCTTAAGACCAGAAATGAAACGAAACGTCTCCCAGAATGGACTCCAAAGGGTTAAATTTCTTTCGAACCTCACCGCTCCTTGCCCATGCGTGACATTCTCACGTCAGACCCAATTCTCTTTTCTTCCAGCCCCCGTCTGTGAAGTGAACCCAGTAAGGTTCACTTCTCTGCAGAAACCTGGACCCAGATCCAAGGCCACTCTCTGCCCAGGTCTCATTTGGGCCACGTCTCTTGAGCTGAGCACAAGGCTACACACACGCCCCTGGCCCACAGAGACGGCGTGACCGCGTACCTTCATCTTGGTGCGCAGGAAGCCGTGGTCTCTGCTCTGGGGCTCTGCCAAGCGGCCCATGTCTTCAGACGGCAGCCGGGCCACCACGCAAGGCCCGGAGGCCACACTGTAGCTGGAGTCCCGAAGGCTCATGTCCAAAGCCAGGGGGCAAGAAGGGGGTTCAGCCACCGATGGCTCCGGCTCCAGGTAGGGCTGTGGTGGGCAGAAGCCCAGGCTGACTGCAGAAGAGAAGAACAGCCAGGTGAGGGGCTTGATGGAGAAAAGAGGATTCAGTGAGATTTCGGGGAGATTCTCCGGCAGTGAGCTGGCTGGAACCTGCAGCCTCCATCCCGCCCCTTGCAGGCATGTGGCAGAGCAGGGCCACCCCCAGCCCACTGCACGCTGCACCTCCCTCCCGCCCCATTAAGGTAATTACAGGTGACGCCAGCCAAGCGCCGCGACCCACAGGTCTGCCCGCTGAGTAATTTGTGTCTTAGCGGAACTGGGAGGACCGAACCTGCCCTGCCAATCATCCCTCCCGAGCTGTCTGCCTGCCCTGCCCAGGCCAGTCCCTCTAGATTCCAGGTCTCGGTCCACACTCCTGCAGGGACAAAGGGCACCACGGGAGGCCTTGGTGACTCATCTCTGCCCCAGAAGGGTCCCTGGTGGCCTTGTGCTTCTCTAGGCCTCTCCTCCAGGCAGATTTAGCTGCTGGCCTTGGGTGATTGGGTGCTCCCAGCCCCGTCCTCCTCCAGACTGGCCATTCCTCGCTGTTGTAGCTCCAGGCTCCCCACTCCTCCTGGCCCAGCTGGTCAGGCAAACTGGGCGGGGTGGAGCGGGGTGAGGGGGAGGCAGGTCAGAGAGCGGCAGGTGGATGCTGCACAACAGTCTCCTTGGCAGCCGGCCAGGCTGTGACGCAGGGACCGCTTACTGCAGCACAGCGAGGGCTGGGCTCCCGCCCTCTGCCGCACCGATACCTGGCAGCCTTTGACATGACCGCTCCCCACGACAGACACCTCACACTAAACGGGGCCCTGGAGGCTTGGCTCTAGTCTTGACTACGGAGAAAGAGGAAGAGTTCTGAGTGACACAAAGCAGCCGAGTCTCAGAGCTGACAGAGTGGAGCAAGCAACCTAATGTTTCGGTTTAGTCAAGATTTTTCTTCCCAAAAGACTAAGCTCTGTCCTTAAAACTCATAAGCCAAGAACGGTTTCTAAGTCTCAGAGGGAAAATCAAGACAAGCCTAGAAAGAAAGGATGAACGAGCTTCAGGTGAGGGACTTAGAAAGTCGAATTGGGGTCTCAGACCCATGACAAGGCCCTCTGCACCCTGCCACCCATAGCCCCGAGACAGTGGATCAGGCCCTGGAGCAGGAGGGCGGCCGCCCTCACCTCCTCTCCCAGGACGCCACGGCGAGGCGAGGCGGACGGACAGGGCTGTGGAGGAAGGCGGAGGAATGTGCTCGCGAGGAAGGGAGAATATGAAAGCACCGAAGTTTCGGGAGAGGCCCCGGCTCTCGCCCCCTCAAAACACAACAAAGGTCTGACGAGGGAGGAATGCGCCAGCCTGCCGCCCAAAACCCGTTCTGCTGGCAGTGGCGTCCGTCTGTCCGGGGGACTTTAATGAGCCACCTCATTCTGGGAGTTGATTCACCAGTGCCTGGCCCTGGCCTGGCCTTGAGCTGGTGTGCACCTCTCCAAGCCTTGGAAGGCTGGACAGCAGGCCCGAGCTCTCGGGGTCGGGGGGGGCCCCTCTTTTCTCCTCACGATGCCTGTTGTCTGTGCACATGTGACTGGGGATAGGGGAGGACAGGGGCGTGTCAGAGTGTTGGCAGCTCTGACGCCAGTTTAGCAGCTATGGGAGATCTTGGCCAAGAATTCGGGGCTGAATGACAACTTCCATTTCTCAACCCAGGTAGGGACAAACAGGAACCTCTACCCGCTCCTGTCTCGCAGCATCAGATAGCGTGAGTGAGGCTCCCGAAAGCTGGAGCCGGGCCATGCCGCCTGCGGAGGAGCAGCAGAGGGAGGAGCGACAGCAGGTGAGGGTTAGCTGGTTGTCATTCTTGGCTCCCTTGCTCCAGTAGATGGGGGTTCATGGTTAGGATTCTAGGGATCCAAGCCAGTCTGGGAGGAGACCTATATCCTATGCCTGCCACCCCCATTCCAGAGAAGCCTTGACACAATGGTGCTGAGGGACTGGGGACAGGGAGTGAGCCTGCCCGGTCTGGCCTCTGTGCCGCCCCTACCCCTAGCGAGGGGCAGCCACATGGCCGCAGGGGTGCAGATGTTTATCTCATCCCAGCTACCCTGCCAAACCCGTCTTACCGCCACCCCCAGAGTGTGTCCCTGCTGCTGCCGCACGCACAGGGAGTGCTCATCGGCCTGCCGCTCCTGTCACTGGGTGTCACTGAGTGGCAGGAGGCAGGAAGCAGAACTGGTCCGGACCCTGCTTGTGCGGCTCTGTCCCCTAATTAGATGTTTCCGGCAAGGCGGTGTCCGCTGTGGCTACTCATTGCCCGCCCACGGCCGTGGAGTGTGGCAAGTCCAAAGCAGCCCGGCCCTCCCCCCACTCCCTGAGGGGTTTGCGGGTTCCTCTTATGTTGGTCCAGCGTGCCTCCACCTAGAGGACACAGGCCAGAACAGATTCCGGCCTGGGGGCCTTACCTGCCCTCACCCTGAGCAAGTCCCCTCTCTCCCGGATTAAAAGCTTCTGGCCCGAATACTGGACAGAGTGCCGGGTCCTGCCCTAAGGCCTCAGGCCAGGGCTGGGCACCTGGCCTGGTCCCCAGCTCTCTGGGGAGAGCAGGTGAAGCAGATGTGAGGACGCTTCGCCTCTGACCACACGGGGCTGGTGCTGGTGCTGGCCGGGGGGTGAGGTGGGGATTCACTCGGCCCTGAACTGGGTAATGAGGTAGGGGGAGCTCCATGTGTCAGCACAGCCCAATTTGGTGTTAGGGGCCTTCCACCGTTATCAGCAAGGGGCAGGGTCCCCTGTGCCCGTCCCCCCCAGCTCCAGCAAGGCGGCTGTCAATGCCTGAAAGGAAGCTGGTGCCAGCCAATTGGCAGAGGCGGCAGCGCTGGAAACACAGGGGTCTCTCTCTCAGCCTGGTGTCTCCGTTCCGTGGTCCCCGTTCCTCAACCACTTTTTCATGCTGTGTCCAGAATGAAATGGAAACTGTGCACGTCCGCCCTCACACCGAGGTGGCCAGCCGGGAACTAAGCTTCCGTGTGTGTCCTTCCCACCCTCCGGTCCAGCACAGGGCTAGGCACCCCTATGGAACTCCATACAAGACTTATTTAAAGAGAACAGCATTAAAAAGAAACCCTGACGTCAACAAAAGCCACGCTTTGCTCTCATCCTCCCTGAGCCCAGAGGACTTGCCCTCACTTGCTCTCTTTCTGGGACAAATGGTCTGGCAGGAATCTGCCTCAGGTCACAAGCTAGGGACACATAGCTTGGGTGACAGCACCCCATGGGACAGGTGGGAGCCCCATCTAGCCCAGTGCCCGAGCCCAAGTTACTCTTCCATCCCCATCCACTGTCTGGCTGTCTACTGTCCCAGCCTTGCTTCCTGGAGAGCGTGGCAGACCTGTCCTTCGCTGCCAACACCTCCCAGGAATTATAAGAATCACCATCGTCAGAGATCTAAGCTCTCTCCGCCCTGACACGTGTATTCTGGGGTCCAAAGCTGACTTTCTCGGTCTTTCTAACTTGGCCTGGAAAGAGCACTGCCCAGGTCTTCGTATTGCCTTGTCAGGCTGAGAAAATGCCAGGCTCCTACACGGGCCTGGCTGCTCCCCGGCGGCGGGCATGTGCTGATGAACTGGCAGAACAGACAGCAGAGGCTCCGAAGCCAGGGCCCGGAAGAGGCTGTGGGATGCTCACGGCTGGGCGCATGTCATCCGGCCTCCATTCCAGCTTCCAGGCTCCGTGTGCTCTCGGGAGCCTCTCTGGCCTAGAGAGACTGCACCCAGGAGGGGCTTTGCAGGACCGCTAGGAGCTTCCCCTTCCGTCCAGGAAATGGAATTTAGCCCCTGGGTACAGGTGGCTGGGTTCATCCTCAAGAAACCAGCACTACCCAGCACTCCACAGTCAATATTGACATAACAAAGGAGCAACACCGCGGGAGACCAGGGGGCAGAGACGAGTGTAGGACCAAAACAGGTAGCATCTTAACCTTAAGGGCAAAGCTTTTCAATGCTCCCAGCGTGAGTGGAGCCATCTCCTGCCCCCTGTGGCCCTGCAGACACTACTGGGCTTTTCCCTAGCTTTGGGAGGAGAGTAAGGCCCAGGGAGAAGGTTGGT
>NW_006435764.1:5411238-5413511 GCF_000325575.1 Pteropus alecto
GGTGGGGGGATGGGGGGGTGGGGAACTTCTTGAATGTGCCCTGGGAAGGGGGGCTGGTCAGACTGGGGCCCTAGAGTCTAAGCTGCCAGGCTGGTGCCCAGGGCCTTCAGTCAGTTAAAAAAAAACACAAACAAAATTTTCCAGGCGCTCTCTGATGCTTTAAGGGTCTCGGACGACCCTGGTGGGAAGGTCAGACCTCAAACACTTCCCTGTTCCCCAGCCTTCCCCGTGCCTCGCTCAGTGGGAACGGATGGAGTCAATGCTTAGCTGGTCACAAGTGCCCCATCTGCGAGTCGGGGTGAAGGAAACGTGCCCAGCCGGCTCCTGGGGTCACGGTCGACTGGTGATGGATGGCCCAGCCAGAGGACAGGCCACCACAACCCCCTCTACCCCACTCTTCAGCCATCTGAAGCACCCGAGCGTGGCCCGAGAACATTCCATTTATTTCCAAAAACTGTGGGAAAATTCTCCAGTGGGCCGCATGGCTTTTGAGGCAAAATTAAGTTCTTTAACGTCTACTTTTTATTTGACCCCACAGGACTCTCCCTTGCCAGAGAGATAAGGGAAAATTCTCACCTAGGACCTCCAGGTAAGACCCCCACCCAACATCCGGGGACCATCTCGCAGAGTGAGCGGCCTGCAGTCTCCCTCACCGGAACAGCAGCAGCAAGTGACACAGACACTTAGAAGCCCTCCTCTGTACCTGGTGGGCAGCCCTTGAGGTCTCCGCTGCCACTCTCACTATGGCCCCCCAGAACTGCAGTGGGGAAAATCACTAGGACACAAGGAAGTCAATGATTTCAACCAACGGAATTTCTTTGTCCTTTGTAAATGTCAACACATGATCTGTTACTGATTGGGATGTGAAATAAAACTAAAAATAACAGCACACTGAGTCTCGCACAAGGCTCAGCTCACCTTTACCACAGTCCAAGTTCAGTTTATCAGATCCCAAGGGGCAGCTGAGCAGCAAGCCAAACACAGGTGAGGGAGGAGGCGGGAGCCGGGGGGCTGCCCGGTGGGTGCATCACCAGGCCTTTCTGGTTACGAAGCACCAGCCAACTTGCCAGGGAACTTGGGGAAGCGAGAAACTGTAAACAGAACCCCGGGCCCACACCCTAATCCATCTCAGGTGAGGAGGCAACTCACTTCCCTTTGTCTCAGTTTCCCCACTGGAGTCATTAGCAACTTGGGGCACAGTCGCCTGTTTTAAGGAGGCCGCAGAAAAGGGGCCTCCGCGCTTGAGATAAGGATTAGCTGCGAAACATCCCGCCAGTGCCACAGGTCACTGGATCCTGGCGAGTCAGACCACAAAGGGTCTCACCACTATGCCTCCCGTCTTGGACAATGTAGGCAGGAGAGAAACTGAGGCACCGGCCCTCACGGGGCCCCCGACCGTCCTCATTTCGCCACTTTCCTACAAGGCCTAGGGCGGTGCCAGGGAGCCTGCGGATCAAGGGTCAAAGTCGGTTGGTTAATTACGACTTCTCCCCCCTCGGAGGCGCTGGGCAGGGTGTTGGGCGCATCCCCCACCGCACCGGTGAGGCCTGGGGAGGGGCGTTTCAGGGAAACTGGCTTTCTCAAGACAGAGGATTTTCGTGGTGAGGGTGCAGGACAGAAGGAGCAGAACCGATCCCAGGGCTAACGGAGGAAATTGCCACTGGAGGAAGAAACAACTCGGGTTACTCATTCGAAGTAACCCGATTCCGACACCACCACCAAGGCGCTTTCCAAAACTAAACTGGGTGCACCAGCTTCCCTGGGGCCTGGAACCCTGGCCATGTGGCGCCCCCCTTAATCCTACTTTCAGCTCAGCTGTATCCTCTGCCTGGTTGAAGGAGGCGCGTTTCTAACGGAGGTGAGGCCTGATCCCACTTTTGTCTTTAGGGCAAGTGGGGTGCAACCGGGCGCCTGCCCCACGGTCTCGGCGCACCCTGCCGGCCCGACCCTCATCGCGACCTTCTGGTCACCGGTGTTGTGGCACCGAGGGCGAGATCAGTGAAGACGGTTTACACTCTGAATCTTCTCTTACATTTTGCACCAATCTCAGCCCAAACCCCATCTCGCTTCCTGTCCCCCAAAGTGGCATCGCTCCAGTGCCCTCGTCCCGCCTCATAGAAAGTCCCAACTTTCTGGATTTACGACGCGAGAGTGGAGGGTCGCCTTAGCGGTGACACACCCCGCGGCCACCCCGCGCCGCTGCTCGGGCCGGTGGAGAAAGGGTGGCGCCGCGCGGACTCGCGCGCCTCGTACGGACCGAGCCTGGGAACGGC
>NW_006435764.1:5413667-5414327 GCF_000325575.1 Pteropus alecto
TGCCGCAGGCCCCAGGGCGGCGGGGACTCGGGGTCCGCCGGCGGGCGGGCGTCTCACCTGGCACGTAGATCTCGCCGCGCTCCTCGTCGGGGAGCTCGCTCCAGTTCCTCTTGCACGTGGAGACGCACGGCTTCTTCACCAGAAACGCGCGGGGCATTTTCGAACCCTGTTCGCCGGGCACCGTCCGCTTCTGTAACCAGAGGCAGCGTCGTCTGTCCCACCTTTCCCGGGCCGGGCTGGAGGCGGCCGGGGGGAGGGGGCAGGTCGGGGAAGGAGTCGACAAAGCTCCCCCGCGTTCCTCCGAGCGACCGAGCCGGGACGGCGCGCGCCCCTTTCCAACTCCGCGGGGCTGTCGCCGACCGCCCTTCGAACGAGGTCCCTTGCAGCCAGGTGCACCGGGCGAGGGGGAAGCAATAGGTAAGCGTCTCCCGGCTCGACTGGCGTCCCCCGCGGCCGCTCGGGAAGTCTTAAAGTGCGAGCCGGACGGACGGGTTCACGCTTTATTGGCTCGGGGCGGTGTGTGTTGGTGGCTGGGGCGGGGAGGGGGGTGATCTGAGCTAATTAGCTTGGAGTGGCCCGGGGAGCAACAGCGCATGCGTTGGGAAATAACGGTGACAACCCACCTATTTGTTACCTGTCGAACCGGTTTCCATTCCGCTG
>NW_006435764.1:5414711-5421429 GCF_000325575.1 Pteropus alecto
TGGTCCGGGCGCGCCCCGGGCGCCCGGGGAGGCGCGAAGACGTCGGGCGGGAGCGGGCGGCCCGGCCCACACTTGTTGAACCGGGCCTGGGCCCAGGCGGCCTCAGATCCTAAAGGCCTGGCTGAGCAATTCGTGGTTCAGCCCAGAGGTTTTTGCTGAGTGCCAGCTCCGTGCCGGAGGCACGCGGGGCTGCAGGAGAGCGCAGGCAGGTCGGGGGACAGGCACAGGGCCGCCATACGAAGAGGAGAGCGCCAAGCGCTGGCGGGGGAAGTGTGGAAGGCTTCGTGAAGGAAGGGGGCGTTTAAACCGCCGAGGCCACCAAGATCCTGAAAGACCCCAGGGCCTTCCTTAGTCATTGGGGCTAACACGCCCGCAAAAACCCTCATTTTGTCCCAAATGGTCAGATTTCAGCTGCGGCAAAGCTGGAGGTGAGCTCATGGCCTAGGACCCCTGACAAAGTCGAGCCCAATCTACTTTGCTTGGCTGCAGCCAGGGTAGGTGGGGAGCTCATGTTTCTCCCTGTACCCAAAACCTTGGCTGAGGTTCAGCCTGATACCCCCATCTCTAACCATTCATTCTGCTCTGCCCAGTCCCCAGGCCCAGCTGGAGGGAGGTCCACCTTCCTCAGAAGCCAGGGACCACTTGGTGGCCTCTGTGAGGCATGCCACTGTGACAGCTGAGCTGATCTTACCAGCTGACCTAGTCAAGGTGGGGATGGGACCCCTTCCTCTTTTTAGCTCTCTCCCTATCTCCTATAAAAGAGACATCTCGAGTCCCTACCACAAACACACCTTCCTCACATATTAAATATTTGCTGGAACAGATTAGGAGGAAATGTGTTTGATAAATGAATTTACACAATTCAAAAGTCAGGAGTCAAAAGATGGCAGACTTCCATGCAGCTAGTCGAAGAGGATAGTTTTTCAAGGGGGAGGCCCTTTACACTGCCCCCCACACTTCTGTGGAGCATCCCCTGGCTGGATGGGGGGCAAATGAGCCTCCTCCTCCTCCACTCCTTCCTGGAGCCTGTACATTTAGCCAAGGGGCTTTCCTTTCCTGCCTGTTACCTTGTCTGTCACTTGAGAATCCTATCACCTACCTCCTGGGGTCCCTGCAAGGGGGATGTGGGCTCTGGCAGGGACATTAATGTTTGCCCTCTTCTTCCTTTCCCAGGGCTCTGCCTTCATGCAACTCACACTTCTCTGTCAACCTTCCCCTCTTACCCCAGACTCTGTCGTTCAACCGACATGAAGTGAGCACCTACTGTGCACTTAGCTTTTGAATAAATCCTAGAGAAACACAGTCTGTCTAGGAAAGAGGTGAATTTAGTTCATTCACTCAACAAATATTTATTAAGTACTTTGGTTGTGCCAGACCCTGGGAGGGGCTGGTACTTAGTAGGTGCTTAGTGAGTACCGTGATGTAGTGTTCAAGGATGACCCTGGACGCAAGAGGCAGTCTTTCTCATTGGGAGAGCAGCTCAAATGTCTTCACTTGTGAGGAGAAAGTTACACAGTGTTTGGGATGAGGCCCCAGGAGGAAGGGATGCTCATCATGCTGTCTGCTGCCCTATCTCCTTGTCTACTACTGTGCCTGGCACATAGTGGGTTAGCAATAATGTTCATCGAATGAATGAATATCTTTTTTTTTTTTTTTCAGGTGAGGCAACCCTTGGTTGACCTCACAGATTGCAAGGACCTTGTCAGCTTACAATTCCTTATTTATTCATTTATTTATTTTTATGCCTACAGCACCTGGTCTTCCTAGGTGGTCTCCCATCCAAGTACTAACCAGGCCCGACCCTGCTTAGCTTCCAAGATCAGACGGGATTGGGCTTGTTCAGGGTGCCATGGCCGTAGACTTATTTTTCTTGACTCATGTGACCCATTCAGCTTTTCATGTTCCAATTTTTGGGAGAGGCATGGATGTAGAGAAAAGTTCTTTATTATAAAGAGAACAATGGTGCAAGTTCAGTGATAAAAGGTGACTGGAGCTGGCTGTCAGGGAGAGACTAGAGTGGTGGGGACTGTGGACAACGTGCCTATCTAAAGGGGCAGTCACAATCGTGTCATTCCAGCATAGAAACCCAATGTGGCCACATCTGTCCATTTTCCAAGAGAAGCTGGAAATCTAGATTTGTATGTGAACTCTACCAATTTTTAAACTCTACCAATTTTCAAAAATTTTTAAAAATATGGACTGAGTCAAACAAAATATCTTTATGAGTCATATTTAACCCATAGGTTGCTGGTGTGCGGCCCGTGGTGCATGGGCAGCTCTGGAACCAATGTGTGTGAACTTGGGTAAATACCGAGCTGAACTATGAGCTCCAGGAGGGCAGGCACCCTCTGCTCTCTGTTCACACGGTGCCAGGGAGATATCATTCATTCATTCCTTGATTCAATCACCAAGTACTGAATACCGGCATTATGCTAGACACGGGGAATCCTGTGACGCAAGGCAGAGAGCTAAGAAAACTGGAAGCGTGACGCAGGACTTCAATTCGCAGGGTGACATTGACAGGTGGGGGGTACGGAGATCTGAATGAGAGGTAGGAGCCAGCTGCGCTGAGCAGGAAGCACCTGACCCGCAGAAGGAACAGCCGGGGCAAAGGCCCCAGAGTGGGAGTAAGCCTAGTGTGTGTGCAATGAACCGAAAGGAGGTGGCTGGATCCCGAGGGAATGGGATGGGAGGGTGTGGGAACTGAGCTTGGAGACGCAGGTCGGCCATATCACGTGAGGCTCAGTGTGGTAGGAAGTCTTGGGGTCTGCTACGGGGAATGGAGTGTGTGTCGGGGCGGGGGGAGAGGTGGGGAGGGTGGCAGCAGAGGGGCTGCTGTAATAGTCCGAGCAGGAGGGGATGGTGGCCTAGGCCAGCTGCAAACAGAGCCACGAGTGCTGATTCTAGGTGTTCCGAGTAGACATCTCTCATTGGTATACTGGATAGGGGGGTGAAGGAAGGCAGAACCCCAGGAGGCAAGTGAGGGCCATGCCCCCCAAAGAGCGGTAGCTGGTATTCTCCTTTGGTGCTCGGCTCACATCCCGGGCAGCCAAGGGAGAGCTAGGGCAGGAATTAGATGGAGGGAGGAGGTTTGGAACCACCCCTTCCTGCTCTCAGAGGAGGCATCCGGGAGGAGCCGAGATGGTACGGACGCTGAAGGCACAAGGGCTTATGGGACCTGA
Organism: Pteropus alecto; assembly: GCF_000325575.1. Taxonomy (NCBI): domain Eukaryota; kingdom Metazoa; phylum Chordata; class Mammalia; order Chiroptera; family Pteropodidae; genus Pteropus; species Pteropus alecto. Next base: position 5,417,894 of record NW_006435764.1, read on the forward strand.
GATGTGCTGAGAAGCAGGAAAGAGCCGGGGCCAGTCGGGCTGCCCAAGATTTAGTCTCTGGGGACTTGGGCCTAACCTTGGGGCCTGCGGTCTGAAGGGCCATCGGCTCACCTCCTGTCCTCGTTAAGGCCTCAGTGTACATATCTGTGACGTGGGACTCCTAGTTCCAGCTCTGCTCCTTGGAACTGTAGAGTGATGCTCTCAATTTATTTTTGCCCAGAAGCCCAGCAGCCTTTTGAGAATGGACACAGCCTTGAAACAGGCCAGTGGTGCCCCTGGCCACCGAGGCCTCTGCTTGCCTCAAACAATGGCCTTTCTAGCCCTGTTTGACAATAGCCCTGTGGATGCTGCAAAGCCCCTAACAAACTGTTAGTGCTGTGGTGACATGGACTCCTCCATCTCTTTCTGAGTTCCTGTTTATGGGCCTCCCAATCCACTGCTAGAGGGAGTCAGGGCTGCTTAGGGCCTGGCAGGGGGCAGGGCCTGGGGGATGGTGGGCAGAGGAGGCGGCTCCGGGCCAGCTGGCGCCTGAGGAATGGTGCGAGGGGAAGCCATAGGTTCTCATCCAAGGCCAAGGAGCTGGGTTAGGCTCACCACTGTGGCCCCGTGTCTGGCCTGCCAGACTTGATTTCATTCTCACAGTTCCCACAGCCTTCTCCATCTTGGATCCTGGAACCATCGGCCCTCAAGTATTCAGGGCCAAAGACCAGAGTCAGCCCACTTCCCTCACGCACCCACCGGCAAGTCCTGTCAGCCCCCACGGCCCTGGCATCCACCCACACTTCCACCTCCACGATCACCACCCTGGTCCCAGCCCCTACCATGTCTTACCTGGACCACATAACAGCCTCCTGACCAGCCTCCCAGCTCCCTCTCACCTCTCACAGCCAGTGTGTCCCCTCAGCTCAAAACTCCCCAGTGGCTCCTATCACAGCTGGAATAAAGTCCTCGAGGCCAGGTCTCCCCTGGCCTCCTGACCCCACGCCTCTCCCTTCTCGCTGATTGTTTGTGCCAGCCACACCGCTTGCCCTCTGTCCCCTGAACAGGCTAAAGCCTGTTCCCAGCTCAGCCCTCTCCTCTGCTACGCCTCGCGCCTCGAACGCTTTTCCCTAATTGATGGCTGACTGCCTCTTGTCACTCAGGTTTCAGCCAAATGTTCCCTTTTCTGAGAGGCCTCTGACCACCTCAGCTAAATCCTTGTCCCCCCAGTCACCTCTTTCCTGTTACCTTATTCTGTGTTCTTTGCAGCATCTTTTACTCTGTGAAATTTTCATTTGTCTTATTTGTTGTCTGTCGCCCTCTCCTCCCGTGTAAGTTCTGTACACGAGGGACCTCTTTTAATACCACGTTGGTAGCTTTATTGAGATATAATTCATATACCATAAAACCCATCCTTTATGGTATACAATTCAGTGGTTTTACTGTCTTCACAGAGTTGTGCAACCATCACCCCAAATGAAACCCTGTACCCAATAGCAGCCGCTCCCCATTCCTCCCAACCCCTGGCACCCACTACTCCTTTCTCGTTGTGGATTTGCCAATTGATATGTTCTTATTAAGACACCCCTGTATCCCCAGTATTCAGTGCTATGAGGATGGGTTGGTCCCATCCCCCATTTTACAGGTGAGAAAACTGAGGCTCGGGACCCCTTGGGAAACTGTCTTTCCTTTTTCTAAGCTTGGTGTCTGGCGTGTCCCCGCAGCTGGGCTACAGTGGGGAGGATGGAAACAGAGCGGGAAGAAAAGGAATGAGGTGCGAATATCAAGCAGAGAGTTCCCTGCTCAGCCAACTGGCTGAGGCCCGCACTTGGGCCCTCTCTCAGAGTTCACCTGACTGCGGATGAGGGACCATGCATGCCCTCAGTGCTGGCGGGATGAGCTTAATTCTATGCCTGGCCTATGCCAGGGACAGACCAGAACCACACTCCCGCTGGGGAGCAGGGAACGCAGGTGGGGGCGGAGATCATCCAAGATCTGGATACCCAAGAGGGCTGAGGCCAGCTGGTGGGGGAGGAGGGCCAAGTCGGGGGCAGTGAGGGGCTGTTTGCTAAAGTCCGGGCTCTACCACCTAGGAGCTCTGTGACTTTGGGCAAGTGACTGTACCTCTCTGGGCCTTTCTTTCCCCAACTGTTCATGGTACCCATCCTGGGGTACCACAGGGTTGCCATGAGCCTGTGAGTCCATGTGGATGCGCCTACCACAGTATCGGGCATCACGTGTGGATACCCTCCCTTCAGACCCCAGCAGAGGCCGGAGCCAGCGTCGAATTTCCTGACCCTTTGAAGCCTGTCTTCTCAACTGTAAAAAGGGGTTTAATAATCATTCCTCCCTCCCTATGAGTGCTGAGGGCCGGGGACGTGCAGTTATCAGCACCCTCTGGGCCTCAGACAGGGAAACCAGACAGGCTCCTTGTTCCACTCCCAGGGCTGCTCTCATCCTGGCCTCTTTCATCTTAGGTTTAATTAGCCAGGCTGCCCCACCCCACAGCCTCTTGGGCAGGAGTCATCACTCCCATTTTATAGATGGGGAAACTGAGGTACCTAGAGGGAAGTGGTTTGGGGCTGCCGCCTGTGAGTCAGTTGTGAAGCCGAGGCCTAGAGGAGCTGAGACTGGGCTTTCCAGCTGGACCTGTCTCTTGGGGTGGATCCTTGTCTCCATCCCCCTGGCACGCAGATAGCCTCTTTTCCAGCTACCCCACCACTTCCTATCACCTCCCATCTGGAGGGCAGCAGAATGGGGTAGGAAGGGAGGAGCCTGTGAAGCCTAGGGGAAGGAGAGAAACTAGTTGGCAGCTACTAGCATGGGGGCTCAGGTCTGTTTCATCTTCAAAGCAGGCTAATTAGAGCCAGAGGCGTTAGTCAGGCCGGTGGGCTGTGGGGTCTGGACGCCGGCAGTTCTGTGCCCTGGAAACGTGGTCAGTGGGGCATCAGAAGCCTGGGTCTGGGCCCAGGAGAGGCTACTAGGTAAGACCCTGACCCAGTTTCCTGGGTGTCCCCGAAAACCCTGATCCAGCCTTCTGGAAGTCAAGAGTGCTCGGTTCGGCACTGCTTGGTCCCAGGTCTTCGGTTTCCCGGTGGGTGCTAGGCGTGCCACGCCGTGAGATCCGTGACACGCCGGGCCCTGCCAGTCCGCACGTCTCCATCCCGTTGTTTTCCAGCTCCATCGCGGTTTATGGGCTTGCTCCGCCAGCTTTACCCCGGCCTGGCTGCCGCGCGACCCTGGCCGGTCGTCGGCCACGCCTATGGCAAAGGTCAGCAGCTTCCGTCTGCCGCGACCCCAAGCCGAGCGGGTGGGGGGGCCCCCCGGCCGGCGTCGGAGAAGCGAAGCCAAGCCCTAGGGCGCCCGCCGGACCGGTTCTGCGGGACCGCGGCGCGCACTTCCTGCGCGAGCGCTGGGACCGCACCTTGCACACCCCCCAGCGGCCGCCCTGGGAGCGCGGAGACCCACACCGCGCGCCACGCCTAGGGGCCGAGCGCGGCGGCCGCAGGGTGCGGTGTGCCCGGGCGCCGGCTGAGGGAGGGGGAGCCCTGGCTGCC
>NW_006435764.1:5421816-5453717 GCF_000325575.1 Pteropus alecto
CTCGGCACGCATCCTGCGCCAGCGGCCTGCCCGGCGCCCCAGCCCCTGCTCGCCGGCGTCCCTTCCCCGCGCGGACCTTGGAGACCCATCCCAGCGTCACCCTCGAAACCTTTGTTTCATCTCGGGACCCGGGCGCGGGGTCCCTGCTGCGGTCTGCGCGTGGCCGAGGGTAGCTGGGATCTGCGAGGGGCCCTGGGGTAACGGTGGCCCTTTCGGGTTGGCGCAGGGGCTCGGGCGCCCTCTGGTGGCCGCGAGACTCCGCCCGATCCCCGTTGACTGCTCCCGCAGGGACCTGCGCTCCTGACCATGGGGCCCTTGAGCCGAGAAACCTGGGCCCAGCGCTTGGGCGCCTTCCGGGCCAGCCCGTCTGCCTTCATGGCAGGTCCTGAGGGTGAGGATCTGGGTCGTGACCTGCTGAGCGACCTGAGAAGTGAAAAGCTGAATGAACAGGCCAAGGTAGGCTCTTGCACGCGCCCCTTGCCCTGGCCCATAAGGTCACCTCAACCCACTGCGCCCTGAACCTCATCTTCGTAATTCCCACCCAAACCCCCGACCCCCAGGTTTCTTTGCTGACCCTGAGCTTGGAGTACCCAGCCCAGCTGTGGCCGGACGCCCCTGCAGCCGAGGCAGCCGCCACCTTCCTCTTGGACACCCTGGACTCTTTACCCCCACGGCCCTCAGCTCTGCGGCGGCCCCTGTTGCTGGCGGCCACCACAGCCCTGGTGTCAGGAGATGTGCTGAGCCCCACCTCGGGAGCCTCCCTCCGGCTCCTGCCCCTACTGCTTGGTTTGGCTTCCAGCGGCGATCTGGGGTCAGGCCTTGGCCCCTCCTCGGAACAGCGCTCCCTGCAGGCCACAGCGTGCGAGTGCCTGCGGGAGCTGGAGAGCTGCAAGCCGGGGCTGCTGGGGGGCTGCCTGGGGTTGCTGAGAAGTCTGCTGGGGCAGGAGGGCCCGGTGGGCCAGGTCCAGCCGCTCAGCCTGCTGTTGGCACTTGCCCTTCGCAATACCTTGGTGATACAGGCTAGGGCTAGGGCCAGTGGGCAGGGCCTGCTCACAGCCAGGGTCCCTTCCACTGGGAGTGGCCTCTGGGACTGGACACTAGCCGAAGAGGGTGATGCCCACCTTCAGCCCCAAGCGCCCAGCTGGCCGGCAGCTGAGGAAGACGGTGGCCTTTCAGCACTAGAGCCCAGTCCCGAGGAGGCCAGGGAGCTTCGGGCTGCGGTGGCCCAGCTTCTGGACACCTCCTACCTGCTCACTCCTGTGGCCCAGGCCCAGCTTTTTTGGCTGCTGGGCTGGGCCCTGCGGGGTCTACGGGGACAGCCACCAGTGCTCTTTAAGCCGCAGTTGGTACGGCTGCTGGGCACAGCACAGCTGACCCTGCTGCACGCCGTTCTGGCACTCAAGGCGGCCTTCGGCGAGGCACTGTTCACAGCCCAGGACGAGGCCTTGCTGCTCCGCCGGCTCACCTTGGCCGCCCAGCACCCAGCCCTGCCCCTGCCCGTCCATCTCTTCTACCTGCACTGCCTCCTGAGCTTTCCTGAGAATTGCCCGCTGGGCCCTGCAGGCGAGGAGGCTGCCCCGCTGCGGTTAGAGCCCCAGCTGTGCCATGGCCTCCTACCCAGTCTCCTGCACGAGCCCATGGCCCTCCTGGCCCGCCTGCACCTGCTGTGCCTGCTCTGTGCCGAAGACGGAGACGAGGAGGAGAAAGGCCAGGGTCAGAGGCCCCGGCGCTACCTGGAGGAACTGCTGGCCGGCCTGTGGCAGAGGGCAGCCCTGAGTGGGGGCCCCCGGGCCTTGGCCACACTTTGCTTCCAGGCCTCGTACCTAGCTGCTCGCTGCCTGTCTGGGCAGCCTGCAGCATTGGCACCCTTGACTCACGGACTGGCCCAGCTGTACCGGGCCCGGCCTGCGCTGGCTCCCCATTTTGTTGATCTCTTGGACCAGGTGGGCTCTGAGCTGGGGGAGCCCCTGAGGGTGTTGTTGCGACAAGACTTGGTGTCCAGGTCAGGCAGGGATGAAGCCCTTCGTTGGCACCTGCAGATGTTGGCAAAGGTGGCAGACCGGGATGCCCAGCCTGCCACCCTTCGCTTCCTACAGGCTGCAGCTGCCCACTGCACAGGCTGGGGCCTCCAGCAGGCCCTGTTGCAGGTCTGCCGGGCCCTGCTTCGGGCGGGTGTTGGGGGAGGCCTGGCTGACTTGCTGCAAGCACTGGCCAGGCAGCTGGGGGACCCCGATGGGCGGGACCACGCCCGCCTCTACTACATTCTCCTGGGCCACCTGTCAGAGCCCAAGCTGGGGGTAGCCCTGGGTCCCTCACTCGCTGCACCTGCACTGGCCTCTTCACTGGTGGCCGAGAACCAGGGTTTTGCCACGGCGCTGATGGTCCAGGAGGCGCCAGCCCCAATCCAGCTGAGTGTGGGGCCTCGCAGAGCCGAGGGCCCGGCCCCGGTGCTGCAGCTCCAGGTGGAGGTGCTGGAGCCGGTGTACTCTCTGGAGCTGCGCTTCCATGTGAAAGGACAACTGTACGCACCCCTGGACGCTGTCCATGTCCCTTGCCTGTGCCCTGGACGCCCCGCTCGCCCTCTGCTCCTGCCCCTGCAGCCCCGCCGCCCAGCTCCCACGCAGCTGGATATCCGAGCCCTGTACACCACAGCCGCTGGCCTCACGTGCTATGCTCGCCTGCCACCCCTGCCTGTGAAATTTGCTGACCTCTTCCTGCCTTTCCCCCAGCCGCCCGAGGGGGCCAGGCTGGGATTCTTTGAGGAACTCTGGGACTCCTGCCTGCCAGAGGGTACTGAGAGTCGCCTGTGGTGCCCTCTTGAGCCACAGGGGCTGGAGGCCTTGGTGTCCCGCCACCTGGATCCCTTCGTGGTGGTGGCCCAGCCTCCCACTAGCTACCACATAGCCATCCGCCTCCCCCCAGACTCGAAGCTGCTGCTGAGGCTGGAGGCAGCCCAGGCGGACGGCGTGCCGGTGGTCCTGCGGACAGATGACTGGGCTGTGCTGCCTCTGGTGGGAGACTACCTCCGCGGGTTGTCAACTGCTGTCTGAGCCCTGGGGTCGGGCACGGCAGGTGGGAACAGGACTGTGGCCTTTGTTGGGTCTGGCCTAAGGGTTGCTGGGGGCCAGAACCCAGTCCTACGGCTCCTTTAAAAACCTACACTCACCAATGCCCCTCACTGCTTTGTTTTCTTCTGGCTCCCGATCGGGGTCAGAACTCCTGGGATGGGGGTCAGGAACCCCAAGAAAGCTTCCAGGCAAAGAACCCCCAGACTACAGGGCTCCAAAGTTCCTTCCTGCCAAAACAGGCCGTGATTCTCCAGAATCCCTGCCCAAGAGGCAGGACTAAAAAACATCTTCATCTCTGCTTCCCAGAGAGGGTCTGGCCCTGCCCAAATCACCCAGCAATTTAGGAACGAGCTCGGAGCTGGGTTTGGGCCTCCTGACGCGTGGCCCAGCACTTTCTAACACCCGAGGTTTACCTTGAATCTCAGGCTGGATGGGCCGATGGGCCGACGGTCAGAAACAGGGAGGGAGAGGAGGCTGCACCAGCCCTGGGGTGGGGGGCTTGTGCGGACTGGAGCCAGCTCTAGGAAGGACTCAGGACAGTTCGGGGCTGAGAGAGGTGTCCCTGTGATCTGGGCTAAAACTAAGCTGGCTTTTCTCACCCCATCCTCTAGGAAGCCACCCGTGGACCTAGAAATCTTCCCAGGTAAGAACCAACGCCCCTAGTTCTTACTCAAAACAGATAAGATACTTAGGGTGCTGATGTATTGAGGCCAGCTCTGCTGCCAGGCACCGAGCCAGTGTTTTCCACATATGTTGCCTCATTTCATCCTTGCAACAGCTTGGCAGGGCCCCGCAGATGAGGACATCTGTAGGCGAGAGGGGTTGAGTGATTTTCCTGTGGTCATGCAGGTGGTTGATAATCATGTTTTGTCATCCTGGAGCAGGTTTCTGTTACCACACCGTCAGAGCACAGCTCTGCATGGGCCACAGGGACACAGAGTTCCCACTCCTCCTCCTTGGGCCAGCCCCCAGGAGGCTGCAGGTGCAGCAGTCAGCAGTGCTGGGTGGAGAATGACCACTGAGGGTCAGGCCTTGCTGTGCTGGGGCAAGGGCCTCTGCTGCTGCCCCTGCCTCCTGGGCTCCCAGCCTGCAGGTCCCCGTGGGCCAGTCTTGTCCCTCCTGATGGGCGCGCTAGGAGAGGAAAGGGCCTGGGACAGGTGTGGCTGTTGCAGATCGGGAAGCCTGCCCCAAGCTCGAGCTCCCGCAATAACCTGCTGTGTGATCTGGGCAAAACATCGCCACATCAGGAAGGGTTCGGTTCCAGGAAGAGGAAACTTCTCCAGCTGTTTGCGGCAGAAAAGAATTTAAGATGGTGTTAGGTACTTACAAAAATCTCCAGGAAGGCGGGAAAATGATCCTCCAGGCCACCACTGGAACCATTGAGAACACACCATCTTGCCGGCAGTCCAGCTCCTCTCCTCAGCACCCAGGAGGGTGGGCCCAGGCCCTGGAGCTTGGGGTGTGGCTGCCACCACTGCCTCTTGAGTCCTGCAAAGCCAGAGAGGCGACGCTGCTGCAGAAAGACTGACCTTTCCACAGCCGGCAGATGGCCTTAGCCTTGTTTCTTCTGTCCACATCATTCAAAGAGCATCTAATGAGTGGAATCTGTTTTTCATGCAGACAGACCTCTTGTGGCAAAGGAGTCAGAACATGTACTTGGTTTTTGTTTTCATTACCTCTGATGCAGAAGATGGTGTTAATCTTTCGCCTAAGATTAAGATAATTGACCCATATAAAGACTCACCAGCCATCCTTTCGTCTGTCTGTCTATCCATCCATACCTCCATACCATTGCATCCACCCCCATTCCTCCATGTAACCCCTCCTCCAAGCCCCACCATCACAAATGTGTCACAATGGACATTCTTACAGATCTCTGTGATGGCTTCCCTGGAATACATACCAGGAGTAGAATTGCTGATCGTAGTGCATGCATGTGAAGTTCTACTAAGAAATGTCAGAATAATTAGTTTTTAGCTTTGCATCCTCTCAGTATGCGAAGGCGTGCCAGGAGGTGGGTGCGGATGGACACTGGGTGAGCCAGCCTGTGCCATCCACCACAGTCTACCCCCTTTGCAAACTCAGTATCCACATACCTCTGCTCGGACTTAAACTTCCCAAAGATCGTAACAACGTGCTCTTGCATAACTACCCCCATACAACCACAACTTCCCCGAAAAGGGAGATCCAAAGTCCCCTCAGCCACTGTCCACTTGTGTGGACTTTACCAGTGGTCACCAGTTGCTGGTTCTCCACTTCAGACATGCTCGAACCCTTCCCTGCCTCCAGGAGGTTAGGCCTAACCACGGGACCAGCTCTAGCTAACAAGATATGAAGGGCGTTGGTTCTGGGGCAAATCATTTCATTGCCAGCCTCCACTTTCCAGGCCCTTCTACCCTGCTGTGGCAGTTGGGAAGGCATATGATGCGGAAGACGTGCGGGAGAGTTTAGTCATAATCTCACCTTGATACACTATAACGAATGCCCTGGGTTATGAAGTTAATCATCAGTAACACCCACTTTATATGAAACGAGGAAAACATGGGGAAGGATATTGCTAGAGCTGTATTTTACTTACAAGAGAAAATATTGTGCAACAAGTTATAAGGCAATAATTAGGGGCTCCGACTTTAGCAGATAAAAATAATCTTACAGGATGTTCAGTTTAATTTGAATTTCAGAGGAACAATTCATTTTTTGGTATAAGTATGTCCCAAACATTGCATAGATTGCATTAAAAAAATGAGTTTCTTTGAAATTCAGGTGTAACTGGGCATCCTGTATTTTATCTGTCAGCCCTAGGAGAGTATATAACATGTACTTATTTGTCTCACTACCCATCCTATGTTCCTTTTGCCTTCACGGATCTTTACTTAGTGGGGTGACCTTCATTCCTGAGTCCTTGGTAATCCTACCTGTATTGAGTCTCTCTAGTTTTTCGTGAACATTATCACTGGACCTAGTGGTCTTTGGAGGTGTCCTGGGGACTCGTCTAGGTGTGACACCCCTCTCTATCTCTGTCGTGTGGCAGCAACAATTTCCTCCTTGATAATCAGGATCAATCACCCTTTTAGAACAAAGAATTTTGTTCTGATGCATGAAGATGGCCAACTGACAAGATGGCGGGCTTCACTTCCAGTTCCGAAAGACCACTGCATTCTCTCCTGGGGACTAAGGACTAAATAAGCAGAGCCCGAAGCTGGACGGACGGGAAGCCAGCACTCGGTGAGAGACTTCTAGAGTAGCTGAAGACGACGGTGACAGCACAGGGCCCCATCTCCCCTTGAAAAACAGAGAAAGATAAAACTACGCCAAACCAAGCCCTCGGCCTAACCTGCAGGCAGAGAATGTCAAACTTAATGATTGTAAGTAAAATTAATAGCAAATGACAGCCATCCCTCTGGTCCCAGCCCTACCCCGCCATAGGCTCCGGGCAAGCAAAGACGGCCTGGGAATAACTGGGGAGAGAAAAGAGGAGAAAACGCGTGATCTAAAATGGCACCAGGAAGACTAAGCCCACCCTAGGTCTGAAAAAATTTTAAAGTGCCTGGGGGCTTAGGGCTTGGACTAGAGGTACGGGACTTTTAAGTTATATGTGTGATTTGAAGGGGCAGCCTTTGAAACACGTAGATTCTGGGGAAGCGAAAAATGGAAAAAGGAAGGAAGACGTGCCCTTTGGCATTTGGGTGTGAAAGGGGAAGTAAATGGAGACATTTCATTGTTCTGAAGACAGAACAAAATCAGAAGACGTATAACTAACTCCCCCCGCCCCAAACAAACAGACAAACAAACAACACACCCATTAAAGTATCTGGACTTTGCTGTGTTGGCAGAAGAGAGCACATCAAACAAGAGTCTTATAAAACACCCAACACCAGAGAAATGAACAAGATAAAAATGAACAGGTTCACACAGAGTTATCGCAAGATATCAGAAAATGAATTTCATCACCTATCGACCAAAGAAAAGTCACACTACTGTGGAAAAACAGCCAGGAAGTAGAAGAAAGCTGTAATACAACACTAAACGGAATGAAATATACTCAAAACGAGCACGTGAAGAGAAGCGAAACCCCCTTAGATGAGAGATTTAAAAAGATCGGAAATAGACAAAACCCAGGGAGAAATGAAGAGAGTTGATCGAACTCAGGAAATAAACACGAAATTATCTAGAAATAAAGATCATTACAAGATGCCCAAGGAAGAATAGTGTCAAAAAATATAATAATAAGGGACATTGAAGGAAGACACAAGGACAATCAGAATGAAAATGAGATAAAGAAGTAGAAGGGATCACAAGAAAGTAATCGCAAAGTAAAACAGAAGGTAGTCCAAGAAGAAATCACAGTTGTATTATTGGGCTTCTAAAGAAAAACTAAACAATGAACCACCACTGGTATTTAATACTGTAATCTAAGAAAAGTTTCTAGGAAAAAAAATCTCCATCTTCAAAGGGCCTGCTGGGTATCTTGGAAAATTAATACAGAATAGTCAACTTTGAGACATCTCATAAAACTATAAGACTTCAAAGATTTTTTTTCAAAAAAGCCCCCAAAATGTCTAGGCAGAAAGATCAAATAACTTACAAGGCAAATGAATTATAATGGCAACAGACAGAGCAAGATAACACTGGAGCAGCATTTTTTAACGTTATGCTTTTGAAAGTGTAAACCTAGGTTTTTCTATCCACACAAATTGTCCTTCAAGGATCAAGGCTATAGGAACAGTTTTTCAACAAGTACATACTCACCTGTGAGCCAGTCTGATAGAGAATGCACTTCAATCAAGAGATGACGAACATATATAGATCTAAAACTAAAACAAAGGTGGGCATGAGGGTTAATAACTAAGTAAAGATGTTATATATTGTGATAAGGAATAGAACTAAAAGCATGGGAGAACTAAAAGCATGGAAAGAGGAAGATAGGATAAGGTAGTCTGATGGCCATATAGGTGCACGTCAGCTCGATTCCCTCTTCATTGCCTGCTCTGTGAAAATAAGTCTGGACCCTTTTAATATCTTTCTTTGCTTGCTGGCTCATTGTTAAGCCTTGTCGGTAGAGGGCGCAGAGGAGCCACTGCAGAAGGCAGTTGTCCTTCCTCTTCTTGATGTGCTCACTAGACAATCTCCGGAAGCTTCTCCAGTACCCAGGCGTCCTCCAGCATCAAGCAACTACAGTGTTCATGGCTTCTCCAGCTCCAGGCTCCTGCAGTGTGTGGTAGTCCACAGCAACTAGCAGTACAGAGGACAGCCCCTGCTCCCCAAACTATGCTGGAATTATTCAAATTAGCCAATCCTAAACTGTTTGCCCTGCCCCGCCTTGCTTTTCCCTCAGAAACACCAATAAAGGCTGTGGCCTGTGCTGTCCCCTCCTTTCTGCCTCCTGACCAACTCTAGTGATTACCCATGTGGCCTTGCAGGGCATGCTGTGCCTCTTGTTTCTCAGGGAACTGTAAGGAACATTGAACTTTTCTTTCAATGGCATTGACTTCATGTCATCACTCACTCACCTCTATAAATTAAAATCCATGGGCACAATTAGGACAAGGACATACCACATCCTATAAGACAACTGCCTGTTACTGCAGTTACTTCCTATTCTGAAGTCTTGAAGCCCTCAAAGTTATCCATGAGGAATGGAATCAACTTCTTCCAAACTCCTGTTAATGCTGATATTTTGTCCTCTTCCCATGAATCATGAATGTTCTTAATGACATTCAGAATGGTGAATCCGTTCCAGAAGGTTTTCAATTTACTTTGCCCAGATCCCTCAGAGGAATCGCTGTCTATGGCAGCTATAAACCGTACGGAATGTATTTCTTAAATAATAAGACTTGAGAGTCAAAATGTCTCCTTGATCCATGGGCTACAGGATGGATGTTGTGTTAGCAGGCACGAAGACATCTCGTGGTTCCAGAAAATAAGGAAACCTATAAAAGACTACTAGGGTCACATCAAAAGACTCAGGAGCTAACTTGAAGAGGGTCCCACTGGCAAAAGATGGGATGATCAGAATAATAACTACAATTAACTGAACTATCAAAATATTAAAATCCATTATTTAACATTTTTTTAAAGGTCACCATAGGAACATGCTAGAGAAACAACTTATTTAAAAACCTGAGAAATGAAAGTATCAAGCAATTATTTTGCCTTTCTTATATTCACTGTACCAGTGGACAACCAAATAGTTGATGGGGGCAGTTTTCATTATAGAAGTATTGCATCTAGTAAATGAAGAATTGGTGGACTTCGAATATAAATTTTTAAACCCCAATGAATTAAAAGGTCTAGGCAATGATCATTTACGGCTGTTAACTTCACAAAAAAGAGAGACATAAGGTATTATGTCCCTCCTGATGGAAAAACACACCACATCTCTTGAAGCAGTCTCGCTCCCTTCCCCACTAAAGTGGGGTGGGGAGCAACGAAGCTTTCTTATCTAATTTCCAGGAAATACAAGGCAGATTAACACAATACTACAGGAATGCAATCACTAATATTTAGACTTGGAAACTTACAAAAGTGAAAATATAAAAAATAAAATCCAGCACGTACTCCTGACTTTAAAAAAAAAACAACAAAAAACCTAAGTGGTACAGATTTAACAAGACATATAGGAAAGCTAAAGGTGTTTTTGTGATTATTGGTGAGGTAGCAAAAGCGTTCCCATGAAAGTTTCAGGAAAACAGAACCATGTCTATTGATACCAGTAACATTTGAGATCTTTCTCTGAAAGTGCTAGAAAAAAAAATTACACGATGTAATGAGAAGGCAAAATCATTATTTGGAAGTCAGATGACTAATTCTGGAAGAGCCAAGAAAATTAAATGAAAACTATTAAGGATAACAAAAGAATTCAGTAGACACATGGTTTAAAAATTAATATGTAAAGATCAACAGCTGTTCCAAAAACTGGCCTGAAGTCCAAATCCAGCCCACTGCCTATTTTTGCAAATAAAGTGTTATTGGAACACAGCCATGCTCATTCTTTTACATATTGTCTATGGCTGTTTTTATGCTAGTGTCAAAGTTGAGCAATTGTGGCAGAGACCATATGTGAAGTTTGCCAACCTCTGCTGTAGATAATCAAAATAAAATGGAAAAAAAGATCTAATTTGTAACAGAAACAAATGATAGAAAAAGACTTTAAAATAATAACTATTATATAAAGAAACCCTCACAACTGTACAGCTAGACAAAAGACATGAAGAAATGGAAGTATGTATCTTAATAGAAAACGAAAGCAAAACTCTAATGCCCTCCAGCCAAAGACCACCAGGAACACATCTGTAGTTGAACAGATGGGTTTATTATTCTTGCGCTGTGGGGCATCTCAGTAAGAGGGTGTTAGGAAGGATTTTTAGGATTTGGACTTGTGTTAAGTGATTTGGGGGAGGGTTTAAGGAAGCAGCCCTTTCCTCTGGATTGGATGCTGTCAGGAAGTGGGAGTCTTTCTATGATGGGATAATGTTAACAAATCTTAATTAGACAGAGGCTAAAGCTGTAATTGGTAAAGAAGCAACAGTCACTTATCCAAGATAGAGGGATGTTTATCATTTTTGTGGTTTGGACAATGTTTCTGCCTTTGTCCGTGTCCACATGATTATAGAGTGACCTTGTTTTTGCCTTGATCCTTCATGTCACAGAGTGACCTTGTCTGATAATGTTCTGTGAAACTGTTCATGTTCAACAGAACACCAAGTCCAGCTCCTGGATGTCTGGGGTTGTTCTTCTCAAATCTATGAATTAAATGCAATTTTAATCTTAACTACCAGTTCATATGTGTTTTCTGAGACAACTTTACAAAACAAACCTAAACTGGGTATCTGAACAAATAAACAGAGAAGAGTTAAGAAACCAAAAATATCGTGAGAACTAAAAGAAAAAAAAAAAGATAAATTTGACTACACAAAAAAAATCTTCTGTGTAATAAAAGTCAATGCTACACAAGTTTGGAAGACAAACCACAAAATCAGATAAAATATCTTCAACACATTTGAGGAAGGGTTGATGTCCCTGGTAAAATTCAAAACACAAACTCTACCAATCAATATAAAAAGTGTACTTTTCAGAATCCTTTTAATTTTTTTACAAAAGAATGTACCATTGTACACTGAAACAAATAAATATTGGATGTCAACTGTAATTGAAAAAAAAATTTTAATGAAAAAAATTACCAGTGAAAATTTCAAGGAAAAAAAAAAGCTAAGAGTTGAACACAGGGAGGCGAGGCTTGCAGAAGAGCCTCAGGGAAGGCCTACGCTTCCCAGGAAGCTCTGCACTGACTGTCCTCGGCCTCCCGACAGGCTTCGCGCGAATTTCGCGCCAGCTTTGGCCTTTTCCAGCGAGCCAGGGAGTCGCGGCGGAGAATGGAGAACATCGACGAGGAAGACGTGCAGAAGCACCGCGTCCACCTGCGCCCCATCACTCTGCGCAACGCCGCCCCGGCCACGCTGCACCTCCTGCCCTGTGAGGTCCCGGTTAACCGGCCCGCTCCTGTGGAGCGCTTCTTCACCCCGGCCATCCGCCAGGGTCCTGACGGTGAGCGCCCGCGGCTGGACTACGGCTCCCGGCAGCCCCCGCGCCGACGCCGCGTTCTCGTAGGCGTGGAGGGTTGCGAGGGCTCCTGGGGCTCGTGGTCCGCTGAAGGCGGCGGGAGGGCCTGGATCGGGCCTTCACTGAGGCCCTGTGCCTGCCTCCCCCAGGACTCCAAGTGTCGTTTCGTGGTCGCAAACTACGGGGCGAGGAGGTGGAGGTGCCGTCCGGCCTCGAGGGATACGTAATGGTGATGGAAGAGAAAGGAGAGGTGTTGGTGGGGAAGCAGGACTTCTCGGAGGGTTCAGAGAATGACGAGCAAGAGGAGCAGGGACTGGTGGAACCCCCGGAGGCGCTGGAGCGGGACTTCGTGAGCACAGGGGCATCGAGTTGGCGGGGGTGCGGGCGGGGGCGGCGGCCTCGATGCTGAGCCAGGACCCTTCCCCAGGACCGCTTTATCGGAGCCTCTGCCAGGTTTAGCCACTTCACCCTGTGGAACCTGGAGACCTTTCCTGGCCCGGATGCCAAAGTGCGTGCGGCCCTAACCTGGCCCAGCCTCGCTGCAGCGGTGAGTAGATGGGCCCTCATCCTCCCAGACCCCATTCATTCCCCATCCCTGGCTTCAAAGGTATTTCCTGGGTTGTCCACAGTCTTGCCCCTGAGTGGATTTGGGGCTTTAGGGCTGTGAGGCACAATGGGGCAGAAAATGGAGCCTGGGTCTAACTGGAGGGTTAGACTGGCTAAGGGCAGCGTGGCTTCCCCACTACTCTTCTTTGGCACTTCTAGAAGGGGCGATCATTCTGAGCAGCTAGGTCGCTCCCAGAGTATATGGGCTACCCAGCCACTCCATTCTCAGAAATCCAATAGTAAAGGTGACTCCTGTGGCAGATTCATGCACCAGTGCCGGAGGACTGAGAGCCCGAGCTTGAAATTGAAAGCCACCGATCCCCTCACCCCAATAAACCAGCTCTTCCCTTTGGAGCCACTGATTCCATCATCCCCAATAAACCAGCTCTTCACAGCACCTGTGAGTTTGCCCACACTTCATGCCTTTAAGCCGGTACTGTCCCTTCTCCCACAAGAACCTGTCATGGCTCTGGCCTGTGGAAACAATTTATTGGTGGGGGCAGGGAACAGGGGCTGGTGGGGGTAAGAGAGGCCAGAATTCTGCAGCCAGTACCCACCCCACCCCCAACTCCTACTTTACAAAAGAAATTTTTACAGCTGCCGGCTCTCTGTTCAGAGTGCCCCCACCCCCATCTCACTGTACACAGCTGCCTGGCTCCCTCTAGTCCCTGGTTCACAGCAGGCCTGGGCCTGCGGCCAGCTGACTTTAGAGTTGACCTGAGCCCTGAGCTCACTCTGGTGCTGGGCACCAGCCAGCCCCTACCAGGCTCGTCCTCTCCTTGTGGAACTGTCCTCAGCCTGGTCCGTCTCCCTTGGTGTCCCTCTTAGGGGCCTGTTGGGAGCTGGATGGGATGTCGGCCCCCATTTGCCCGCTTTGTTGGCACTAGTATGGGCAGTGCCTGGTCACCACTTCCCCCTCTTGCTCCAGTCCTTGGGAGTGAAGTGCAGACACTTGGAGTCAATGCGGAGGAGCCGCTTGAGCATGGCCCGCTCGTGCCCATCCACGATGTCCTCTGACAGTGTGAGGATATACTGGCCCTGGGCGGGAGACGAGAGCAGGCAGGTCAGCCCACAGGGGCCTGCACGCTACACCCCTCCGCACGCCCCTCCCCCCTGCTCACTCCTCACCTTGTAGTAGTTGATGAGGTTGAGGTACTGTAGGGTAGAGATGACATCCTCCTTCTTGATGCTTGTGATTTCACTGATCTCGCTGTGGGAGGGCAAAGATCAGGTTCTCTGGGGGCCTTTACCTCTGCCCTAGATCCCCAGAGCCCCGGGAGTGAGAAAGCTTGGGAACAGACAGGCCCCGCCATACACCCTCAGGTAGGTGGGGCCAGGCTCACTTGATGGTGATCTGCGGCCTCTCCCCGCTGTCTGACTTCAGCCCCATCAGGATCTCCAGGATGGTCTGGGACCAGTAGCTGCGGTAGGACAGGAGGCCAAGGTCCGAGAGGGGCTTCTCTGGGGTCCCCGTTTTCCCTTCCACTTTGGAGAGTTCATAGCCTACAGCGGTGGAGAGGAAGAGGGTGGGTGAGCGGGCGCAGCTTCACGTAACCATGCTGAAGGGCACAGGCTGTAGAGGCAGATGCCTGCTACCCATCCTGGCCCTGCCATGTGGTTGTTTGCTCTGTGCCTCAGCTTCCTCATAAAGGACTAATGAGCACTCACTCTTCGTCTGTGTACTGAGCACAGTGGAGAGTACCGAGGGCACCGAGAGGAGCAGCTACAGCTGGGAGGGGTGCTCAGGACCCAGTGAGGGCTTAGACACGGGGCTGGGGGCAGCAGAGACGATGGCTTATAGAAAGCAAGTGCCTCCAATTTTCCTGTGTCACGCTACTCTCTATACATGGGCTTGTGAGCAGACCTCACCTCTACTTCAGGCCTGATGTGCTTGGATTTTCAGTCACCTCAGTCCCCCTAGCTGTGACCCGAGGAGTGTCGGTGGCTCCAAGACCAGGCCTGCCTGACCAAGTGGTTGTGAGGCCTCAAGGAGAGAAGCACTGGCTTCCCCGCAGCCCTGTCCCTCCCACTGCCGGCTCTGCCCACCTCTCGCCTGCGCACCACTGGGCACTGGCAGCAGTTCCTGGGGAGACATCAGGTCCTGAAAAACCCATCGTGGCTTCACATCTCTTGGGCAGAGTCTTCATTCTCCCTGGCAGGGCCTGGGATGTCTCCACCACCAGAAGCCCCTCCTCACCCTGTCACAACCAGCCTCATGTTGGACCGCAGCCCTGTCTGCTCCCTCTCTTTGGAGCATCTTTATCAGCCATTCTTGCCTTCTTACTCAATCTTGTGACTTTTCCACCAAGCAACCTGGTGGTGAGAGGGAGAGACTGGTGCTTTGGAGAGAGGAAGCACGGAATAAGAAGGGGATGCTGGGTTCCTACTCAACCTAGCTGGGTCCGCAGTACGTGGAGAGTCCTGACAGATCAAGCAGAGACCACACCGGTCTCCTCAGCTGGCGGGAACTCCGACCCCGCCCCAGTGAACACCCACCCACCCTGTCTGCCATGCTGAGCGCACCTCCCTGCTGGCCCCACTAAGGTCTGACCTCCAAGGCACAGACTGAGTTTAAGCATCTGCCTGCTTTAGCACACTGAAGGCTTCCTGAAGATGTGACCCCACCTTGCTATCATTCTGCCAAATAAAATTTCTCAAATGGACCACGACCTTGAACAAGTCCAGCCTCTGCGTCTTCCCCAAACAGCTAAGGCTCCCGCCCCATCTTCCAGGTCAGAGCCTGGTTATCCAGGCTGGGAAGCAGAGGGACCTTGGGGTTGACGGGACATTGAATAGTTCACGAAGAATGAGGAGCAGAGTCCTTTCTGGTCTTTAAGAGACTGACCTGACCGAATGCAGAAATGGGCTGAATCGGTGCAAGTCAGTGCTCACATCTGTTTGCTGAGTTAACAGCATTCTGAACATTTACTGTCTGCCAGGCTCGGGGACAACTGGGGAAATGAGGAACTGGTCCTTGCCCAGGAGCTCATATGACATTGTAATACCAAAGAGACAAGCAATAGTGGCTCACTCGGCTTCCACCCGTAGCCCTGGGTAGGGGCAGATGAGTCACATTTGGGAACAGTTGGGTGGTGCTTGGGACCTTGGCCGAGAAATGGTGAGGGACTGAGCACCTACTCCAGATGAGCAGGGCAGTCACCCTGAGGACTGGGGGACCCTGGAAGCTTTCCACCTATTTCCAACCAGGTCCCCCTGGTGACCGGGCTGCACAGCCATTGCCGAGAATCACATCAATCCCGCAGGTCTGTGTGGAAGGAACCAATGGGAGCCCTGATGCCAGGGCCGTGCCCCGGCCCCTGGCAGGAACACAGCTACTCACTGAATTCGATCAGCAGCTTGCCGTAGCCGCGGCGCTGGTAGGGCGGCAGAGTTAAGATGCAGGCCACGTTATAGTCTTCCGTGGACTCCTTTTCCTGGAAGAGAGGGGCGGGCGAGTGTGACGGAGGGGCTCATGGCAGGAGAGGCCAAGGGGCGGCCGCATGAGCACTCACCTTAGAGAAGTAGCCCACGATGTGGAAGCCTTTGCAGTCATACTCCGTCATGACGTAGAAGAGGAAGGGGTCCGTGTCATAGTACAACGTCTTGTGGTCGAGGAAACACTTGGCCAGAAGACATAGGTTCTGGGAGTAACTCTGCAAAGGAAAAGACCTGTCACCACTCTGAGTTCCCCACCTCGGAGTGTGGCCCACTGGGCTAGGGTCGACCAGGAGCCTCTGTGCTCCGAGCTGATAGGTGAAGAGCCTTACTCCCCAGAGGCTGACCCATTCCACTGACACGACTGTCGCTGCCCCTCAGGCAGGGCCACTCCTCAGCGTCGAGGAGCCCATGTACCTGCTTCCTGGTGAGCTGGGCAGGTTTTCCCATGCTCACCATGCCTCCACCTAAGTCTGCCCGGGGCAGGGGGTGGGGGGGTGGGGTTCCACTGCTCTCTACTACGGTTAACAACAGTTAACAAACTGACACATCCCCAAGAAGACTGACCAAGGCATACGAGAGAAGCTCTACTCATGTGACAGTTTAAGGAGTCTGCTTGTCAAAAAATAAAACATTCTCCTGCCTACAATCACACCTCTTAGGAACTGATCTGGCGGGCTCCAACTAAGGGAAGGCACTCTTGAATTTAACAAAACAACAGCCTTAGAAGTTTCCCCAGAAAAATTATTCTTGCTACTTTCCCTCTACACACAGTTTTTCCTGCATCGCACATGACTTTTTAGGCACCTGCTGGGCACTGCCATTTGGATGCCCAAGTCTACACTTAATACAGAACGGTGGTTAAAGCAGCCTCTTCCTCAAGCTCCCCAGCCAGAGCTCGCCCCTGCCAGTCAAGGCGCTCGCTTCTCCCTCACTGCTCTCTGGCCCCAACTGGCCTCACTCCTACCACCTGAGCTCTGTCCCTCATAACAGCCTTGCCTCACCCTGCCCTTCGGCTAGAGGGTCTTTGCATTTCACACACACACGCTCTACATCCACGAACCCCACTGCTTCGGAGTCCCTTACCCACGAACCCCACTGTTTCGGAGTCCCTTACCCACCTTGTCTTTCAGGTCAAGGCTCAAAAGCCACCTCCCCTGTGAAGCTTTGGTGACTACCTCCTCTGGGTCCTAAGAACCTACCCTTTGTTTTATGATGCATCACACTGGGATCTAAGTGGCTGCTGGTGGCTGTTTTCCCCATGGACTGTGAGCTCTCAGCAGAGACTTTGTCTAATTCCGTCTTTGTACCTCCCAGCACCTGCCCGACAGCAGGAACTCAATAAAAATGGAGTGAACCGATCTGCTGGCCATACTGGTCAATGTTTTCCTGAGCAGGAAGAAGCTGCTCATTTGACTTCCCCCAGACTTCCAGGTCCAAGGACGCCCCACTGTCCCTCGGCCACTGACCTTGTTCTTACGTCCATCGATCTCAAAGAAGGATATGGTGCCCTTGCGGTAAATCTCATTGCCTGGAGGATGTCGCAGATCACACTTCGTCTGAGGAAGAGCAAAGGATCAGGGGCTGGACAAGGTGGGGGTGCGTGCTAGGAGGGCTGCCTCCTGGAACCCCTCATACCAAGTGACGCTGCAGACACTTGAGGCTGCGGCCATACTTGAGGCAGAACTCGCAGAGATAGAGGACGGGCAACGTGGTGAGCTCCTGTGGGTACGGGGAGAAGTACCACGGCTTGAGGCGGTGCCGGCCCAGCTCGATGCACTCAATGTTCTTCATCCGGGTAACAATGTCGTCGTGGCTCCGGTCAGACACCAGGCTCCCAGTCATGCGTGGAGCTGATGGTATCCCATCTGAGCTGTCCTGGGAGTCCTGCCCAGAGCCAGTGGAAGACACCAGGTTACAAGAGACTGTACCACTAACATAGCCCTCCCACAGGTTTCCTTGTTCAAGCCTAATAGCAACTCTATGGGGGACGGACAATAACCCCCCCCTCCAAATAAAGAAACTAAAACATGGCAAGTTTTTGTTCAAAACTTGGGATCACCCAATGACTGACCTGAACCAGCTCTGTCTGGTTCCTATTACCAACACCACAGCTGCCCACCACCCCATTTATTTTTAAACTAGTCACTAAACTTTCCACCCAACCTATGTCCCCGCCTTTTCACCAAGCTTCTCTCTTCCCCAGACCTACCTCATCAGTGCCCAAGCAATTCGATTTTCGCTTCCGTCCTGGCTGAGCTGCCACTGCCCTACGGGCTGACCCATTCTGCAAGTGAGATGGTAGAAACAGAAGGGGTGACTGTGACATGAATCTGAAAGAAGCTACTGGAGGGATGAAAAAAGGGAAGAAGAGATGGTTTGGAGAACTTACCTGGGGAAAAACTGAGGCTGGGGCTGTCTCGCTGGGCACTGGAGTTGCTGGTGAAACCACCTCCACCTTCCGTTTCTGCAGAGAGAAACCAAGAAAGGTGGGTCAGAAGGTAGAGAAGGAGGGACCTAAGAGGAAAGCAAGGTCCCTGGAATTGCTGAGGGTACCGTTGAGCGGTGGTTGGGCTGCAGGCAGGAGCTGGAGGAGAGCGGCTGGTCGGGCTCGCCACCGGGAATGGCCTCCCGCTCCTTGGGCAGGTTGAAGCGGAGTGTGATCTGGACCGGGATTGGCAAGGTCTTCCCGCTGGCCTGGGTGGAGGCCGGCTGTAGAGATAGGTCCAGGGTCTTCCTCTGGGGTGGGGATGGTGGTGGGATGGGGAAGGGAATAGGAGCCCCTCAGCATGGAGTGATCAAACCCCACCCTCTGCCCTCTCAAGGACACAGGAATAGCCGCTGGACTCTGGAAGCTACATCTGCAGTTTGGCCCCCATCATTTGCAAGTTGAAGCCAGGGTGGGAGAGCACCGCCTCCAGCCCATCCAGGAGCCACTGAGGCCAAAAGATGAGAGAAGTAAGAGGCAGGACAGAAGAGGTGAAGTAGGGGACCTACTCACCACCTCTCTCTCTGGAGAGCCGGGGCGGGACCCAGGAAGTCCGTTCTTGGTGGGGGTCTTAGCCTCTTTCTTAGGGAACTGGATCTTCTTCAGGTCCAGCCGTTCGTGGGTCACCCATTCATCCAGGCGTTTGTTGACTGCAGCAGTGGGGATGTCTCAGGAAGGAATGCCAGAGGCTACCTCCCAAAGCTACCCTGCAGCCCCCTCTCACCCCAGCCCAGCACTCACAGTCAATGTAATGGACATAGAAAAGCTTCCGACCACTGATGTCCTTCACGCTCAGGATCTCGGCCAGGGCTGTGGGAACAGCAAAGGCAGGAGCTTTAGACGGGCTAGGCCATGAGGCTCCACCCCAGGCTGGATCCCTAAACCCCAGCACTTGGAAGCTCTCGCTTTAACCCCCTTTAGTCACCCAGTGCCGCCCCCTCTCCAAGCCCCGCCCTGTCCAGCTCGGAGCGGCTAAAGGCCACGCCCCTCCTGAGTGTCTGCGCCCCGCCCGCCACAGAATCCTCGAGGCCCCTCCCCGTCCCGAGGGTTCGGTTGACTCCCTCCCGCCCCTCACCCCAGGTTCCTTGGCCCCGCCCCCCGACGTCACTCACGCCACTCATCTTCGTTGTCCTGGTTCCGCCGTAGCACCGGCAGGCGGCAGCCTTCGATTATCTCCCCCTGGGGAGACAGCGCGGCGCCAGTGTCGGCTACTGGGGGGCCTCGGGCTCTACCCACCTCCCCTGGCTCCCTCCGCCCCGCCCCGGGCACCGGACTCACCACCTCCGCCATCTTCCCTCCCTCCACTGCCACTTCCGGCCCCTCTGGGAGACGTCACTTCCGGGACTGAGCGTGCTTTAGGCCTGGGCTTCCCGACGCCCCTGTAGAAGAGGACCCTTGGAAGACACCGCCGCCAAGCTGGAAGCGGGTAGCTGGCCCCTTGGGCTGTTGAGAGACTGTGGTATTTTAAGTTCCGGGCCGGGTCCTGGGTGGAATCTCCACAACGAACGCAACGATTGGCGGAAAGCTCAGTCCGTCACGTGACGCCCACCGGGTGCGACGCTGGTCACGCGGACGCGGCGTGGGTCACGTGAGACTAGTGTTTGTGCTTTGCGGGTGGCCAGACTCCGGCGTCTCTTAGTAGCGGTGGATGGTGTCGCGGGGAGTGAACTGCGCGTGCTCGGCTGGGGGGGGCGGGTCTGGAAGGTTTGAGAGGCTGGAGAAGTTGGGCGGGACTGTGAAGGGATTTCGACGCCTGGCCAAGTTTGTGGACTTCATTCCTTAAGGATGGGTACTCACAGAAGATGTCTAGATTGTTTCGTATATTAAGTTTCTAATTATAAAAGTAATACAACATAATTCATTCATACATTCAACAAATGTGTAAGGACCTACTACTATATATCAGGCACTGTTCTAGGAGCCTGGAATATATCAGTGAATGGAATGAAGAGCCGTGCCCTCATAGAGGTTACATTGTTGGGGGTTGGGAGGAAAAGGAGAGGTTTATATAACAAACAATAAATATATTAAAAAGTTAATTAGCGTATTAGTAAGTGATAAGTGTTTGGGGAAACCAAAAAGAGTGTACACGGTAAAGGAAATGGGCAGATAGGTTGCAATTTGAAATAGAATGCTGAGGGCAGGCCTCCCTGGGAATGTATTTCTTCAGTAAAGGTTTAGAGAGGGAAGGGAAAATCCATGCAGATACTTGGGGAAACTTTCAGAAAAACAGACCACAATAGGGGGAGAAAATGTAACCTCAGATCATAACGGGGGAAACGTCCACAGTGAACATTTCGGTTGTGTGTCCTGTAGAATAGGGGTGAGCAAACTGTGGCCTGTGGGCCAAAGCCAACCGTCTGCTGATTTTCTTACAGCCAATGAGCTAAGAATGGTTTTTGTATTTTTTAATGGTTAGGGGGAAAAATATAGATATTTCATGACACGTGAAAATTATGAAATTAAAATTTCAGTGTCCACAAGTAGTTTGTATGGAATGTAGCCACACTGCTTCATTTACTTTGTCCATGACTCCTTTCACACTAAAACTGAATAATCGTATCTGAAATACAAATCTCTAACGCACAAAGCCTAAAATACTATCTGGGCCTTTACAGAAAGTGTTTGCTATGCCCTGCTTTATAAACGATTATGTTATCTTTTGAATACAAAAATAGGTTCTTACTGTGTATACTGTTCTGTGACCAGCTTGTTCACTTAACAACATAAATTGAACACTTATCACTAAATATTCCTTAGCACCATTTAATGGCTATATAGTGTTTTGTTATTTAGATGCACCTTAGCTGCCATAACCAATTGCCTATTGTTGAATATTATTTTCAATTTTCCACTATCACAAAAAGTGCCACAAAGAGTATCGTCGTAGCTACAACTTTCCACACATTCATTTTAGCATAATTTGCATCGAAGATATAAATGGAGAATGACTATATCTGCATTTTAGAATAATCATCCTGGTGACAGTGTCCTTGGATTAAAGGAGATAAGACCAGAAAAGGACCAATAGGAGGTCTGTTGAAATTGGCTATTCACTGATAAAAGTCAATAAAAAGTCAGAGCTTGCTCTGTATTGCATTAGTACAATTTCAGTTCTTGCCCCCTTGCCATCTACAAGCCGAAGACCCAGGAAAGCCAGTGGTATAGTTCCAGTCCAAGTTTGAAGGCCTGAGAACCAGGAGAGTAGATCGTGTAAGTTCTAGTTCAAGACTGAAGGCCTGAGAACTAGGGGAGTCAATGGTGTAAGTTCCAGACCAAGGGCAGGAGAAGATTGATGTTCCAGACTCAGGCAGACAGCAAGTTCTCCTTCTTTGCCTTTTTGTTCTATTCTGACCCTCAGCAGGCTGAGTGACGCCTACCTACAGTGGGGCAGGCCATCTTCTTTACTTGGTTTATCATTTCAAATGTTAATATACAGAAACACTCTCATAGATATACCTCTGAAAGTAATAATGTTTAATCAAATATCTGAGCACCCATGACCCAGTCAAGTTGATACATAAATTAACCATTTAGACCATATATGTGCATTTATGTAAAATTACTTATGAACGACATGTCTAGAAATATTTTAAATTTAAAAATCTTCTTTTCATTGGAGTGGTCCCCCGCCTAGGGTTAAGGAGCTAGGTGTTGATCTTCCTTATTTATCCTCCTATCAGGCGTTGGCCGAGAGTTGCTTTCAAAGGTGTTCATTCCTCGAACTTAAACCTTTCCCCGTGTGTGGGCTGGACATGCTCCTGTGGTTAGAAAAAGCCTCAGAGAAAAGTGTCCCACAGAGGAAAAAGCCAGGGCCCACCCTCTACGTCAGCCTCAGGATTTCATCTTGAAGGATGTTAATAATGTGTTTACTCAGGAAAATGAGCAGTCCCCTTCAAGGTGGCGCCTGCCTTCCATCCTACATGTCAGCGACTCAGAGGACCTCATGTCCATTCTGCCAGTTTCAGAAGAGTTTCTGTGCCACCACAAAGGAGAGATACTGGTCACTGTATCACAGGGACAATAATGGTAACACCTACAGATGATGTGTGTGCAGGTCTGGCGTGGTGTCTGGTACGTAGCGAGCACCCCAAAATCAGTAGGCTGCCTTAACTACAAATAGAGTGGTCAGGTGTTTTCAATATCCCACTTCTGCCTACTATTGCAAAAATGATTCAAGGAGAAATAGAAAATATAAATAGAGTAGTCATATCTATTAAAGGAATTGAGTTCATAAATTAAAACCTACCCACAAAGGGACTGCTGGGTCCAGATTGTTCACTGGTAAATTCTATCAAAATTAAAGGAAAAATAATACTAATCCTACACAAATTCTTTTATAAAACAAGAGGGACACTACCCAACTCACTTTATAAGGCCAACATTACCCTGATACCAAAATCATAGCTATCACAAGGAAAGAATGCATAGACATATTCCACATGAACATAGATGTAAAATTCGGTAGTAAAAGACTATCAAATAATTCCTGTTCTTCATTGCACCTATCTCTACTTGATACATTGCATATTCATGTATTTATTTATTACATATATCTTCCATGTAGAATACAAGTTCTCTGAGTGCAAGCACTGTTTTGTTTATGATTGTCCTTTCTACACCACCATCCCAGCATCTAGAACAGTGCTTGACCAATATTAGATGCTCAGTAAATATTTGCTGAATGATTAAGTGAGAGATGGACCTCTAGTTGATTACAGGAGACACATGGTTGCCCTTGTGAGCTTAAGTACAGACAAAGATAATGGAGCATTTTAAAAACATCTGAAGATTCCAGTCCTGACCCATCGTCTGTTGTTAAATGCAAGTATATTTATGCCATTAATTTAATAAAGGCTTAGTTTTTATTTTGTTAAAATATACATACATAACATTTACCCTTTTAATCATTTGTAAATGTACAATTCAGTGGCATTAAGGACATTCATATGTAACCATAACCATAGCCATCTCCAGAATCTTTTTTGTCATTTCCAACATAAACTCTGTACCTATTAAACAATAATTTCCCATTCCCCATTCCCTAACCCCGGTAATCTCTACTCTGCTTTCTGTCTCTATAAATTTTCCTACTCTAGGTACCTCATATAAGTGGAATCATACACTTATGATTCCACTTCGTCTGGCTTATGTCACTTAGCATAATGTTGCTGACCTTAAACAGTCATTTTACCAGCAAAAATGGGTTTACTCGAGAACTGCAAAGAATTGTAATTCGGGACAAGCAAGCAAGCTGTAGCAAAAGTCACAGCCAAGTCTGACAAAAGAGAGGAAAGTTACGGAGAAAAAAAAGTTGGGAAGAGTTGTTTTGAACAAAAGTCCAGGAGAAATGCAAGAGTTCAGAGAGATGAAGGTTTCTCATTAGCTGAGTTGCCAGGGTAGTTGATTTCTCATAAGAGATGCAGTGTACGTCTTTTCCTGTTAGGGCCTGTGATTGACAATTCATTCTTGTTGCTAATTCATCTGTTGGAGTCTGTAATTGACAATTCTTGTAGTTGACATTGAGTGATGCTGTGTGAGAGCTCCCCCTACTGGCCTCCTGACTCCATTTCAGTGAGATTTCCCTTTATTTTCACAATGTCAAGGTTCATCCGTTTTGCAGCATGTGTCAAAATTTCGTTCATTTTTATGGTTGAATAAAATACCACTGTTTGTATAGGCCACATTTTGTTTATCCGTTCTTCTGTTGATGGGCATTTTATGTGTTTCTACCTTAAGACTTGTGAATAATGCTACTAGGAACATTGGGGTACAGCATCTGTTTGAGTCCTAGCTTTCAGTTCTTTTGAATATATACCTAGGAGTGGAAGAGCTTGGTCATATGGTAGTTCTGCATGTAACTTTTTGAAGAATCACCAAACCGTTTTCCGCAGTGGCTATACCATTTTACATTTCTACCAGCAATGCACAGAGGTTCTAGTTTCTCCAAATCTTTAGAAACACTTGTTATTTTTTTTTTTTTTAATTAGGGGTTTCATTTTAATAATTATTCAGATTACATCAAGTCTGGTTGCTCCATGGCTACAGTTAATGATTACGTATTCTAGAAATTTGATTAAAATACATTCTGTTTCTAAGCTGCCTTTCTTATTTTAAGAATGAGATTCAATTTTATAGATTCAAAAAAGAACCTCAGTCAGAATCTCAGCAGGCATTATTGTAGAAATTGACAAGTTGATACTAAAATGTATATAGAAATTCAAAGGACTGAGAATAGCCAATGCAATTTTGAGAAAGAAGAATGAGGTCGGTGTAAGACAATGTAAGATTAGCATAAGAGTAGAAATATATATTGAAACATAGATCTATGGAATAGAAATAGATCCACACAGATAAAGTCAAATGATTTGTGACAAAGAAGTCAAGAATTCAATGAGGAAAGCATAAGCTTTTTAACAAATAAAGCTGGGATAGCTGGATATCCATTTGGAAAAAAAATGAGCTTTGATCCTTCATACCCTATACAAAAACTAATTTAAAATTGATCATAGACCTAAATATAAAACTAAAACAATTAAGCTGTAACTACAAAACTGGCAAATTTCTAGAAGAAAATACAGGAGAAAATTTTTGCGACAGGATGAGCAGAGATTTCTTTGATAGGACATAAGCATGAGCCATTAAAAAATATTGATAAAGTAAATTAAAAATCTCTTAGACATTAGCAGAATGAAAAAGTGAACCACAGATTGGAGAAAAACTATTTGCAGCCATTGGCAGTAGTCCCAGCTACTCGGGAGGTTGAGGCAGAGGCTTGCTTGAGCCCAGGAGTTCTCGGCTGTAGTGCACTATGTCGACGGGGTGTCTGCATGAAATATGCCATCAAGATGATGACCTCCTGCGAGCTGGGAACCACCAGGTTGCCTAAGGAGGGGTGAATGGGCCCAGGTCGGAAATGGAGCAGGTCAAAACTCCCATGCTGATCACGAGGGTTGGTGCCTGTGAATACCTACTGTACTCCAGCCTGGGCAGCAGAACAAGACCCAATCCCTTTAAAAACAAACAAAAATCTATTTGCAATAAATATGTTGCAAGTTCAAGACTTTTATCCAGATGTATGAAGAACTCTAAAAACTCAGTAACAAAACAAAACAGAGCACAAACTTTAATGGAAACTTCACAATAGAGGATGTATGAAGCCAAGCACCAAAGAGTACATATTGTATGATTCAACTTTTATAAGAAAGATGAATGGAATTAATAGTGTCAGGAAGCAGATTACTGATTGCCCGAGGCAAGGGATAGGTGTGGGGATTGACTGGGAAGAGGCACAGGGAGCACCTTAGGATGATGGACATGTTCTATATCTCGATCGTGGTGATGGATGTACATGGATGTATCCATTTGTCAAAACTCATTAAACTGTACACTCACAACGTGCATTTATTATATGTGAATATATCTTAATAAAATTGATTTTAAAAAAGTGAAAATACCTGCCCTATCCCTTCTGTGCTGTGTCTTGGATGGGTGTCTTCACTTCTCTATGCCTCTCATTTGTAAAATGGGAGTAATAGTGTCTCACAAAGTGGTTTTGAGATTTCAATGGGGGCCAAGGCAACCCCTCCCCTGTGCCCTAATCTCTCCTGATTCCTGGGGACTCTGTGAAGCCCATCAGATTGACTCCCTGGCTCCTACTGGCCATCCTTGAGCAGTACACCCTTGGCCTGGCTCCAGCCTGGAAACATGGCACAGGCTCTTCCTGGGGACACCGCAACCTCTCCGCTCCCTTCTGAAACTTCCGCTGTTCCTCTCCTCACCCTTTCACACCCCGCTTGGTGTGGGGCTGTAAGTCGATCGGCTCAATTTCTGAGCATTGTTGTTTCTGACACTGAAACCAGTGACTTCTTTTGTTTCACTATGTCCTGAGTGAGTGACTAGACAGTGAGTGTCACAGGATAAAAGGAAGTGTGTGTGTGACTAGTGATACTATCTCAAAATGTTCTCCAGTGATCTGTGAGAGCAGAGCTGGGGGGTGAGGAGGAAGGCTGCGAGTCTGAGGGAACATACTGACTTGCTCTTGGGCCATGGCTGGACTGGAGAGAGAATTACAGGTGGACGAGGTCAGAAGATGGAGGAGGGACTGAGATGGGGGGCCATACAGCAAGACTAGGCAAAGCAAGCTTTGGGCGGGAGAAGGGCAGAATGTGAGTTTAGTCAGAAATGTCCATGGCTAGGGGAGGGCAGGGCAGGTGCAGGAGATAGTTGTGGGGGGCGGGGAGCGAGTGGGGGACTCTGGAGTTTAGGAGAGGGTCAGAAGGCCAGTGGCTTGGGCAGTCTCACCCGTGCTTGTATGATGTACAGCAGTGGGGAGACAGGATTTGGACAGAGTAGGCTCTGGGATTGCCTAGGACCTGTGGCTACTCCAAGCCCCAGGGGCAAACCGGGGTCATCACAGCCAGCCCCATGGCCCTGTTCTTTGTATGGCTACCTCATCTGGGGCCACATTTCCAAAGAGTGTCAAATCTGGAATGGTCAAGAAAGGCTAGAAGGGGACAGGGTGTGTGTCGCTGTCAACTTGGAACTTATTGTTTGTCTCCTTTTATAATGTCAACTCCATCAGGACTATTGTCCCAGGCACTTCATGGGTACACAGCAGATATCTGGTGAATGAGTGAGTCACGATCTGAGGGGTTTCCCTAAGGTAGAGAGCGGCCTCATGTCTCCTCTAAGGCCCCGTAGGGCAGAAGGCAGACCATTCATGGAAGCCAAAGGCAGACCGATTTTGACTGTACATCAGAAGGATCTTGAAAAATCAGAGTCTCTGTGAGCATCCTGTTGCTAGAGTTGGCCATGTTGGGGGCTAAGATGGACTTGGAGGAACACTGAGGAAGATGACTTGCTTCAAGGCAGACCTTCTAGCCACTGCATCTGGGACTTAGTTCCTGGGTCACATTGTGGTAGAAAACTGCGAGATGTCAGCTCTAGCTCTCAAGTCAGACAGAACTGGATTCAAAGCCTGACTCCTCCATTAAGCTGTGTGACCTTAGGCGTGTCACCCAATGTCTCTGAACTTGCTACTTCATCTGTAATGTGGAGATACTAATGGTAAAACACCTACCTCAAAGGCTGGCTGTAAGCATTAGATTCAAATAATCACTCATGTGCAGCATTTAGCTCAACATCTGGCACATAGCCAGTGCTCACCAAACATTAGCTATTGTGGTAGTGCTGGAGATGGGCCAGACGGAGCTGCTTCCCAGGGCCCAGTGAGCTAGGACAGCTCACATGTACAGTGGAGGAGAAGAGAGAAAAAACCAACGTAGCAAAGTTGACCATTAATATAAGCTGAAAGATGGGCATGTGAGGTTAAGTATACCATTCTCTCTGATATTGAGTGTATTTGAAAATGTTCATAATGAAAAAGTTAAAATCTGTCTGCAGAGAAAAACAACAGCTGCAGGCAGTTTTACTGGTGAATTTTACCAATCTTTCAAGGCACAAATCATTCTAAACTTAATGGACTCTTCCGGAGAATAGAAAAGGGGAGAATTTTCCTCAAACCATTCTATGAGGCGGTACAACTTTGATACCAAAATTAGACAAGGCCAGGAAAAATAAAGGAAAATTATAGCCATTTCATTTACAAATAAATTTGCGAAATCCTCTCCTAAATATCAATGAATCAAATTCAACAATATGATAACACACTATGACCAAGTTAGGTTTGTCCCAAGAATACATCCCAAGGATGGTTTACTATTAAGAAATTTATGTCATGCTCTGCATTAAGATAAAAAAGAAAAATCATGATCTTCTCTATAGATGCAGGAAAAGATTAGATAAAAACCAACACCCATTTATCATAAACATTCTTAGTACTAACTAAAAGTAGAAAGGAGCTTCCGTAACTTGATAATAGATTTGCACCAAAAATTATGTATAATCTAAGGACAAGAACTACAAAAATATATTGTTTTAGTAATACATCATTGGTGGTAGAGCGGGTATGGTTATTCTGAGAGTGTTTTGTGTATAGTGTGAGGTAGATCAAATGAATAATTGGTTGGTGTCATTGACAATTTAGATTTTTTTTGGTAAAATGTACATAAAATTTACAATTTTAACCATTTTAAGGGTATAGCCATTGGCATTAAGTACCTTCGCATTGTCGTGCAACCATCTTCACTATCTATCCCCAGAATGTTTTCATTATCTGCAATATAAACTCTGTACCCATTACACCCTATCTCTCCATTATTCCTACCCTCAGCCACCAGTAACCATTATTCTACTTTCTGTCTCTACGGATTTGACTATTCTAGGTACCTCATGTGGGTAGAATCATACAATGTTCGTCCTTTTGCATCGGGCTTACTTCACTTAGAATAATGTTTTCAAGGTTCATCCACGTGGTAGCATTTATCAGAATTTCATTCATTTTTTAAGGCTGAATAATATGTCATCGTATTTTGTTTATCCATTCGTCCATGGACATTTGAGTTGTTTCTGTCTTTTCGCTATTGTGAATAATGCTGCTGTGAACACTGGTGTACAGCATCTGTTTGAGTTCCTGCTTTCAGTTGTTTTGCATATACCCAGAAGTGGAATTGCTGGATCCCATGCTAATTCTGTTTAATTTTTCAAGTGACTGCCGTACTCTTTTTCCAGCAGCTGTACCATTTTACCTTCTCATTGGTGATGCACAAGGTTTCCAATTTCTCCATATTCTCCCCAACACTCGCTATTTTGTTTTTCTGATTATAGCCATCCAAATGGGTGTGAAGTGGTTTCTCATTGTGGTTTTTATTTGCATTTCCTCGATAGTTATTATGTTGAGTATCTTTACATGTGCTTTTTGGCCATTTTATATCCTCTTTGGAGAAATGTCTGTTCAAATCTATTGCCCATTTTTTAATGGGATCGTTTTTGTTGTTTTTAGGAGTTATTTATATATTCTGGATATTAATCCTTATCAGAAACATGATTTGCAAACATTTCATACCATTCTGTGGTTTGGGTTGTTTTTCGTTTGTTTGTTTGTTTGTTTGTTTTTACTGTTTATAGTGTCCTTTGATTCAAAAGAAAATTTTAAATTTTCATAAAGCCCAATTTCTTTTTCTTCCGTTGCCTGTGCTTTTGTGTCATATCCAAGAAATCATGGCCAAATCTAGTGTCGTGAAGCTTTTCCTTTGTGTTTTCTTCCAAGAGTTTCACAGTTTTACTTCTTTAAATTAGATCTTCAATTGATTTGGGGTTCATTTTTGTATATGGTGTTAGGTAAAGGTCCAACTTCATTCTTTTGCATGTGGATGTCCAGCTTTCCTGGCACCATTTGTTGAAGAGACTGTCATTTTCATTGAACGGTCTTAGCACTCTTGCTAAAAATCATTCGACCGCGTAGGTGAGAGTTTATTTTTCTGTGCTCTCTATTTTATTCTGCTTCATTGATCTATATGTCTTAATGCCAGTACCACATTGTTTTGGTTACTGTAGCTTTGTAGCTAAGTTTTGAAATCAGGAAGTGTGACTCCTCCAACTTTATTCTTTTTCAAGATTGTTTTGGCTACGCAAGGTCCCTCAAGATTCCACATGAACTTAGGATGGATTTTTCTATTTCTGTGAAAAAGAGAATTGAGATATTTTTGACATGGGATTATGTAAGATGATTGAGGTTAAGTTAAAATTCTGTAGTCCTGAATTTTAAAAAGAGAGATCAGTATGAATTCCTGGTGCATTTCATATAAAAAAAATATGTATGTATTGCCTAATTGTTCACTGAGAATGTCTACAATGACTAAGCCAGTAGCAGTAAGTATCCCTAGCACTCAGACCGTGGGCTCTAAATACCATTTCCCACTAAAAGGAACCAGGACTCCTAGGAAAACTGTCCGATTCCACATCCGGGACACTAAAGGCATCATGTCAAAAGGATCGAAGAAGCAACTTGAAAAAGTTCCCACTGGCCAAAGATGGGACAATTTGAACTTCAATAAGAATAATTATAATAGATTAAAGCATGTCCAATATGTTTAAATCCATACATTCATTAAGATAATTTTTAAATGCTTATTGATCAATTTTGGAAGATGCTAGAGAAGCAAAGCATTATTTTAAAAGCTGATAAAGAGAAACTCTATATCCTAATAAATCATTTTTAGGTATATGACTAAGAAAACTCCTGGATACATGTACAATGGGAGATATTCATGGATATGCTCTTACACTGCTTACAACAGCAAAAAACTGGAAACACAAATGGCCATCCTTGGGATGAATAAATAAATAATCTGTGGTGTATTTACACAACAGAATAGTATACGACAGTAAAAAGTGAATGAACTATGAAACAGTTGAACGTTATTAACATGTTGGGGGGGGGTGGGGAGCAAATAACCGAGGACAAAAAATGATACTCTCAGAAGTTCAAAACTAAGCAAAACCAAACAACATATTGTGTAGGTATATCTATGTGAGTAAATATTTTTCTTTAAACAAAAAAAGTCAAGAGAATAACAAATACGGAATTCTGAATGGTGGTGCCCTAAACACGGGGATAAGGAAGGGACAGACAATTGCAGAGCACATGGGTAGATGAAATCTTGGTACTGTTCCATTCAGCCCCTTGAGTTTTGCATTGGGCACAATGGAATTCAATTTATTGACTTAAGTTATAAATATACATACGAATTTTTAAAAAGAAGATTATGCAAGGATGATTGTCATTAACGAAAGCCTTTAATTAATCCATTCTGTCGACCTGCAGTCAGCCTTCTCAATAAAGTAAACTGACTTTTCTAATCTGGGCCAGCCACGTGAGAAACTCAAATGAGTGGGAGGGGGTGGTAACTGTTTTCACTTTTCTCTTCCTGTTTTTTCAGAGCCTGGGAAAGCAAGTCAGAATTTCCAATCTTTTCCAATTCCCATATGATTCCTTAATTTAGAACGAATTCAGAGAGAATAAAGTCTTTTTCCATATGGGGAAGACTCCGTCGCCTGCCGTGGAGCATCTTCATTCTGGGTTGAGGAAAACGCCCGCGGAGGGGGTTGGGGGGTGGGCGGGCGTCCAGCCCCATCTGGTACAATCGCCGTGGGGGGGCGGGGTTGGCGGGCGTCCAGCCCCATCTGGTACAATCGCCGTCCAGGGCTTGGATTTAGGGACTATACCCCTGCTGAGGGGGTCATAGGACAGTTAACCAGAGGAAATGCTTTGGCCCACGGCTGGTCCCTAGCAGGAGACCCTAGGGAGACGAGTGGTGGCAGAGGCGTGACGCCGCGGGTTCAAGTGGCCGCTGGGGGTCCCGGACCTTCTAAGACACAGGCGTCAGGCTGCTGAGACGAGGAGGCTAGCACTGTGATGCGCCTCAAACCGGTGCTTGCGCCGGAGGCGACAAGCCCTCTGCCCTGTCTGCCCGCGGGAGCGGACGCGACACAGGGACTTCGGTCGCAGCAAACTCTGTGTTGCCTTCTAGCTAAGCACAGCCAGGTGGAGAGGTCCGGGCGCTTCCCCCCTCTCCCCGCATCTAGATTGGGGCGGATGGGAAATTAAAAAGTGCTTCTCCGGCGACAACCACCAAGAGACACCTTTTAGTGATTAAGAAACCGTGTGGAGTTCAGCCGCTCGGCCTTTGCGGGCGGAGCAGGCCCGGGCCTTTCCCTGCGCAGGCCCGGCGGCCCGCAGGCCAGCAGCCCTGGCTTCGCTCCAGACTCGGCCCGGGGTGACATCACCAAACTCCTCCGACCCGCAGGAGGGGGCCCCGAAATCCCCTAAAAACATTGTGAGT
>NW_006435764.1:5454128-5461402 GCF_000325575.1 Pteropus alecto
GCCGCCTTCCGTCCCTTCCTGCGCCGATGGGCGCTGCGCAGGGAGCGGCCGGCCGGATGGTGGTGCGGGGCGGGGCAGGCGTTGAGGGGTCTGACTCAATTTCCCCCCTGGGTGGAGGGGGCTTTGACTCAGTATCCTCCTTGGGTGGGCGGGGAGGGTGAACTCCGACTCAGTTCCCCCCTCCACCTCCTCCCCGGCGCCCATGGGGACAGTTCTGACTGTTTCCTTTTTAGGGGAGAAAATCAGATTCAGTGTTCTCTCAGGATCCCGGGCGGGCAGTGTCGTCCCTTAGTTTTCTTTAGGAAAGTAGAAAAGGCCCTGACTCAGTTTCCTCCAGTAAAGAGAGCGCGCCATGCCCAGTGTTCTCTTAGGAAACAGGTGTTTCTGGCTGCTTTACTCCTACCCCTCAGTTTCAGTGCAGGCTCCAGAGAGCAGGCCCTGACTCAGTTTCCCTGGGAGGCTCTCCCGGGTGAGGACGGGAAGTGGGCTTGTGCTGACCCTTGTCTCCCTCCTATTTCAGACCTGTTCCCCCTCATCTTCCCCTCTGGTAAGTGGACCATCCTTCCTCAGCGGTTCGGGACCAGCTCCCCAGGGTTAGGGGCAGTGGGGGCAGCTGCCTGACGCGGGCTGGCCCGGGTCTCCCGCAGAACCAGCCCCGGCCTCCGGCCCCTATGTGGAAATCATCGAGCAGCCCAAGCAGCGGGGCATGCGCTTCCGCTACAAGTGCGAGGGTCGCTCAGCAGGCAGTATCCCCGGCGAGAGGAGCACGGACACCACCAAGACCCACCCCACCATCAAGGTCAGCACTTCCCGCTTGCGGGCAGAGTCTGCGGGGAGGGAATGTGGAACCCCCAGCAGGCTTCTCTCCAGCTGTGTCTGGCCGTCTGTGTCTGGGAGTTAAGTCTGGGATTCCTGAGCCTCTAGGGTGCTCTCTGTACTTTGGACAGATCAATGGCTACACGGGACCAGGGACAGTTCGCATCTCCTTGGTCACCAAGGACCCCCCTCACCGGCCGCACCCCCATGAGCTGGTGGGGAAAGACTGCCGGGATGGCTTCTATGAGGCTGAGCTCTGCCCGGACCGCTGCATCCACAGGTGAGCTCCCTATAGGCGGGTAGGGCATGGGCAGTGAGGTGGGAGGACAGGAGGCGGGGCAGTTGTGTCCCTGTTACAGTGTTACTTCTTTCTGGACACGGCAGAATTCCTCACTGCTTGCTCTGTCCCCACCTGTGTCTTAAAATTATCTGTGCGTGTACTTAAGTAGAGATGAACTCCAAGGGAGGACGGGTTTCTAATTACCTCTGAGGCCCTAACCCCTGTGGCTGGAAGGGCACGTCCCTCATTGTCACAGCTCTTGTAATGAGAAAGAAAACCACTGAACCGACAGTCTCCCCTGGAGCTTACGTACCAGTTGACAGAAACAGGCTGTAAATAAACATATAAAGAAATAAACAAGATACCATTTGAGAGTAATAACTTCAATGATGAAAAGAAAACAATAAGGTCGGAAATCTAGCCTGGGCTGGGGGGAAGCCGGAGCTGGTCTCATTACTTTGAATTGGGCAATCCGGGAAGGCCTAGCTTGGGTAAAACTTGAATGATGAGAAAGCAGATAAGCAGGAGAGAACATTCCAAGCAGAATAAACAAGTGGAAATGCCTTGAAGTGAGAATTTGGTTTGTTTGGAGAACAGAAAGAAGCCCCTGTGGCTAAGGGTGGAGAGCCGACAGGGGCTTGGCCAGGGGCAGATCACAGGGCACAGGGACCTGTCAACTAGAGTAAAGAGTGGGTTTCATTGCAGCACAGTGGGAAGCCATTCTGGGGGTTGATGGTCTGGCAAGGGGGTCGGGGAGGAAGGGGCTGGCTGGGCAAGGCAGGGGGGCCCACACTCTGCTGGGGAAAGTACGACTGATGCCTGGCGGGGGGACTCAGCTTCCAGAACCTGGGGATCCAGTGTGTGAAGAAGCGGGACCTGGAACAGGCCATCAATCAGCGCATCCAGACCAACAACAACCCCTTCCAAGGTGAGGGCTGAGGGGACGAAGGCCTGGGCTTGCCTGGAGCACCCCCACCCTCTGTCACCTTTCCGAGGCCACCTTCCCTGCATCTCTCCCTCAATGGCCAAGACTCACAGTACAGATGGAATCTTGCTGCCCATTCAGTACACATTCCCATTTTACCGTTGGGGAAACAGACCCAGAGAGGGACATGACATCCAGGGGCACACAGGTCAGTGATGGGTCTAGAACATTCTCTTCCTCCTCCTCTAGGACTCCTGCTGTTTCACATACCCTCACACTGCCCTTCCAGCTCATTGCCCTGCCTGGCTCTCCTAACCATCTGTTTTTCTGGCAGTTCCCATAGAAGAGCAGCGTGGGGACTACGACTTGAATGCTGTTCGGCTCTGCTTCCAGGTGACAGTGCGGGACCCGTCAGGCAGGCCCCTCCGCCTGTCACCTGTCCTCTCTCATCCCATCTTTGACAACCGTGAGTGGCCACGGAGTGCAGGAAAGGGAGAGGGTGGGCCTGTGAGGAGAGGGGGCCACGATGGGCGTGGCCTGTGAGAGGCCCTCTGGCTTCGTTTGGTCATCTCGTGTATTCGGCATCTCTTCTGTGTCCGGCTCTGCTGGCCTGAGAGACAGGGAAAGACCCAGAGCTGCGCCTGTGGTGTCGCCTCCAGGCTGATGGGGAGTCAGATGGGAGAGAGGCATTTCCAGTATGAGATGAGAGGACGAAGTGATCAGGACTGTACTAATGACTCCAGGAAATGGAGTCCCGGGAACAGACAGTTAGAGAGCAGTAATTCAATGATGAAAGCTCACAGGAAGTTCACAGATGAATTGGGCGGACATTGATTAACTGCAATCTTTAATTAAGTAACCAACAGGATGCATGAAAAATAAAAGAGCTCCAGAGCCCTAAGGACAGGAAACCAGGATGAACCAGGGGTCTGGAGGTGCCAAGGTGCTTTTGGTATAATAAACTGGGCCTCGAAGGCTGCTGGCTCAGGTAGAGAAAGGAAGTGTGTGATCAGACTGGTTCCCAGTAGCTGTACGCTCCATGAAGGCAGAGATGTTTGGGTTTTGTAGGTTGTTGATTCTCTGTGCCTAGAACAGCGTCGGGCACATAGGAGGTCTAGTAGATAAATAGTTGCTGAATTGGCTGGGGCGAGGAGCCAATGGGAATGGTCGAAACTTGGCTGTGGAGGTGCGGTCAGCAAGCCCTGGACAGCCTTGACTGTGCAGTGGATCGTGGTGCCGCATCTCCTGCAGACCAGTCCCGGGGACCTCTGGTGGTTCAGGGCTTCCTCCTTTGTTCCCACACCCTCAGGCGCCCCCAACACAGCAGAGCTCAAGATCTGCCGAGTGAACCGCAACTCCGGGAGCTGCCTCGGTGGGGATGAGATTTTCCTGCTGTGTGACAAGGTGCAGAAAGGTACATGCCCAGAAGCAGGGTGGGACTCTGGAGCAGGAGGTGAGGGGCAAGGCTGAACAGAGATGGCAAGTGTCAGGGAACTAACTGGCTTTAAACACCACACACACCTTGGAGGGAGCAGAGTGATGCATCTCAGGAGACAAGTATCAGCGGGGGGCGCTGTGGGTGAGTCAAGCAAGCTGGCCCACACTGCCGCCCCATCTCTCACAGAGGACATTGAGGTGTACTTCACTGGACCGGGCTGGGAGGCCCGAGGCTCCTTTTCGCAAGCCGATGTCCATCGACAAGTGGCTATTGTGTTCCGGACCCCTCCGTATGCCGACCCCAGCTTGCAGGCCCCCGTGCGTGTCTCCATGCAGCTGCGGCGGCCTTCAGATCGGGAGCTCAGCGAGCCCATGGAATTCCAGTACTTGCCAGACACAGGTACATGGCTGGGGAGGGGAACTCCAGCCAAGGAGAGCGAGGCCAGGGCTGGACATCTGGAGCTGTAGTTGAGGGTCAGGAGCCGGGCAGGGATTAGACAGTAATCAGATTTCTTGCCTCGCTTAATAACAACAATACCCAAGACTTAAGAAGCTCTTATTACACACTTGTCTCTATTTCAAGCATATCAGTAAATTACCTGATTTTATTCTCAGGCTTCTGGAGGTAGGGGATAGTATCTAATTTGCCTGAGGTCACGTAGATAGTGAGTCACAGAGTTAGCATTTGAACTCAGGCTCTCTGGCCCCAGGGTCCTGTTGCTATGCCTTGCGCACAGCTATGGTTGGGTCAGGGCCTCCGGGCATCTGACCACAGTAGGAACAGCTAGAATGATCCTCTGTCCAAAGCTGGTCGTCTAGCCTGAGGGTGTTTTCTACCCTAGGGGCAGTCTAATAGGGTTTGGAAAGCAGCTCCTGAAACAGACACCAGTTTATCCCACAAGTAATTATTGAGTGTCCACTTGGTGCCAGGGCCTGTGCCAAGTATTGTGAATATAAAGATGAATAAGATGTGTTTCCTGCCCTTCAGAAGCTGAGTCAGGTGAGAAAGACATATACGCAAAACAGTTCCTTAAGTCACAGAGTAACGCAACAGGGAGGGAGGTGTGTGCAGAGTGCCCTGGGAGCTGGAGGTGGCTGCACAGAGGAGGTCAAATTTAAGTTGGAGAAGGACAGAGAAGCAGGTTCCCCCGGCAGGTGGACCAGCGCTCGGCAGTTGAGGGCTGTTGGAGAGAACATGGCGTGTTTGGGGGCAGCTTCATGGTGTGAGGTGCCATGGGGCCGTGAGCAGCCCAGGCAGGCGGGCCTTGAATGTGAGACTTAGGGCTTTCCTCTGGGAGGCAGTGGGCAGCCACCAATGGTTTATAAACACGGGAGTGACAGGAGCAGATCTGGAAGCTCACTCTGGTGGCTGTGAGTAAAGGACCTCAGGGGGAGAGATTAGAGGGAGGTCATACTAGAAGATGTCACAGTGGACCGGGAAGAGAAGACGTGGTGTGAACCTCACGGAGGGAATGGCAGAGAGAGACGATCTCCTCTACCACCGTCCTCCATTACCCTTCAGCCCCACGGGCCTGTGTGTGTCTGACACACACCAAACCCAGCCCCTCCCCGCCCACACTTCCAGTACTGTTGTATCATCCCGTGTCTCTCCCTCAGTGTTTTTATCACTGAGGGAGTGCTAAAAATATGATTGTGTCCCTGCCTCTCTGTAACCCCCAACTCTGAACCTTGTCTGCTTACTCACGGCTGTATCCCAGTGGTTAGGAGGGAGCCTGGCATAGAGTAGGTGCTTGGTAAATATGCGTTGAGTTGGCGAATGGTTAGTGAATTAGTGAGGGGCAGATGTTGAGGATGATTTAACTTTGGTGACAGGGAAGACGGGTGGTAAGGCAACACAGGAGGAGAAAGAATGAAGTTTTTAAGGAGCAATGACAAGGCTGGCTTTGGACTAATGGTGTCGAGCACTTTGGAGTTCCCCACATGCTGTGGTAGTTAGAAAGACGGTTCTGGAAGCTTCAGATAACTATCAAACCATCAGAGGTAAGAATAAGTGCCTCTGTGGAAGTCTTAAGCAAGCTTGTCGTGCCTTGACTGCTCCAGAGTGCAAAGAGATCGTGGCCAGGCCTAGACTGAGCCTCTGGAGATGAGCCAGGACGTGAGCAGCGCAAGTAAGAGAATAAGCTGGTGACTAGGGCCCCATGAGGATCCCGCCCCTCCCCGTCCCCCCAAAGCATGGCCCATTTACTTGGAGGCACTCATGTGGCCTTCTGAGGGGCAGATCCAGCCAACGGAGGTCTCAGAAAGCTGCGGGATTCTTAGAATTGTCGGATGTCACGCAGCTCTTATTGGTTGGGAAGGTTTGGAGAGATAGTCTCGGGAAAGCATTTCTCCTAAGGGTCCTTTGAGATCTTGGGGGTCCAGCTGAGGAGAGCAAGACCCACTTCTCTCTTTTACTTTCCCAGACGACCGTCACCGGATTGAGGAGAAACGTAAAAGGACATATGAGACCTTCAAGAGCATCATGAAAAAGAGTCCTTTCAATGGTGAGATGGGCAGTGGGGAGAATTAGAGAAGGCAGTGGGCAGGGGAGGGGAGACCCTGGGGACCGAGAACTGACCCAGCC
The DNA here is from genome assembly GCF_000325575.1 of Pteropus alecto. Lineage (NCBI taxonomy): Eukaryota > Metazoa > Chordata > Mammalia > Chiroptera > Pteropodidae > Pteropus > Pteropus alecto. The sequence goes on from NW_006435764.1 coordinate 5,460,171, forward strand.
TCATCCCACAGGACCCACTGACCCCCGGCCTCCACCCCGGCGCATTGCTGTGCCTTCCCGCAACTCCACTTCCGTCCCCAAGCCAGGTAAGGATTTTCTGTTGTCCCACTACAGGCTCAAATCTGTCCAGCCTGTGGTCTGTACTCCTTCTGGGAGGGAGACAAGCAGTCAGCCTCACCAGCAGGTATCTGAAGTCTGCTCTCTGTTGGGCTCGTGTTTCTCAGGCCACGAGGCCTAATTACCTATGCTAGAGCCACCTGGGGAGCGGTAAAGATGCAGATTCCTGGGCCCCATTACAGACCTGTGGAGTCAGAAACTTTGCAAGTGTGGCCCAGGAAGTCCGAAGTCTGAGAACCACTGTTCCGGTTACTCCCCATCTCCGCGTCGGGTACTTGGGGATATAGAGTTAAAAAGCACAGTCTCTGCCCTCAGCTCTCAGTTGAATTAGGGAAACAAAAGAATCACCTCTAAAGTAGCAAAATGTCTGTGCTAGTGTGTGGCTCAAAAAAGAGTGATGAGGGGCCCTGCTTCAGGTCACACTCACAAGGTGCTCCTTGGACCCGTGTCCTCCTGGGGCTTGGTTTTTCAGCCATAAGTTGGGGTTTTACCAGCTGATCTCTGAAAGCATCCATTTCTCCCAAAGGCTGGGAGAGCTTTCTGAGCCAGAGCAGACAGGTGAGTCTAGAACTGGATCCTACAGGCTGGCCAGATTGGATAAAAGGCAGATGCTGGACTCCATAGGAAAAGATTGATCCTAAGCTCTACTGACAGGGACTGGGGTGCAGAGGACGGCCAGGTCTCTGTGCCTTTCTCTGACTCCTGCCTCTCTGTCTCTCTCCTCCAGCTCCCCAGTCCTATCCCTTTACGCCATCCCTCAGCACCATCAACTTTGAGGAGTTTGCCCCTGTGGTCTTTTCCTCTGGGCAGATGCCAAGCCAGACCCCAGCCTTGGCGCCAGTCCCTGCCCCAGTCCTGGCCCACGTGCCAGCCCCTGCCCCAGCCATGGCATCAGCTCTGCCTCAGGCCTCAACCCCTGTCCCAGTTCTAGCCTCAGGCCTTGGTCAGGCTGTGGCCCCGCCTGCTCCCAAGCCCACCCAGGCTGGGGAAGGAACACTGTCGGAGGCCCTGCTGCAGCTGCAGTTTGATGCTGATGAAGACCTGGGGTCTCTGCTCGGCAATAACACTGACCCAGCTGTGTTCTCGGACCTGGCATCTGTCGACAACTCCGAGTT
>NW_006435764.1:5461441-5468584 GCF_000325575.1 Pteropus alecto
CATGCTGATGGAGTATCCTGAGTCTATAACTCGCCTGGTGACAGGGTCCCAGAGGCCTCCTGACCCAGCGCCCACTCCCCTGGGGGCCTCTGGGCTCCCCAACGGCCTCCTCTCAGGAGATGAAGACTTCTCCTCTATTGCAGATATGGACTTCTCAGCCCTTCTGAGTCAGATCAGCTCCTAAGGGGGTGACACCTCCGCTGCCCAGAGCACTGGGTTGCAGGGGATTGAAGCCCTCCCGAAGCAAGCACTTATGGATTCTGGGGAGGTGTGCTCCAGCTGCCCCCGATCTCTTTGGGTAGTGTCTTCATGGCGAGGGGGTTTTGCATTTTATTCTTTTATTGGCAGTCTCTCTCTCTCTCTCTCTCTCTCTTTGGAGGTGCTTAAGCAGAAGCATTAACTTCTCTGGAAAGGGGGGAGCTGGCAGGACTCAAACGCTTCTTCCCCCTTTCTTGATATTCAGCTCCTTCTCTCTCTAGGGAATTCTGGGGGCCTTTATCCCCACCCTCCAGCTTCTAGTACTCTCCTAGAAAGAGGGACAGGCTGGAGCTGTGGCCTTGGAGGCCGCAAAGCCTTACTACCTAGTGTCTTCCTCAAATCATGGGTTAATTTACACTTGAGCCAAAATAATGCTCATTACCAGTCCTTCTGTGGTGCTGGCATTGTCCTTGTGCCTACCACCAGTGTTTGAGGGGCCGGACTTCCTGCCTCGCAGAGGTCTCTGCCAGCTCTTTGCTTGCTCAACAGTGGCTGAGATCTGATGGGACAGCACTGACCCTCTCCAGGAGCCAGGGAGTTTCAGTCTGAGATTTCTCTGTTCCCCCTTTTCTCAAGTGCCTTAATAGGAGGGTGAGTTGTTTGGAGAGTTGGGGGGAGGGCAAGCTGACATCTCTCCAGTCAAGAGGCTAAGTTTTACTGAAGAATCAAAGCAGTTGGATTCTTGCTCTTTCTACTCTGAATAAATTCGTTGCCAAGCTGGCCAGAGATTTGCCTTCTTTAATCACTATCTGCTGGTCACGTCAGGCTGGACATTGCTGATAGAGTCGGATGACTAGTGGATGAAATCAGGCAGCTAAGGTGGGTGGGGGTTCCAGCATAAAGTCCCGTAGGGCCCATTGGCTGTAAGAGCTTCAGGTCTTAGATCAACTGAAGTGTTTGGATCCCCCAGAGGGTCTAGCCAGTGTTTGTAGGTGAGCAAGGTAAGATGAAGTTGGAAAGAATCCATGGGGCCAGGCTCTAAGTTCAAGAATGCTGGACTAAGGTTTGGACGTCATCTCTTGAGTGGTCAAGGGAGAGACTGCATCTATTGAGGAAGGGGAGGTGTCAAGTAAAGGTCTATGGTTTGATATCCTGTTCCGCTACGATTTAACAACTCAAATTCACAGCCCCAGGAGGCCTAAACAAAACCCAAAGGCCAAGAGCGGAGGTACTTTCGGTTTGGCCTGACGCACGCGCAACAAAGCGTAAGGCCCGGGCCGACGGGGCCCGGCTTTGCGAGTGCGCATGCGCACAGTATTCTCGCGACGGGGAAGCCGGTAATGCGCTTCAGGAAAACCCCTGCCCTGAGGCCGATGGCGTCTGTGTTCGGGCTTCTCATTGTTACGGGTGGGTGAAGGCAGGGGCAAGTGGGATATCAGTGGGACGTGTTTCAAGAGCTAGCGAGTCGCCTGGGAACGCAGACCCTAGGTGCAGACTGCGATGGACGGTGGTTACAGGGAAACAAGCGGGCGGGCGGCGGAATGTTGGCGAACCGGAAAGTATATATAGAGCGTAGAGGTCGCTCCAGCCACTTGGTCAGGGGGCGGGGTGGGGGCGAGGCCTGAAGGAGGGTGGGCTACTTAGGGACCTAACCAGCTGCACTTCCGCGCGAGGGCCGGACCCCGACCGTGGTGGCCGGGTTAGGACCTGGGTGAACCTGCTGGGCAGCGCCTGGGGAGACGGGTTTTGATGGAGCCGCGGCGCTGCGGGCGCCAGGGTGAGGGCTAGGCAGGGCCTGGCTTGGTGAAAAGGCTCTGAGCTTGAGGAAGTGGATGGCAGAGCTGCCCGCAATGTGGCCAGCCTGAGCCCCACAGGGATCCTCCAGCCCTGGATGCGCTTCCCTCTTGGCTTTCCCAGGGTTCTACAGTTGCCTCCCGCGACCCCCGGAAGCACTGCAGTGGTCCTTCCCACACTTCCTGTCTCCAGCCTAGACTTCTGGACATCTCACACTGACATCCCTCCGGCCTCTCAAATGCACCCTGTCCCAAATGACCAGAGCCATTCCTAGCCTGCCCTCCCCATCTCAGCCATGGCCCTGCCATCCTCCAAGAACTCCATCCAGAAACTCGGGCACTAATGTGGACGCTGCATCTCTCCCGGAGTCCACTCGGGTCCTGCCAGGTCCTGGCAAGTCTGCCCATTTCTCCCCATTTCCACCCCTATCACTACTTCCCACTGGGGCTGTTGCTACAGCCTCCTCCCTAGCCTTACCGTCCCTGCAGCCAAAGAGCTGACACTCAAATTTCACCTTATAACTCACCCTTTGAACATCTATCAGTAACATGACCACATTCGTTTTCTGCAGACACACACCCAGAGAGTGACCGGAGCCTTCCACACCACCCGGTGAGGGCTGCTTACTGTGGCCCACACCAGGTAAAAGCTGGGACGGCGTTGAGAACTGCTAGTCCAGGATCCCTAGTGCACCCTCACAGCCCTTTCTGATTCAGCTCCAGCTTCTCTGATCTTGGCTCCCCGCATGTGCCTTGATTCCAGTCCCATAGCCCCTAGACTGGACCTATCTGGATAACTTTGACTTCTTTGTGTGGTAATCTCTGACTCAACCTTCTAAACTCAACACTCACATCACCTCCTCCGTGAGGCCTGATCCCTTGATTCTTGTTTCTCAAAGCCCATTTTATCCTGCCAAAGCCTGAGTTAATGGATGGACCCAGGGCCTGGGTCTCAGCAGGGTGGGCCTTGGCCAGCCCGGGAAGCGGCTGGACTTGGCATGTGATGTTGGGCAAGTCAGTGCCTGTCTGGGCCTCAGATCCAGAGAACAAAAGGGTTTACACAAAATCCAAGTTTGGACCTGCTGATGACACTCATGGGAATGGACCCACCCTGGTGAGGAACGAGGGGTCATGGGCTGGTGAGGAGAGAAGTAGGTCAGGGCTGATTCCCTCCTGGATGTGGAAATACCTCCCAGGCAACTACGACACAGATGTTACCACTCCTGGAATTGGGCCCTGGAAATACCTCCCAGGCAATTACGGCACAGATGTTACCACTCCTGGAATTGGGCCCTGGAAATACCTCCCAGGCAACTACGGCACAGATGCTACCATCCCTGGAATTAGGCCCTGCAAGATCTGGCCCTGTGGTTGAGGGGATGCCAGGCTTGGGGGCTCAGAGAGGAGAGGCGGGGCCTGCACTGGGGGCCAGGACCTTGCAAAGTAAGAAGGCCTTCATAAGGGAGTACGGTCAGGCTCTCCTTGACCCCTAAGCTCCATCTCTTCGCTACCTTGCAGGTTCACCCTCTGCCCCTGGTCTCAGCCCCTCAGGCTTGGTTCCAGGGCAGGGCTTGGCTGGGTCTAGCTAGAACCACCAAGCAGAACAGGTGTGGGGTGTGCCCACCTGCTTCCCAACAGACCACATGTTTGTGGGAGAGAGACTAAGGGGTGGCCTAGCCTCAGAGAACCCCTCAGTGAGTGAGAGCCCAACCCTGAGCAAATGTCTTTAGGGCCTGCCCTTATAACTGGTCCTGGGAGATCAGCTAGGGCCTCTGGGGGCAAAACCCCTTCCCCTGTCATGTCATGAATATCAAATACAGACACTAATAGCAGTGGCTCTTTACTCCCTGTAGTTCCCTTTATTTCACAGAATATTTACAAACAGGGATGGGAGTAGGGCAACTTCATCAGCAAACAGTGGACCAGGGATTGGGGGCAGTGCTAAGACGCGCCTCTGCGCAGGAGAGTTCCTGAGGATGGCCCAGGGCCCAGCGTGACCCCGGGTGCCCTGAAGGGCCTGTAGTTCCAAGCAGGTCCACAGCCAGGCTGAAGCTGGACAAGTCGACTCAGGCCAGGTCAGTGGTGGGGGAGCCCAGCTGCTTGGAGGCCAGGAGCAGGCGGGTGGCTGCGCTCTCGGATTCAGCTTGCAGCCGCCGGTTGTTGTGACGCAGGCTCCGCACCTCCTCCTCCAAGGCTGCCTTGTCCGCCTTCTCCTGGGGGGTAGGGAGAGGAAGCAGGAGTCAGAGTGGCTGGCCGCTTTCCTGGGGTAGCCCTGGAGTCCCTCCGAACCCCCAGCCCACCCTTGTCACCTTCTGCAGGTCCTCCTGCAGCTTCCTGAGCATGGACTCCAGGTGAGAGACCTTCTCTGACAGGCTCCCGGGTTCTGGCCTGAGGACATGGGAGTTGGGACTTAGTGGGACTGAGGCAGAGGGCAGCTCTGTGGCCGGTTCCCAGACCCACCTGAATGAGGGGGACCCAACCCCAGTCTTCTCAGACTTAAGTGTGAAAGCGGAACCCAGGATAATGCTTCACTCCAGTGGATGGACACAAGACAGTGGTCACAGAGCCATGGTGAAGGGGCTAGATCAGGGTGGGGAACCTTACTCAGCATCAGACTTGGGGGTTCCCTTGGCATCTCTGCTCTCTGGGATGGGCTGTCCTGTGGGAACAGAGGGACCATTTGAGCAGGTAGGTAAAGGGAATAAGAGCCCCATCCCGGCTCCTCCCCACAGTACCCTGGTGGCCTCACCCTCCCGGGACAGGGACTCCAGGATGGTGTTGCAAGTGGAGGCGATCTCTGAGATGGACTGCCACTCGTCTTCCAGAGTCTCACTGCCCGCCTCTGACATGACTGGGCACAAGGAGGTGGGCTCAGCCAGGAAGCCCAGGCTAGCCTCTCCCCTGCCCACCTCCTATTCTCCATCTTGCTCCAGACTCACTTTTGCTGATGGAGTTCCGAAGAGACAGGGTTCGTGGCAGGAAGGAGGCTCTCAGCTCCGGGGCCGGGTCACCCCCGTCTTCACCATCACTGAGGCTGCCTGACCCATCCTGAGGGGCAGAAATGGGTACAAATGCAGTGACGTCCACCATCACCACTGTGGCCACCTCTGCCTGTTGGGCTCCAGAGGCTTGTTTCTGCTCACCTGGGTTGAGGGTGTCTCCTTGCCAGCACTAGGTGCTGGGGGCTTGGCCGTGGTGGCCAGGAGGAGGTCCGGTGTGGTGTTGGGCAGGACCGGGGCCTCGTCTGACAGGGAGCTGGGGAAAGCAGGATCAGCTCAGCGCTGGAAGCCGCACCCCATGGCCCTTGCTGTCAGAGGCCCGCCTGCCCAGCCTCACTGGGCTGGATGAGAGGATGGCAGAGCGGGTGCACCTGCAGGGTGATGGCGAGCTCTGGCTGTGCAGGAACTCAGTCCTCTCCTCGGCCAGGTCCCCAGGCCCTGTAGGAACGCTGCCATCATTCAGGCACACGTGCAGCAGCTGCTTTGTGGTGGGCATCAGGACCACCCCAGGGGCCTCGTCCTGCACTGGCTCTGGGGGCCCCCGCCGGCTGGGCTCCTGCAGAGACAGCCTGTACAGCTCTGAAAAGCTCCTGGGGGGAGGAAGGGGCAGGTCAGGTAAGAACACCCGGCCGCCAGCCTCCTGCATCACCAGCCCCATTCCCAGCTGTGTCCGAGGCTCACTTCCGGGAGAGCTCTCCAAACTCCTTAACAATGAAAAATGTTTGCCTGGCTACTGGCTATTTTTCCAGACCTAGATCCAAATTGCATTGCTGCCCCTGTGTATCCTGGGTAAATCGCTCTGAACGTACATTTCTCCATCTGTGAAATGGGGATAATAGTACTGATCTCATATCTTGTCGTGAGGATTTAAATAACAGGTAAATCACTTAGCATAGAGATCCAAACACTACTAGGGATCAAATCCAGCCTGTGCCTTTTTCTTTTCTTTTTCAGTTTGTTTTTGTACTAATGCAAGCTAAGAATGGCTTTTACATTTTTAAATAGTTGAAAGAAATCAAAAGGCTATTTCATGACACGTGAAAACATGTTAAATTTAAATTTCGGTGTCTGTAAATAAAGTTTTAGTGGAATGAAGCCACTCATTTATTAATTGGTTTCACCCTACCCATAAAGAAAGTGCGGTTCATAGCGATTAAGAGACGCGGGATTCTCTCAAGAAGGAAAGGCCTTCACCTGTGATTCTCGAGAGAATGCTAGTGGCTACACAGGAGGCACGAGGCGGAGGCCAGCTGCCGGGTCCTCCCACCTCCCCGTGTCCCCGCACCCTGCCTGACCTGCGGGGTCGGCCGCTCTCGTCTGGGGGCAGGACAGTGACGCAGACCTTGGGTGCCGAGCGCAGGAGCTGAGCCGCGGCCTCGGGGCCAAGGCTGGGCAGCGTCTGGCCGCAGACGCGCAGCAGACGCGCCCCGGGCCGCAGCCCTGCGGTCTCAGCGAACGTGAAGCGCTCAACGCGCGTGACGAAGCCCTCGGCGTCCACTTCGAAGCCCTGGCGGTCTTGGCCATCGCGGGGCAGCGCCAGCTCGCGGGTCTCACAGCCGCGGCTCACCAGCTGGAGCAGGATGGGGCGTGAGTGAGCTTGGCTGACCGCGCGTAGGGCCGTCCCAGGCCACACATATCTTCCCATATCCCCCAAGAACATTAGCAACCCACTTGGCAGATGAGGGCCTGAGGCTCGGAGACCAGAGTCACCTGCCCGAGGACCCCAGTGCCAGCTCTGCCAGGCTTTTGGGCTGGATCTGAGACTCCTTTTCGCAGGAGGCGGCGGGAGCGAAGGTTTCCCAAGCTAGCTCCGCCCCCGGCGCGCAGCGGGACCTGGGCTGCGATTGTCCTTCACCCCGCCCTTGCTCCCGGCCTCACCTGCAGGCGCGCCACGACTTCGCCTACGGCTTGCCCCGGGGGTCCGTCGAGGCGCAGGGTGATCGCCTCCCCGCGGCCGTGGTACAGGTCGAGCTGCTGCTCTGAGAAGGTCCAGGCTAGCACGTCGCGACAGGCGCAGTTAAAGACTACGCGGCCGCTGCGCGGTGCCACCAGCACCAGTGCCTCGGCAGAGATGCCCAGAAGGCAGGGCACCTCGGTGCCGTCAGGGCTGCCGGCCTGGGTCCCGGCAGCGCCCCGCGCCCCGGGAGCGGCGC
>NW_006435764.1:5468658-5473113 GCF_000325575.1 Pteropus alecto
GCGCCCCGAGGGGGCGCCCGCCGCCTCCCGCCCAGGGAGGGCAGGCCGAAGCGCGAAGCTGAGTCCAGCGACGTGGTGGTCACCTCATTGGTGGCCAGGTCATTCAGGTACTGCTGGCGCGTGCGCGTGGCCATGGTGTGGAACTGACGTGCGTGGCCCGCCGCCTGCTCGCCATTGAGCGCCTTGGCCAGCAAGAAGGCCCGGAAGTCAGCATTGGCGGCAAAGGGGCCTCCGCCAGAGGGCAGAGCTGGACCAAAGGCCGGGGTGTCCTGGGTGCGGCTCACAGCCACCCTGCAGGGAGCGAGACCGTAGTCAGGGGGCAACGGGGAGAGTCCAGGAAGCCATGCTCTTGGCAGAACTAGGACTACCCTGGCGCCCACCTGTAGGAGGTGTGTGGAGTACAGGGCGCTTGCGCCCGCACCACGAGGAAGACGTGCTGGAAGTGCGAGCGGATGGTGGTGGGGCAGAAGGGCTTGCTGCCTGGTTCCTGGAACACGATGGTCACGATGTTGTTGCCTATGTGGCGCTTACGCAGGAGCTGGGGGGTAGATGGTAGGGGATGTGAGTGGGACCTGTCTGCCCCCTAAGTCCTTCCTTGTTCAAGCCCCGCAGAGCCTGGGCACCAGTGACTCCACCTCCTGCCCCAGCGAAGGTCTAGGGTGTCTGTTTTGGGGGAGGGGCACTAACAGTGACAGTTGTTGGGGGTCAAGAGAGCTCAGGCAGAGGCTCAAATATTGCCATCCCCACAGTACCGCTCCATGGTTCCCCAGAAGCCCCTGGCCCTCCCCACCCTCATCTTAGGCCCCTCACACCTGCTGCTGGTTATTGGGGGTGTAAGGCAGCATCGTGGACACGTGGAACATGATCTCGTGGTCCTGGTACATGGTGTAGAGGGAGTGTGTGCCCGTGGAATCCGCTGTGGCCAGGGAATTGCGAACAGAGGGAGAGAGAAATCTGGGTGGCTCGAACCTACCATCCCTGCCTGCAGTCTGGGGCCTCTGTGCTCCCCCGCCACCACAGCAAGTGGACAACCCCTTCATGCCACTAGCCAATGTCCAGGCCACAAGTTCCTCAGCCTTGGTTGTTCCCCTTCCCATGCTCCCAAGTCTCCAGCCTCCAGCCTGGGGTCAGGATCAGGGGTGTTGAGAGAGAATGAAGACAGAAATGAGAAATGGCCTCCTAAGAGGGAGGAAGGGTGGATGTCCTAGGAGAGGACAGATGTTGGCCCACGCACCAGCATGTATGGAGCAGTGAGAGAGTGGAAGGCAGGCAGGAAGTGCTCAATAAAAATCCCTCTCAGGGGCCCTGCGGAGCTTCCAACCAGGAGGCAAGGGCAGTCCCAGGAGGCCGAGCTGGTGGAATGTGTGTTTGATGGAGCGGGTGGTGTCCCCAAACCTCCTTGGTCCCAGCTCTGGCAGTAGGCACCAGGGCCTTGGGGATGGTCCCAGTCCCTCCTCCCAGCACATGGCTTGGCTTTTGCAGCCCCTGACTCATGTCCTCAGCCTACCTAAATAACTCTCCATTCCTAACCTTAGCCCCAGGACAACATGAGACAGAAGTGACAAGGCAATTGGTTCTCACCAAGGCAGCCTGCCCCTTGGCACAGGTCCGCCCCAACCCCCCAATCCCCCGAGCCTCACTTTTGGTGTCCAGTTGGGCCCGGTAGCTCTCAAAGCCTTTAAGCCGCACCACGTCGCCCAGCAGGGTGAGGAACTGCATGAAGGCCGGTCCTGCCTCCTGGTTGTTATACATCTCCTCCTCTGAGCCTTGGCCCTCCCGGCAATACAGGATGCCCACCTTGCGCTGGAAGCTCAGCTGGAAGTGGGGGAGGGCACAGGCAGAAGGTATAGGCCTCAATCCCTCCTGGCCCCATCCCCACCGGGCCCTGGGGAATGGATGCAACTCTGGCCTAGGAGTTGGACCACCTTGATGCCTGGCCCTGAGCACCACCCTCTCTAAGCCACTTCCATGTCTTCCCTATCAAGTAGGTTTGGTCTGTTTTACTCCCAGTGCTCAGAAGGGAGAAGAGGTCACAGGTGGGGTGGGACTGGGAGGGGGTTCTCATGTGACCACAGAGGAAGCGATTCATGGAAAGGGCCCTGCACACAGTACACTCTATCCCGATAAATGTTCACATTGTCATCTTCAAGGCTAACCTGTTCTCCCCTCCCTCAAATCCCAGGCACCGCCACCCCAGCCTCTGGAGGCCTTGAGCCCCACACCGCCTCCGCTCACTCTCTGCTCCTGGCTCCTTTCCATCTGGGGTTAACTGCACAGCTCAAGGCGCTCTACCCCCGTGCACGCAAGCCCCGTTCCCCTCCAGCTCTGGCCTCTCTTCTTCACATTAAGCTGGTCTGCACCCGCAGTCTCCACTTTAATTTCATCCCCCCTAACCCCTGCAGCCCCACTTCCACTCCAGCTCCTGAACCCCAACTCCCTCCCAAATCCCTCCAGATGTTAAAGTCCAGGCTCTCATTCAGTAGGTCCAGGTGGAGCCCAAGATTCTGCATTTCTAACAAGCTCCCAGATGATGTGGCTACTGCTGGTCTAGACCTTGAGAGGCAAGGCTCCTGGTGACCTCTGATACCCTCTCTGAAAAGCCAGCTCCCCTGGGGTCACAGTCCAATGTAGGATCAGGGTCAGTCCTAGGCATCTGGGAGCTGGGCAGGCTGGGTTTAGACCTGTAGGGCTGAGGGCGTCTCGGCCACTCACCACTTGCTCATCTAGCGTAAGCAGCGTGCGTGGCACCTTCGGTGAGGCTGACCCCAGACGCAGACAGGTCGGGCTCAGCCGTGGCGCTACGTGCTCCAGAAGCTTCCTCGGTGACAGGCCCCGCGGTGGCCCTGGTGGCAGCGCATCTTCTGAGATGGTGCCGCGGAGAGTCCGGAGCTGAGGAGGGGACGTAGGGACACTCAGGACCCATACAGGTTGTCGAGAAGGCAATAGTACGTGGTCTGATCCCATGACCCCAGCCCACCTGCGTGGTCCGCACGATGATGCGGTAACTGTGCACAGTGCCCCCTCCGCTGCCCTCCTTCTCTTCCCGCCTCAGGCTCACTGCCACCGGGCCCAGCACCTCGTCCAGTCCAAAGAAGTTCTGGTGTTCTGGGGGACAGGGGAAAGGGTGAATGATGGGTCCCACCCATCCGCTGTCCCACCCTCACTGGACCACGCCCAACACTAAGTCCTGGCCTGGGTCCCATCTCTAGTGCAGACCCCAGACGAAGTTCCACCCCTCTGAAGCCCCGCCCACGTCCAATCAAGCCCATTGCCTGCTCCTTGACACTTGGCCCTATGCCCTACCCCTATCACATCTTGTCTCAGACTCAGGGGGCTGATACCTGCCTGATCCCATGCCTAGATCCTGCCATGACCTGGCCCACCATGCCCATGTTCTCCAGGATGTCTGGGACCCTCCCTTCTGGACATTGATGAGAACAAAGCTCCCGGTGCAGGGGTTTCAAGCCTCACAGAAACATAGAAGGAAATCTGTCCCCAGCCTGGAGGAGCATGAGAATGAACCAGATGGAGGCAGAGGGGTGTGGCTGGCTGTGGGTGGAGGCTGGGGTTGGTCTTAGAGAGGACCAGCAGGACAGCCTTGGCCCAGAGGCAGAGCCTAACCCTTCGTATGGCCTTCATATTGACAGGAAAAGGACAGCTCGTGAGCCCTACTGTGTGACTGCAGGTGACAGGAACCTCTGCCCTCCCAAGGTGGCCCTCTCCTCACCTTTGTTGTAGAAGTACTTGCGGTAGTAGCCAGCACCCAGGTCTGCGTGCTCCAGGCTGTAGGCTGAGGTTCGGTTCTGTGGCTCCTCCAGGATGGACACGGCCGCGTTGGGCAGTGCAGGTGGCACAGGTGGGGACACCGGTCCACCCAGGCCCAGCTCACCCTCACCCCCAAGCTCACTCACAAAGCCAGGTGCCTCGAGCAGCAGGTCGGAGCTGGCAGTCCGGTCCTCAGCTGAGGGTGGGGTCCCAGAGCTGGCCTCTGCATGGCCTCCAGTCCCCCAAGGTCTTGGAGCCCAGTCAAAGAGCAGGCTCTGCACATCATAGTGGGCGAACCAGCGGGGCTCAGGCACTGGTGGGAAGGTGGGCTCTGGCTCCTCGGCCGGCAGCCCCAGCAGTGCCAGTGGGTCAGTGAAGAGTCGAGTGGGGACCGCAGCAGGGCGGCTGGCTTCCTCGTGGCTGTGGGCACGGGCACGAGGGCTGGCCGGTGCTGGGGGCCGGGCCTCACCTGCATCACTGCCACTGCGCAGGAGTGGGCCCCGGGCTGGCCTCGGCTCGAAGGTGTGTGGTGTCAGCGGGGGACGTGCTGGCTGGCGCAGCTTGCGGGCGAAAAGGTCATCGGTGGGTGCAGGGGCTGTGCCCCGCCGAGGGCTCCCAGCGCCACCGGCCCACATGGGCATGCAGCGGGCCTGGCTCTCCAGGGGCCTGGCCGCATTGGCAGGCACGGGT
>NW_006435764.1:5473208-5511985 GCF_000325575.1 Pteropus alecto
CTGCTGAGGGAGTGGGCTGCTCAGAGGGACCTGGGGAGAAAACAGGAACTGGGGGGCCCCAGCCTGGTCCTCCACCGCGCCGGGTTGGCTTCCGGCCCTCTACGAGACCATCAAAGCCGCTTCCGCTTTCCTGGCCACTTCCTTGTCTGCCTCGGGCTAAGGTTTCCAGCCCCCTCCTCCAGCTTAGCACTAAGCAGGGCCAGGGGCTAGGCTGTTGGGGCACTGGTCTTAGGGTCTTGGAGGCTAAACTGGGGGGCCCCAGCCTGGTCCTCCACCGCGCCGGGTTGGCTTCCGGCCCTCTACGAGACCATCAAAGCCGCTTCCGCTTTCCTGGCCACTTCCTTGTCTGCCTCGGGCTAAGGTTTCCAGCCCCCTCCTCCAGCTTAGCACTAAGCAGGGCCAGGGGCTAGGCTGTTGGGGCACTGGTCTTAGGGTCTTGGAGGCTAGGCAGTCCTGGGGCTGCCAGTGTCCCCTAGTTCCAACTCACACACCTTGGATTTGGCCCGGGTCCAGACTGAGGGTCCCCACCAAGCTCTGGCCCAACTGGACAGATGTTTTGTCTCAGCTGGGACGGGAAACCCATGGGGCCACTGGTGTCTGAGTCCTGCCCGCTTGACAAAGGGAGGACGTCCTGTCCCCAGAGACCTTCCTCCCTGCCCCTCCTACTTCCTCCAGGGTCCCTAAGGAGCTGAGCACCCAGAGGTCAGGTCTCAATGCCCTGGCCCTCACAGCCTCAAAAACCTCAAGGACATGGAGGTTCCCAGGGGGTACTGGCAGGGCAGCAGGAAGGGCAAGAGGACTTCCTTTGGCACAGGAAGTGGCCCCAACTATGGGCCCAGCCCCCTGCCCAGCCCCACATCCTGAGGAAGGTGGTGGGGTCATACCACACTCAGTCATGGGACCCAAGTCACCTTAGCCTGAAAGACAGGCCTTGGTTCACTTTCTTGCAGACTACTGTGACCATGCCTGGGGGCAAGGGAGAGAGTCATGATGGCTGGGTCCCTCTGCTGGAACTGGGACCGATGGGGACCTCTGGCAACCTGGCCTCACTGATGCTGACAGGGAGGTCTGAACCCCATGTGACAGATGGTCAAACTGAGGTCCAGATAAGGGGATGCTCTTGCTTGAAGCAATTCCGTGTCAGAGCTAGGATTTGAACCTGGGTCTGTCAATTTCCAAGGCCCAAATAGTGCTATACCTGCTCACTCCTGTCCTTGTGTATGTAGGTGTGGGGCAGATTGGGGGGTTGGGCTGAGGCTCAAGATCTCACAGGATGTAAGACTGAGACACCCAAGGCCCCAGGGACCTACTAAGTGTGGAAATTTGTTGAGGCTAGGGGCAGGTGCAAAGCGTAGTATAACATGGCAGGGGGAGCGACCCCCAAGTGAACCCAGGATGGAGTTGGTTGCTGGGGCAGGGATGTGGGGACCCTCCACTAGGGGTGCAGCCACCTTCTGGTGGGTCTTTGTGCATCATCCAGTGACATGTGGGGCTGGGCTAGATGGGGGTAGGGGCACCCCTCAGCTAAAACTCCAGAACCAAGGAAGCTTATGCCTCCAAATCTCAGAGTAACTCCTCCCGCGTTTCTCCTAGGACAAGCTCTGATGCTGACTCTGAGCCTCTGTTCTCTCATCTCTAAAATGGGGTTAATTAATCAAAACTGTTTCCTCTTAACGGTGCTGGGAGATTGAATGGCCGCTGAAACTAGTGAAGCTGGCCATGTGTTAAGTGTGTAGTGACAGATGCAGGCCTTGGCTCCATGCGCCAAGCTCTCGGGCCTTGGCTGTGGTGTGTGGTGGCAGTGTAAGGGGGCATGAGGGAGGGGTCTGTACGGACCCCTCTCCCTGTGGGCTGAGTTCCGTTTGTTCCACACAGTCCATGGACTGCTCTTGCTCTGGCCCAGTGCCGGGCTCTGGCCCTGCCTTGGAGGGTGTTCTTGGGCTCTGTCTCCCACCCAGCAGCTTCACACAGGGTCCATTGAGGCCGGGACATTCCTTGCCGCCTGTGTCACTGGTGGGGGGGGAAGGGGACTGGCCCCGCCCCCACAGATCCGGAAGGCCTGGCTGCCCCAGGAGGAGGCGCTGGACGCTTTTTAGCACATCTGGAGGTCATGACCCCATTTCTGCTGCCAGGGGGCGCGACAGATGTTTCCTCCCAGGCCAGCCCCAGGACTGGGGGCGGTATGCAAAGGCTGGAGAGGAGGCCGCTCAGGGAGAAGGGGAGCCCCAAAGCAGGGGGAACCCCGCGCACAGCCAACAGCACTGGCGGTCGCCAGCGCCACCGAGAGGATTCAGGAGCCGCTGCATCCACTCCCTAGCACACCGGCCAAGTCGGGCCGTCACATAGAGGACAGAGTGAGGGCTGCTGGCCAGAGGCAGGAGACTGGACATGCTGACTTGGGACTGGAGCTGGAGCCCGAAGGGAGGTTGGGAGGGTACAGGCGGCAAACGCAGCGAAGAACCCCCTCCCGAACACACACACACACACACCCCGGGCCCACGCCAGGCTACCTTCTCCCCTGTCTGACCCTACCGCGGTGCCTCCGCTCCCCCCGCGCCTGCCGGTACCTCTGGGGCTCCCGCCCGGCGGCCGCCTCCCGCGCTGGGGTCTTGCTGCCGGCTCTCCCGCTACCGCTCCGGGCGCCGGCTCCGCCTGTGGGCGGGGCTACATCGGGGGCGGAGCCACAGCGGCAGGGGCCGGGTCCGTCTGGGAGCCGGCGCAGCGGCGGGAAGCGCCCCGGCGGCCCGAGGCGGTCAGCCCGCACACAGAGCGCTCTGCCGGAGCCAGGCCCAGCCCAGCGGGCTGTTGGGCCTCCAACCCGCGGCCGAAAAACGAGAACAGTGTTACCTGTGTTCCGACCAACTGGGAGGGCAAGAGCAGGACACCTAGTGTCTAGCTTCTGCGGCACACAACAGGTGCTCAGACACTGCGACTGTTTCTGAGCACTTGCTGAGCATCGGGACCTGCTCTACACACGTTCTCATTTATTCTTAAAACACCTTAGACAGCTGTCATCTTTATAGCTAGAGAAATTAAGTTCAGAGAAAGGCTTTGGCTAAGGTCAAGGCTGATAATTATAGAAGCCAGCCCACTGGAGCTGGAAGTCTTCAGATATTATAGGGGTGAGAAACTGAACAAAATGGACTTCAGATGAAGGCTTGAAATGAGAACAAGCTTGTGAGGAAGAGGACCCAGGCCTAATTGAACCCTGCCTTAGTCTGACCTTGATCTCCATCATAATGGAGTCCCATATCCTTCATCCCCATTCCATGTTTATCCACACTGACCTGTCCAGGACCTTCTCTACCCTCCCCCCAAACACTCCCAGAAAGAAGAAACCACCAAACAAAATCAAAAATAGTGTTATTAATTCTGGTGTCGCCGAAGCACAAAAAAAAAAAAGAAAAAAAAAAAGAAACCACCCTTCCCACATTTCAGCCCCGGGTCCAGGCCGAGGGGCTGCCCCTGCAGGCAGTGCAGGCCCAGAGGCCAAGTCAGTCCCGGCCACGGGCTTGAAGCGGGACCAGCCCATGGGTTTGGCTCTTCGGGCCTGGCTGGGAGGCTTCCTGCCTCATTTTGGGGAGTCCAGGCCCTGGACTAGAGATGAGAGACCAGGGGTCAAGGTCAGAGATCTGGGCCACTCAGTTCTGGTGCTCTGGCTAAGGCAGTCAGAGGTCAGGGTTTGGATGTGGAAGCCAAAGCCACTCAGTTCTGTGGTCCAGCAGAGAAGGCCAGAGGCCAGGGTCCAAATTATTGAATCCTGGGCTGGGATCCAGAGGGCACTGGACCATTCAGTACTGATGTTCCAGCAGGGGCTGGGCGGCTGGGCTCTCGCGCTCCTCAGCAGGGGCAGGCCAGTCACCTGAGGCCCCCACGGGTGTTCCACTCTCGGGAGGACTGCTGTCCAAGCAAGGAATGTCCTGGGCTACTCTGGGAGGTGAGGCGTCGGTGCTGATATCCGGGCTGAGATTGAGGTCTAGGGGAGCCTGGGGAAGGGGAGGTAAGTTGGTGGGAGAGCAGACCTGAGCTGCCCAGGGCCCTCCCTTCCCATAGGACCCTTACCTGAGATTTGGGGGTGCCCCCTTTGGGGCTCCCTGAGGCTGGCTCCCCTTCAGATCCTCCCAGCCCCTTCCGACCCCCTAGGCTCCACTTTCCACTGGGACCCTCAGAACAGAGAAGACCAGAGCCAGGGGGCCTTGAGGGCCGGGGACCCTCAGTGGGGACAGGAGAAGCAGGGGGCAGTCCAGGGAGCCGAGGCGGGGGCCACTGCAGCAGAGGAGGGGGGCGCCCATCACCAGAACCGCTCAGGGAGGGCCTCGGGCCCCAGCCAGGGCCTGGTGGGAGGGGTTGGTCACCACTGCCTGTAAGAAACAGATAAAAGGGCGAAGACCTCAGTTAAGCTGTCCCCCTCAACTACTGGTTCAGCCTGGCCTCACCGGCTCACCTGCTGTGTTCTCGGGTGTGGGGTGTGCCAAGGGGGGGTTACTGCTGAGGGAGGTCAAACCACCACCTCCACTGCAGTCTGAGTCGTCCACGTTCCCGCCACTGTTGCAGCCAGCACCACAGCCCTTATGAAGCCTGGGGTGGGGAGAGAAGAAGTTGGCGAGGAGGTGAGCAGAGACTTCACAAGCAGAAGTCTCCAGCCCCAGGACAAGTCACCTAACATTCGTGAGCCCCGGGGTCCTGTCTCTAAGAGATTTTGCCATCTACTTTGCAGGGTCTTAATGGCTCTTAAGGCTAAAGGCCACCTTCAGCTCTGGGAGGGGGTCAGCTTGCAGGGTCCATCCTGGCTCCAGCACTTCCCGAGACCTCAGAAGGAGTAGCTTCATCTCAGTCTCAGCTTCCTGCTCCAAGAACCTGGCCCCCTGAGCTGGGCTGGCAGGAAGGGCTCACCTCTCCCAGCTATGCAGAAGCCAGCGGGCAATGGCACCCAGGCTGACAGGGCCACCCCACAGCGCCCGCAGCTGGGGGTGGCTGCCGGCTAGCGAGGTGGTAAGGGGCGACACGTAGATGGGGTAGCCAAGCGGCTGGTCACAGGAGGAGTTGATCATGTTGCGCAGAGCCTGCTTGGCGTTCTGGATGCTGCCACGCTCGGGGTTGCGGTTGCGCAGGAACACCAGCTCCTGCTGCTGCCCGGCCCACAGGCCGCGCACACACTCACGGTTCACCTGCGGGCCACACGCAAGGGTCAGGGGGCTGGCACCGGGGAGGGGGCCAAGCTGGGTGGGTGGGCCATCCCCACCTTGATGACGCGAAAGCTCAGGTGGCGCCGGTTGAGCATGATGATCTTGTACTCGTCCGAGGCGTCATCCAGGACGTGGCGCAGTGCCAGCAGCGAGGGCGTGTTGCTGAGGATGGCGCTGCGCCAGGCCGGGTCACCCTCGTGAGAGATGACCAGCCGCTCTTCGTTGGCTGCAATGGCATCATACAGAGCGGCTGGCTCCTCATACTCATCTGGGGATGTGAAGTGGTCCTGCGGGGAGGGCAGGAGGGCTGGGGTCAGTGGCCCCTGCCCTGGGGAAGGGCTTGACCCACCGCCTACCTACCCAGCCTGGGCACACCTCTCCCAACCTGGTGAAGCTTGAGGGCCATGCGAACTCCAGGCGCCACCACGCGGTGAAGCAGGTCCATGTCAGCAAAGACCCACTCGTCGCGTGGGGAGGTGATGCGGAAGTCGCCCTTGAACAGTGCGTGCAGGCCATAGAGGAAGGGCTCCAGGCTGGAAGAGGAGCAGGGAGGTGAGCGCCAAGGTCGGAGCTCAACTACATCCAGTGGTTGGACCCGAGACCAGTCTTCAGAACAGGCCTCAGTTTCCCCACCTTGACAAGGAGGTCAGTCTCTGCCCCAGGTCCCTTCACAGGATGGTGAGGAGCAGACAAGGTGACAACTGGGAGGTGCCTTGCCCACAAGGGCCACATTGAAGGAAGGACTGAGGTGCTTCCTGGGGGCCTCTGACTCGGAGCTCCTCACTGATGGGGCGGAGGGAAGAGTGGCGGGCCCGGCTGGGCCTGTGGGCACTCACCTGGCAGACATGCTGTGCGAGGCAGTCCCCAGGGCCCGACGGCCCAGCACACACAGGCCGAAACACAGCGTGACCAGCGGCGAGTTCCAATCCTGGTCCACGGGCTGTGGCACAAGGACCCCCATCCCCAGAGCCCAGCTCAGCCTTGGGACAGGGAATTTGGGGTTGGGGCCGAAAGGCTGAGGGTGAAAGGGACTCTCCCAGGGAGGGGAGAAGGCAGCCCAGGGTAGTGGTGGCCAGACCTGGCTGCGCCGGGAGGCACAGTACTGGATCCACTCCAGGTGTACCGCACAGAAGGAGGGCAGCGAGAGGCCGGAGAGGCGAAGGTCGTAGTCCTCATCCACGCTCAGCGAGAAGGTGGGGTCTGAGTCAGCGTAGCCAGGAGCCCGCACAGGCCGCAGGGCAGCCGCTATGCCTTCATGGCTCAGCCATGCCTCCAGCTTTGGTGAACGGCTCACGTAGTAGATGATGCTCTGAGAGGAGAGAGCAGGCATCAGGGCTGGGCCAGTGACGAGTACTGCCCGAGCCTGGCCACTGCAGGAGAAAGCGATGGGGTAAAGAAGCTTCTCCCTTGTACTGAGCCGATGTCTGCTTCCTAGAATACTCATCTTGTGTCCAGTCTCAGCTCCGTGAAGCCACACAGGCAAGTCTGCCCCTCTCCCCTAAACCAGAGAGGAAGATCGAGAAAGTGGATAGGAAGCGTCCCCTGGAGAGTTCTGCACTGTGACCAGTGCTCGCTCGCTTCCTCAGAAGATGCCCCATTTGTAAGGGAAACTAGGGTTCAGACAAGGGACCTGCCTAAGGTTGAACCGCAGGGCAGACTGAGCTAGGATTGGAATCCTAGGACCTTTGATACCATGATGCCAGAGGACCCAGATCTCAGAGGCCTTGGAAGAGCAGGTTGAGATAGAGGGGCCAGCAGCAGGCCAGTTGGGCCTAAGTGCCCCAAGTCACACGGGTCTCTTTAGGCAGCTGAAATGGGACAGCCATAGGGCCTCTCCTCAGAGAAAAAGCAACTGTGCCCAAAGTCAGGGGCTCGTGGACCCCCTTAAGAGATTGCTGGTTTCTAAGCAGGGGTTTGGACAAATGAAGAACTTCTGGAAGGCAGGCAGCTGGCACAGCCAGCATGGACAGGCAGTGTGAGGTTGGCAGCTGGCAGCCAGTGAGGTTACTGGGATTCCATGTGCCACCCTGGGATGGAGCGGCCAGGGCTGGCCCTCTGCCTGGGTAAAGGGTGGGAAGTTCATGGCTGGGGAGGGTAACATAGCTGGCCATGAACAGAGGGCACCCAAGCAGTAGGGATGTCCAGCAGGGTGGCTCTGGTGGGGCATGGAGTCCAGGAGCCTCGGCAAAATGACCACAGTACACAGTACAAGTTGGGAAAAGCCAAGGGCCTCAAACAGCTCTCTGGAGTACACCTGGAGGTCATGGTTGTGGGTGGCTTAGCAGCCGAAGGCCTGGCCCCAGGATCACCTGGGTGATGGACAGGTGGGTAACTGTTTGGAGAGGGCTGGGTTGATCCATTAGCAAAAGAAGGGGGACCAGGAGCCTAATGGGGTGAGTGGAGGCAGGATGGCTGTGGGGTCGCTTTGGGCCACAGGCAGACCAGCGCCTGACTTTCTTGCCCAGAGGGCATCCCCACAGTCTGGGCCCCACCACAGCCCCCAAGAACCAAAAAGGAAAACCCTCAGGGGTGCGGCGGGAAGCTGGCCTGGCACACAGTGCCCATTAACTTTTGCCACTGCCAGTGTGTTCTGTGAAACTCCAGCTCTCTGGAGACCCAGCCCTTGGAGTGGTTCTCAGCTGTCACAGCTCTCACGAGCGTGCGTTAAGGAGTCGGACTCTGCTCAGTGTTCCACGTGGGCCAGCTCACTGAATCCTCACAGGTCTCATGGCCGTGGCATCCTTCCCCTCTCATCCCCACCTAACTGCAGGGGTGAGCCAGTTTCTTCAGCTATAAAAGGGGCCAATGACACCAGCCCTGCTTCTTTGAAAGGGTTGCTAAAAAGACCAAACAGGTCTATGGACATGCTACCCTTAACAAGCCCGATCCCATCTGATCTTGGAAGCTAAGCAGGGTCGGGCCTGGATAGTACTTGGATGGGAAACTACCTAAGAAGATCAGGTACTGTAGGCGTAAAAAACAAAAAAAAAGAAGAGATTGTAAGCTGACAAGGTCCTTGCAATCTGTGAAGTCAACCAAGGGCTGCCTTGCCTAAAATAAAATAAATAAATAAACAAACAAACAAAAACACCAAATAGGATAGTGAAGATGCCTGGGCTTGGAAATGTTGAGACCCCAAGACTTCGCTATAGGCAGATGTGGGGCCAGTGTCTCTGGCTGTGGGGCTTAGATTGAGTCTGTCACTCAACTGAACTTAGTGACTCTTCAGGAAGGGCAAGGTGCAGAGGAGGCACCAAGGCGGGCCGAAGTGGCACAGGAAGGGCTCTGCCTGGTCTGCCAACACTAAGAGCTGGATAGGACACATCTGTACACTGCCCCCAGCTGAGGGGCTGCCTGCACACCTGCTGTCCTCAGGCCTTGCCCTTGGCAGCCCCAACTGGTCTTTGCAAGCTTCACCTTATACTCCATCTCTGACGGAGCCCTTCCTCAAGTCCTCCAGGAATCTCTACCGCTCAGATTCTGCCCAGCCCTTGAGACAGCTGTGGCAAGTTGGCTTCCTTACGGGACGACACACTTGGCAGGGCGGAGCTCCTCTCGGCCTGCCAGCTCAGGCCTGGCTGGGTGCCTGGTGCAAAGCCCTGAGAAGGCTATGCTGGCCTTGAGCTGGGCTCTTGGGAGGCAGCAGGGTGACCTGGGCATGAGAACCTCTCTTGAGATGGGAGGGGAAGATAGCCAGGACCGTGACCTCTGGGTGACTTGGGGCTGGGAATGTCCCTGTCTGGACCACAGTCTCTTTCATGGTGAAAGTGAGGGGGGAGGGATGGGGAGCTCACAAACCCTTCCCCTGGAGTGGGTGGGTGGACAAAAAAATTACGGAAAAACCATAGCGTCTCTGGGGTATGATAGATGGGACGTCCACGGGAGGCAAAAGGACAGCTGGGGGATGCATAGCACTGCCCCAGAGAGCAGCTCAGTTGGGCAGGCTCTCCTGACCCCCAAAAGGTCACCCATCCAGGCTCCACACAAGGAGCCCCACAGCAGATGCTAAAAGGGTACAAGGGGACCTGGGCTGTGACCAACCCACCCCACTCCCATAAGTGCCCTTATTCCAGGGGCCACAAAGCCTCACAGTTCCTGCCATCTCACACAACTACAACAATCCTCACTTCTTAAGGGGGTAAACTGAGGCACAGCAAGGGAAGTGACAACTCAGGCTTCCCAGAACCGAGCTCCCTCTGGACTGCCACACCGTGCCTCACAATCCCCACCACCCCCAACAGGTTTTGAGACTCTCGGGCTGGGCTTGGAGCACCGGGCTGAGACGGGGAGGCTCAGGCCCACAGTCTGAGCCCGGCCCTGTCACTTTCTCCTGATTCTGGGGCCTCAGGCAAATCACTTCCTGTCTTCAAGCCAACTTCTACAACTGAAAGAGCAGATCTGTCCTGGGGGGGTGTGGTAGGTTTCACCCAGCTCCGCAGAGGTGCCTGGCACAGAGCCTGCCCCTCAGTAAGCACCACTGCTTGGCAGCTGCTCCCGAGACTCATGAATGCCACAACCAGGGATGGGGAGCAGGGAGCTTGGTGGTCTGAAAGGCTGGCCTTAGCGTTTGTCCCTCTTGGGACCAGCAGCCCAGTGCAGGGATCTGCACGTGCTGCCCACCTGCCCAATACTCACTGCCCAAAGTGAGCCTTCTGGAGGAGCGTGACAGGAAGCCCATCTTGGGCACCCCACTGTCAGAGCCACACAAGCCGCTGGGTCCCCTGAGGCTGGCTGTCCAGAGTAGCACTTTGGAGGATACTTAAACTCGCTGAGGCCTCTGCATCCCTTGGGAAAATCAGGCTCCCAATGATCCAGAAGATGGCATTCAGGATGCTCCTCCCATCAGTGAGTGCTCCCCAGTGGGACCCCTGCTGCCCAGCCATCGCTGCTGTACCTTGACGTAGTAGGTGATAAGGATCTTGCGGAGGTCAAAGACTTGCAGCATGGAGGCTGCATTGTTGTCACTGATGCTGTAACCCTCCAACACGTATTTGCTGGCCGTCACCTCCCAGGCCAGCCAGCGCTGCCCAAAGGCAGCATTGAAGGACAGAACCCGAGGCAGGTGGCCCGGCTCACAGCAGCAGCAGCCCTCATCCTCCTCCACGCCCTCCGTGATGGCCTCCACCTCACGCTGCTGGCAGTACGTACCTACAGGGAAGGGGTGCCAGTCAGGCGGCCACTAGGACATCCCCGCCCGCCTCCTCCCCAGCGAGTACCCAGGTATGGCATCGGAGGCCTGTGCCATTCAGCCTCCCTATCAGGAAGCTGTGTAAGTGAACAAATGAAGCCCCTTCCCTCCAGACTCTCGGTGGCCACAGTGGGGTGGGAGTGAGCCAAACAGGCTCTGATCCCTCATTTACAAAGACCGAAGCTCCACCAGAGCGACTTGCTCAGGTTCATGGCGCTCAAGACCTGTGCCCCTCTAAGGGTGGCCCTCTGTGGCCTCTTCTGAATTGAACACCCAATGTGTGCGTCTTCCTGAGGGCAAGGAGCTAGCTCACTCACCAGTGGTTACACGTGGCCCCCACCCTAGGCCAAGCCCAAGACCACAGAGCAGGCCAGCAGGAGCTGGCAGGAGAACCCAGAGCTCCAAGTCCAAGCTTTCACCACAGCAGCCTGTTCAGACCCAAAGTCAGGTCAGTCACAGGGCTTGGCCAAAGGAGACCCTGCCACCTCACTGCTCCAACTGGTGAACCCAGGCCCAGGAAGTGCCTTGCTCAACATCACCTAGCAAACCAGGGCAGAACTAGACTAGAAGCCAGCCCGCATACACTATGAAACGGTGCCCTGTGTCAGGCCCAGCCCTCACAGCTCACCCCGGAACTCAAGGCCACGCAGCTGGAAGGTGACGAGGCCATTGCCAACCTCAATGAGGTGCACCAGGGCGTTGAGGTAGTCGGAGGCCAGGACGAAGCAGTCGCCGGGGCCATAGTTGCCCCAGCGGCCCAGCACCAGGTCCCCACACAGCGTGTGCTGCAGCGAGCGTGTCAAGTGCTCATAGAAGATGGAGTTGAGGTTGTTGTCATCAGCGCCTGGGACCCAGGGTAAACAGACAAGTGGATAACATGACAAGCTAGGCTCCCTCCCCAGGAGGCCCCACTGGAAAGCCCCCGGATGGCTGGGTACACACCGGGATTCCGGTCCAGCTGCGTGACCAGGCGGGTGTTGGAATGATCCACACGTTTAGTGCTGTTCAGAGAAAGAGCAACAACGCAGCTGACCCAGAGTGGGGCTGCCGAGGGTTCAGACGCCGACCCCCGCTGGCAAGCCACTGCGTTCTCCCTGAGCCCATGCCACCATGCTCTGGGTGGATGCCATGACAGCCCCACTATACAGGAGGAAGCTGAGGCCAGGGTCAGGAAGGGAATCACTCAGGACCACACGGCTGAGAAGCCTAGGATGTGAGCCCAAGGCCTTGGCCTGGCCTGGGTTTTGCCTTCATCAGGTCAGCCCGGTGAAACCCACCATGTCACTCAGCTCTGCTGTGGGACCCTCTCTGCACCCCAGCCGGCCTGGGCTCCCAACTCCTTCCTTCCTCCCAGCTACTTTCCCTGTCCCATCCGGCAGCCCCCCTCCTCCCAGGGTCCCTCTGAGCAACACGCCCGTCTCCCAGGAGACTCACTTGTAGTCGCGCTCCCAGAACTTCAGGGGCCGCGCGTAGGACATGATAAAGACAGCACTGCCCAGCAGGGGGTTGAGGGGCGTGGAGAAGAGCGCCGAGAGCAGGGCCTGAACGAACAGCATGGCCGAGTCTGGGCGCGAGTCAAGGAGATGGCCAACACATCGGACCCTCCCCAGACCCCCATCACCACCCTCCACCCCTGCCAACCCATCCCCACGACCCCGATCCCAGGCCCCGACCCTCTCTGCACATCCCCACCCAGGCAGTGGGCAGTAGGCCGGGTACGTGGCACGGCAAAGGGCTGGGCAAAAGCATGGAAAGCTGAGCCCCAGGTGATCTGCCAGGGTGCGATGTAGGTCAGAACAAAGCGCAGCTTGTACAGCAGGTCCCACAGCTGGCAGGGTCATGGGGGAGAAAGTAAGAGACACAAGGTCATTCACAAACGTGGGGTCTACCAAGTACCTACTCAGAGCCTTGGGCCTACTCCACTGGCTGCTCGCACGGGAATAAAGCTCAAGATCACTCCCAGCCCTTTCTGGAGCTAGCTCAAGCACATGTTACCATTAGCAACCCCAACAAAGCAACCACTCTGCGAGGGCATTAGCCACTTAATTGACACAACCACCCGTCATCCCATTTCACAGATGAAAAAGTTGAGGTTCAGAAAAAGCAGAGCAGGTAAATGACTTGCTCAGGCCATGCCTCTCGGTCAGTGATGATGCTGGGCCTCAACTATGGTACCGAAAGTCAAGAGATGGTCACAGGCCCTGCCCTCAGGGGGTGACAGTTTGGATGTCCACCATCCTGGGCCAGACCAGAAAACCAGACTAGAATGCTTATGTCAGTGAGAAAAAGGATCAGGCCTGTGCTGGGGTCCCATTGCGAGCCTCAAGCCTCCAGTACAGTGCACTTTGTTCAATGTGACCTGTCCCCTGACCTGACTGGGGAATCCTACAACCTGGCAGAGCAGTCTGTATATACCTAGGCCCTAAGGGCTTCTGAAACTCAGCTCTTAACTGGACTCCAAGGCCGTAGCTGGCAAGGAAGCAAAACTCAGAGACTAGTGTCCAGAGGACAAGGCTAAGTCCTATCCTGTCTGCTTACGAGGAAGGTGGTCAAGTATCATGGTTCAAAGAAAAGGCTATGAAGTCAGAAAGACCTGAATTCAAATTTGGCTGACCACCAATTCTCTGAGGGACTGGAGACAAGTCATTTAACCTCTCTAAACCACAGCTTCCTCCCTGACCCCGGAGGAGCTGCTGCAAAGGTCCACACTGGGGCTGATGCAGGGCAGTGGCTAAGAGGGCTGCAGGCCCCTGGGGAGGTCATGCCCCCCCACCTCCCACCGAGGGAGAAGGGTCGTGCTCCTGCTGCACAGCCTGGAGCCTGCAGCTTGGCTACCAGCTCACCTTGCTGCAGAGCAGGGACATGAGGAAGTAGTCAAGCAGAAAGCCCTGGGAGAGGCGCGGGTAGTCGAAGTGGAAGAGCAGGACTGTGAAGGCCAAGGTCAGGTACTGCTGGGGTGGGCAGCAGAAGGCCGAGCGCAGAAGCTTCAGCCCAGCCACGGTCATCAGAAGCGCCCGACAGCTGTGGGTAAGGGGCAGATGTGAGATCCCCAGAGGGGGCTCCGGCAACAGTGGGTGTGGTGCCTACCCCTTGCTGGCCTTGGCCTGGGCTCTGCTGGGCTGGCCCTGTTCTTTTGGGCCAGTGACTCTTAGTCTCTGCCCTCTAAAGGGGTCACCCCACTTAGGCACATTTGGGGGACACATCTTTCAAAGAGGCAACAGGAAGTATTTTAAGAGCTGGGGACATACTTTAGGTTGCTGGGCAACTGAGGCAGATCTCAATCCCTCTCTGGACCTCAGTTTCCCCATGTGTCACACGGGAATATACACAGTGGGATGGCGAGTGGTACTCACTAGAGGCAGAACTTGTCTGGGTGGCTGACGACAGCATGGGCGTCCACCGTGAGGGCATTGAGCACCACGGCAGGATAGATGAGGTACTTCTCGACACACTGCAGGCTGGCATATAGCTTCTCAAACCACATCACTTGGGCAGCACCTGCAACAGATGGCGGGACTGTTGGCCAGCACCTGACCCTCCACACTCCCCTCCCACTGCAAGGCCAGGACAGGTGTGCCCTGGGAGGAAAGCTGGAAGGAGGGCAGACCGCAGGATGTGCTGTTCTGGGTCTGTAGAGACGCTGGCAGGAGAAGTGATGTTTGGCAGCTCAAATGAAGGTGAGGAGGCCCGGGCGGGGCATGTTACGGACTCAGGGAAGGTGCTCTAAGGGCTGACGAGGACATCTCAGATGCCCACCAAAGCCAGAGCGGGCAGGGTGAGGTCAAGTATGCAGTGGACCCTTCTGAAGGGGCCACTGCCACTTGGCTCGAGCTAACTGTAGCCACATGGAAATGCAAAATCTTTAGTTGTTTAAGAAATGCAGGTCTCTGGACCTCGGTATAGCAAATCCAAAAGTTTAAATACAGGCTCAAGGGTACGTTTGTTTCACTGCCCAAGGGAAAATGTGCACCAGCAGATCTAGTCTGCTGGTGACCACTCTGTAATTCTGGACAAGAGATCCTTTTATGGCCCTGGAATTCTTCCATCTCCTAGAACACAAAGCGAGCAAAAAAAGGCAGAGCAGGCAGGGTGAGAGCGGAGCCGGGGACAAGCTAGGACCTGGCAGGCAGGAGAGGGCACGGAGGGTAGTGAAGCAGACAGGGCCGAGGCTGCCCCCTGCTGGTACTCTGAGCAGAGAGGACCCCGCTGCCACCGGAGCTCAGTGGGCCAGGAAATCGAGCAGGCACTTACCGCGAACTTCGTACTGGCTGTACTCCAGAGGCTTCAGCACGGGCTGCGACAGGCAGAACCAGGGCAGCTGTTTGCGGAGTTGTGGCAGCAGGTAATGTGTGAAGAAGCCCACAGCCCCAGCCAGCGCGTACAACACGAACCCCAGCACTGACTGCAAGAGAAAGAGGCCAGAGGCTCAGCCAAGGAGCCACAGGGGGCCTGGGCACAGGCTAGGCAGGGGCCAAGGAGACATGGGGCCATGGCTGCCCAGGGCCCTCTGGTCGAGCAGGCTCCTGCAAGGACCAAGGAGGAGAAGGTGGCCTGTGCTACACGAACCTTCAGGGCAATGAAGACGGTGCTGGCGCTAATGGCAAAGGTGAGCACGGCGATCACCACACACATCACCAGGTCAGAGTGTAGGACTTCACGCTGCAGAGCCAGGAAAAAGCCACTCAGTGGCTGACCACATCCCCTTTCAGCCCTTCACCCCAAGACTAGAGCCCCACACTCCGACCCCTCACCACCGACTGGCGCATCTTGTCCGGCAAGGGGTCTGGGGGCTCGGCCCGGGCTGTCTCCAAGCTCCGCTCCTCCAGCTCAGGGAAGAGCTTGCTCCGGATCAGAGACCTGGGGTGGGTGAGAAGACCTGGGTCTGGGGAGACCTCCCCTCTCCCTCAGGCCCCAGGGTCAGTCAGTGACAGGCACATGCGCAAACCACCCCCAGCCCTTGCCATGCAAAGACACACACAAACACACACGTGTGCGTGCACAGACTCATGCAGGCACCCACCAGAGCACAGTGGGGTCACTGCTCTGCCGGCTCAGGTGGTAGGACAGTGCCACCAGGAGGCCACAGAAGACCGAGAAGAGGACCGGGACGTGCTGCTCTGGCCAAGGAGTCTGGGGAGAGAACCCATGCTGGTCAGGGGAGGTGAGGGTAAGCATGGGGAGTGGGGGTGCCCTCCATGGGAGAAGCCATTGCCGAGCCCAGTTCGCAGCCCTATCCCAACAACCCCCCGAGCTTCAGCATGCCCCCCACCCCACAGGTCATCCCTACCTTGATGGCCCCGAGGCAGAAGCCGTAGAGCAGGGTAGCTGCCAGCAGGCTGCGGGAGAGGCTGAAGACTGCAGTGAGTGGGCTGGTGGCGGCTGTTAGGTGAGAAACAGCAGCTAAAGCTCCACTCCTACCCGCTGGCACCCCACTCACCCCCACCCCGCTGTCCCTCAACTCCCAGAGGCTAATCTTCCTGAGACTCCAGCCCCAGCTCATTGTTCTCTGTTCCCTGCAGCCCTCAGAGGCCTCCAGAGCATCTGGCACTCTGGGGTTTAAACCACCTGCCCGGGGACGGGAGAGGAAGAGATGGGCTCTTAGAATCCACAGTAACAATGCGGGAGAAGGCTCGGCAGAAGACTGGAGCCTTGGACCTAATCTCTGGGCCCTTCTGGGCCCCATACTGCCTCCCAACCCCCAAGCGACCTGTGGGCACCATACCTGTGCCCCCGAAGCCGTGCATATCTATCTGTTCCAGCAGGTACATGAGGCAGGTGTTAACCTGGGGCAGGAGGCCCAGGAGGAATACCAATGGGAAGCACAAGGTGAACACTGGCAGGAGAAAAGCGAGGGCCCAGTGAGCCTGTGGGCCACCCCTGGACCCACTACCTTTGGGGCCTCACTCCCCGGGGCCACTGCAGCCCTGCCCAGTCTCACCAGTGGCCACATCACGGGCACAGAAGAAGAAGGAGGCGGAGAAGAGAGTGAGGCCATAAAGGGAGACGGGCGGGAAGGGCTGAGCTGAGCCCAGGGCATCCAGTAGCCAGATGAGCAGACAGCAGATGCAGAAGTAGACAGGCCGGCTGTACGCGATCACCCAGTTGTGGCCCTGGGGAGTGGGCTAGTGAGGAGGCAGGCCTCCTCCACTGACCACCCTGCATGCACGTGCACACTCACGCGTGCACATGCACATTCACATGCCCGAGACCCAGCCCTGGACCCAAGATAGAAAGCCTGGCAGGGTGGGAGCCGCAGGACCAAGGATCTGGGGCCATGTGCGTGGTTAGCGAGCACTGCCTTCCTCCAGTCAACCCCTTCCCACCTGGCCTCAGCCCCGCCCGGGGCTCAGCCGCCTGCGCACAAACGCTGCTTTGCCGGTACTTACGTGCATGGGAGATGCCGCGTCAGGCTGGACACTCTGGAAGAAATGGGAGCTTCGTTGGCAACGAGAGCCAGTGCCCACGGCGGGGAGGGGGTAGTCAGAGTTCCATAACCAGGCTGTTACCAGTAACCAGGGCAGGACCCTCAATTGACCCTCAACTTTACCCATTCGTGAGATGAAGGGCTGGCTACAGGAGATCTTAGCCCTCTGATCTGCTTTCTAGTTCACCCTCCCTCAAGACATCAGGGACAAGGTCGGGGAAGGAGAGCCAGGGAGCCAAGCCTGACCTTCAGCAGGGAGTACTGGCAGGAGGCAATGACCAGGCAGAACTGGAAGACCCAGATGTCGGTGAAGAAGCCCTTGAGCAGCAGCAGGTAGCCCAGAAAGGCAACCAGGCTGCTTAGGCCGACGCCGAGGATGTTCTCCAGCAGCCCCCGCGTCCTGGAGAGACGGCAGGGTCAGCGCGCCCACCTCCTCACCCGCTAGTGAGGCAAGGAGTTGGGGTGCGGGGGCAGGACCTGGCCACAAAGGCCCCCGTCCGGGCACCCAGGCCAGCCCTCACACTATGAATACCTGACCCTGTGACCTCTCAGGGGCAAGACCAGGCTGCACGTGATCTAGGAAGCCACTCTGTGGCTACCCTGAATTCCAATCTTTGCCCCCTCTAGACCGTGAGGGCTCCAGGTGCCACCACTCCTCAGGCATGCCACACTATGCACACAGGCAATGTCCAACACACACCAGCCACAGTTCCTGGAGACGCCCAGAGTAGAGAAAGCCAGGACATGGGTTCTAAGCCAAAACTGTCCAGAGACAACAAAAGTCATCCAATTTCTCTATCTGACTTTCTGGGCCTCAGTTTCCCCTGAAAGATGAGAAGGCTGAGACAAATGGTTTGTCAGCTTTTTTAGGCTACAGAACTCAATTTAACCAAATCTATCACAGAAAAAATAACATACCAAACAGAAATGATCAATTTTGAGCAGAGCATTGGGAAAGACGGTGTGACTAGAGCACCATCTACTTGGCACCCCTTTGTACCCCAGAGGAATCTAAAGAAACCCCACTGCAGGCTCCAGCTGTCAACACGCCCTCAGTGACCTCTCGCAGTCAGCGTGTTCACAGTGTCTGGAAGGCCAGGGGAGAGGGACGCCCCAGGGACTGGGACTAGGGCAGGTGGGCACTCACCGGTCCAGCAAGGCCAGCAGGGCGAGCCGCTCGTAGCGCACAGAGGTCCAGCGGCCAGGGAAAAGCCAGCACTTGTAGCTGTGCTGGGCGCGGGGCGGCGCCTCCTCCATCAGCGTCTGCTCCTGGGATTCGTGCAGGGAGTCCTGGTCCAGCAGGTCAAACTGCAGTCCCCACAGCCGCGGCCATCAGCCCCTCGCCCCCCACAGGGGTCCTCGCCACCCCCGCCCGTCAGCACGCATTGGCCGGGCGACCACCTCTTCCAGCATAAAAGTCCCCACCTTCTAGTGGCCCTGTGGCCTGCCCTGACCCTCCACCACAAGAGTCTGCTCCTTGCTTCAGGTCCCAGCACATGGCTCAGCGGCTATCGGAGACTTCTGGGGCTGCCAGGGGCCAGACTTACTATCTGCCATGTCTGTCTTCCCCACTCAGGTGACCTCTCCTGCCTCTTCCTGGGCTCAGTGAAATCTACCTTATCCTTTGGGACCAGCACAAATGCTACCTACCTACCTCTCAGGCAGAGCCATCAGGGTTGCTCTGACCAGCCCACCCCGAAACACATACAGAACTGGCCCTGAAGACAGGCCTGGTGCCAATGCCAGTGCTGTGAGGCCCTGGGTGAACTACTTAACCTCTTTGGGCCTCCTGTGTCCTTCATTCAACAAGAACTTACAGGGACAACGATGGGCCTGCCCCTGTACTAGGCCCTAGAATACAACAGAGAGTCAAAGATGCAGTCAAAGCCCCTGTCTCAGGAGGTGGCCGTCAGCTGTGTAAGGATGACATTGCTACCCCATACGAAGGTTAAGGAGAATGTAAGCATCAATTAGGGGTACGCAGGGCTCTGGGCAATGTCCAGTCTATTGGTGGCCTGGGTGGTGGATGCATGGGTGCTCCTTCCGTGACTATTTAAACTCTGAATCTTTACTTCATATACTCTTAGTACTGCCCTTACTAGGTGAGCTCACGTACTCTTAGTACTGCCCTTACTAGGTGAGCAATGCAAATTATTACCCAAATCAGGGCACTTTTAGGACAGAAAGAGGGCATTATTAGTAACTACTAAGATGATAAGCACGAACAACATCCCCAAGCTATCCCACACATCAGGTGTCCAGCACAGGGAGCAGCAGTCACCGTCTGGTAAGTCGAACAGTCCCTTTCTGCAGGTACCACTGCTAACACCCATGGTCTCCACT
The DNA here is from genome assembly GCF_000325575.1 of Pteropus alecto. NCBI lineage: Eukaryota > Metazoa > Chordata > Mammalia > Chiroptera > Pteropodidae > Pteropus > Pteropus alecto. The sequence continues at coordinate 5,492,350 of NW_006435764.1, forward strand.
AACCGTGGGTCCCTCCAGGACAAAGAAGAAACTCCAGATGTGTTTGCCGAATAAGCAAATAAGGGGCTCTTTGAACCATTCAGACCTGGGGCCTACACATCCTGTGCCAACCAGCAAAGGTCAGGACAGACACCTTAGGGCCCCTGGAGCCCTCGCTCAGCTGCCTGCCCCTCCTGGTACCTGGGCGAGGGCTTGGTGATCTGCCCCCCACTGTCCCCTCCTGCAGCTCCTTCCCTGACGGCAGGCTCCTCACCTCTGGGATCTCCAGGGGCACTCGGCGCACCTGCATGCCCTGCAGAACCACGGGCCTCGGCTGCAGCAGGTTCAGACCACCTGCCACCTCAGAGACATCAGCAGAGTGGAAGCTGGAGGAATGTGAGTGGCGGTCCCTGTGGGAACCACAGCCATGAGGGTCAGGGCCTCTGGTGAGCCCTGGTACAGGGTAGGGTTAAGGCCGGCACCAGGCCATGACTTGAGGACCCATGTGGGCTGCTTGGATACCCAGAAGCAACATGGAAGAGAGAGGTCCAGAGGAGGCAGGTGGTAGAAGTGCCTCCCTCCAGAACCTGGGCTTCCCACAAGGTCCTGAAAGCCCTGCTTGGAAGTGTCGTGGAGTCAGAAACCCAAGGGATCCCTGCAGGCCCGCCCTTCACCGCTCCCTGCCCTCCTCTCCTCCTACAGGGTCGGAGCTGCCCCTTCCCCAGCCCAGCAGAGAAAACCTCCCGGAAACGGGAGCCCACACCTGGAGACTCACCAGGCCCCATTGGCTGCCTGCTCCCCCTGCTGCCCGACAGGGTTCTCGTAGCCACCTCCAGCCAGCCCGAAGGTGTAGGAACGCCGCACGCCTAGGGCAGGGGTGTGGGACATGAGGCAACGGGTCAGGGACGGGAACACCAAGGCCCAACCCACGTGGGCACCAAGGACACTTAGAAAAGAAGAACCCTGTGCTGTGTCCTTCTGGATGGCTGTCCAGCTCCTGAGGACAAGAGCTAGACAGGAGAGGGCCTGTTGGTCAAGGGCCTGAGCCTTACAGTCAGCCACCCTGGTGTGGACTCAGCCAGGGCACTCACTCACTCAGCCTGTCACTCGGCCTGTGATTTCAGACTATGCCTGTTTCCTCATTGGCAGAACGGGGACGATGAGACTACCTACACCTCAGGGAGGCTGCAAGTCTGACACCAGGTGGTACTAGTATGTGCCCGACAGCGAGTGCTGCTGCTGGGGCGACAAAGACTTTCGGCAAGAGAGAGAGAGGGAGTCCTGGGCTGGCCGGGGGCAGAGGCCAGGCCACGGGACTCAGGGAGGTGCTCACCACTTTCATCGTAGAAATAGTGCACGGCGCCCTCGGAGGTGTCATCGAAGGTGCAGGCCTCGTGCACGTTGGCACCAGCCCGGGTGAGCAGCAGGGAGGAGGCGAAGTGCAGGGCAGAGGGCAGCGTCAGCGCCCGGGAGTGGGAGGCAGCGCGGCCACGCTGAGCCTCCTGCAGGCTGCTGGGGAGGGCCAGCCAGGGGTCAGTACCAGGTAGAGCCAGCTGGCCCTACAGCCCCCAGACCGGCGGCAGGTCCTCACCTGGGGGGCGAGCCCATGACAGACGCTGGAGGAGTGGGGTTGCTGCCTGCGTTGTGGCGCCTCCGGATGGCCTGTGTCCGCCTCACACTGCTGGAGCGGTCTCGCTTGCCCGTTTCCTCGGCCACTGCCCAGAGAGAGGTCCCAGAGCATAAGTGACACTGGCTTAGACAGAGCTAGAGGTACAGGTGGGGGTAGCACAGGTGCTCCCGCCTGGAGATGAGGTCAGGCCTAGTCCAACCATGCCCTGGCTTGGGCTCAGCCCAGTCACCTAACCACTTGTGCCTCAGTTTCCACCTTTGGAAATAAGGACAGTATGGTCTGCCCTAGCCCAGAATGACGAATGTGGATGCTGAGAGTTCTCAAGGGCAGAGGCTTCAGGTGCTAACTGCAGGATCCAGAGCAAGGTGCCAGAGGTCTCTCTGCCCCTTTCCCCACTGCTGCACCCCTGCTTATCTGAGGGGTGTGGCAGAAAATGTCACTTAATCACCAAATCCATACCCACCTGCTACCTAAAACAGAGGCTGAGATGACTGACCAGGTCCACTCCAGCCAGACCACTGCCCAAACCCAAGCCCCCTACCTAGCTCACATCCCTCCCCAGCCCTGGAACTGGCACTTACCTCCCCCTACAGCACCTTCCTCCTGTAGCTCCCCCCGCCAGCCAGGCTGGTTGGCGGCAGGTCCCCTGCGGGGCTCCGCAGGGAACACAGTGGGCTCACCAGCACCAAGCTCCACCCCCGCCTGGGCCTCCAGCTCAGCCTTGGAGCCAGCCAGGGGGGCCTTTAGGACATCACCCCCCGCCCCATCCATGCTCAGCACACGGGCGTGTGTTTTGGCGCTGGCAGTACTAGGCGTCCGCTGGGTCCCATAGGGCCGCTTGGGGGGCACGGCAGTCCCCTCCTCAGCCCCAGGGGGAGCCCGTCGCTTCCGAGGCCCCCCTGCTGCACCCCGAGAACTCTCGGGGGAGTAGCAAGAAGTAGAAGAGGAGCTGTCAGTACTGTAGCGGCGCTGAGATCGGAGACTGGAGGACGGGCTCAATTCGCTGCCCTCACTGGTGTCCTCATCCTCAAAGAAGCCCCCGCCTTCCAGCAGGGGCCGCCGAGGGGCACGGCCAGGAGGGCTGTGTCTTCGCATGGGTGGCCGCCGTTTGCCAGGCCGAAGCAGGGCCAAGTCCTTGGGCCGCACAACCAGGAGTGGCTCGGCCGGGCCTGGCGGTGTCCCTGCTCCTATGACTGTGTCAAAGGAACGCAGTGTGTCATCTGAGGGTACTCCAGCATCTGGTGAGGCGGGCAGCTCAGCCTCAGACGGTGGGTCTGTGTCGCTGCCCTCAGGGGCTTGCCCACCAGGGGGACTGTCCAGGTGGGTGGAGTTGGTCTTCTCACTCTTAAAGCTGCTCAATGTCTCCCTGTCAGTGCCACTAAAGCAGGAATCTGAGGAGCCAGCTTTCTGGGGCATGGGCTCCCCCGAGCCCCGCCGGTCCAGGGGCTGGTAGCCACCCACTCCCCGGCGTTGTTCCCGTCGACTGCTGGTCCTCACCAGGGCCCGGTCAGGACGGGTCAAGGTCAAGAAGCTCTTGCTCAGCTCCTGGCTAAGACTCCCCTTCAGTAGGGGACTCATGGGAGTGTCAGCCACACTGCTCTCACTCCAGGGGGCTCCATCTCCAGCCAAAGGAGAACGTTCCGAAGAGTCTGTGCTGGGGAGAGAAGGGTCTGGGGCAGCCCCCGGAGGCGTCTGGGGAAGATCTCCAACTGTAGAAGAAAGGTAGGCAGGTGAGTGAAAGGCATGCTGTGAAAGGAACTGGTGGCTAAGGGGTCCTACGGCTCCTGCTTTCTGAAAGCCCGGCTGGGGTGAGACCCATCCAGGAGAACAAAGAGAGCCCCAGGGTAGCAGAGTTGGAATGACTCAAAAACAAGACAGCTCATCGTCCCCCCCCAAGCCCCTGCCGCATCACACCCACTCACTCAGTTTCTCCTGTGAGCTTAGCTTTAGCATCTCTCGATCAGCTGAGGTCATGATCACGTTGTTGCTGCCTTGCTCCCGCACCAGCTCCTTGATGTCTGTAACCACGCACCCAGAGGCATCAGCAGGACCCCAGGGCAGCTGTGTGCCATCCCGTTCCACACCACCACCTTCAGCTCTGAGCAGCAGCCACCTACCTCTGAGGGGCCCCGAGTCCTCCATCCGGGGCAGCAACTCCTGAGCAAACAGAGAGGTGTGAAGGAGCAAACAAGGCAGTAGGCTCAGGTAGGCTCAGGACATACCCATGGTGGAGATGGGCTCCCAGGAGAGGAGTGAGAGAGGCTGAGGGCCAGGACCACTCACCGAGACCTGGTTGAAGCCAAACACGGAATGCTGGGAGCTACAACGTACTGGGGGTGTGGAACTAACTTTCCGAAACACTGTCATTTCCACTCCGGGGTCCCTGGCAGTGGAGAAAAACATCAGCTTTGAGCTAACCTACCCTCTTCCTAGTACTGCCTCTGCAATCTCCATCGCTTCTCTCTTCTCAAAGGTCCTCTGACAATTCCAGGGTGGACCACAGAACAAGTGCTCAACCACTCACGAATCGATGTTCCCTAAGCCCCTCCTCCACCCTCCAAGGCTCAGGCCCAGGCACCAAGAACCCTGGATCCCAAACAGAACCCCAGCCTCACCTACCTGAGTGGATTGCTGTCCCCCTGGGCAGGCTCTTCCTCTGGCTCCCCCATGGTAGAGTTGCGCTTCTCCACAATCTCACCCTGGTCGAACATGGCATGCAGCCGATAGTTCACAGTCTTGATGGCAGCGAAGATGACAGCCACCACAAGGCAGTACACGCCAGCCACCATCAAGCTGGGGGGCAGAACCTGGAAGTGGCAGCAAGTCAGGTCCCTTCTCAACCAACGGTGCCCCCATGGGGTGGACTACCACCACTGTCAGGGTCAGGATTCACTATGTCACCCCTTGTGAAACCACAACGACCCTGCAACGGATTCTAACTAGAGAGAGAAATTACATGAGGTGCTCAAGGTCACCCAGCCGAGAAAAGGGAGAATTCTGCTTGTCCTCCACACACCCCAAACTCTGCAGTGGCTCCTCTCTCCACACCCCAGCGCCCAAGGCGCAGTCCCCAATCCCCACCAGGCCGCCCTCCCTTTCGCTGACGGGAGTTACAGGTGGTGGCAGCGCCTCACCATGTACAGCAAGAAAGGAAAGGTAAGCAGGAAGATCCAGACGTAGAGGTGGAAGCAGTTGGAGAAGGTGCTCTGGTGTGGGTCGAAGAACCAACCGCCGGTGAGCGAGGCCCACACCCCCTGGCGCAGGATCTGCAACACCTGCGACCCCATGGCCCCGCCGCTGCAGCGCGCGCCCCCCTCCCGGGACCCTCATGGGGGCGGCCCCCGGCCCATGCCCCGTCTGGCGCCGGAGGGCCCCGGGGCCCGGCCTGGCGCTCACGCCATGGCCTCCCCCAGCGGGGGAGAGGGGTCCGTGGGGCGAAGGTGCTGGCAGGGGGCGGGGCCGGCCAGGGCAGTCAGCGGTGCGAGGCCCGAGCGCCGCGGCGGAGCCGCATCAGGGGCGGGGTCCGGGTCCCCACCCCCGGCCAAAAACTGCTCCAAGGGGCCGAGCCTGCAGGCAGGCGCTGGGCACGGGCCGGGCACCCGTCGGCGGCATCCAGAGGTGGGCGTGGGGTAGGTGCTCTGGAGGTGCAGGCGACGGCTTCCCGGTTCCGACCTAGGGAGAGCCCCAGGACCCTGAGGGACACTTCCGGGGTCACAGGTCACTCGCTTCGGGATCCGCGATCGCTCCGCTTCTGCGGGAGCCGGCCCTAGGAGGAGGCCGGAAGAAGGAGCCGCGAGCCGCCAGCCTGCAATGGCGCATGCGCCCGACTATCCCAGTTGGGACCCGGAAAAGGAAAACCTGACGGCATGAATGCGCAAGCGCAGGGAGGCGGTCGGCGGGGGAAAGAAGCGGGGGAGCCCTCTGGGCGTGCGCAGAGCCTAGGTCTGAGGGAAGAAACAATCCGAAAGGTAGAAGAGCTTGAGCGCATGCGCACACCTAGGCGTTGCCATCCTAAAGAAATCCACTGGGCGGAACCAAAGGGAGAGTGGCCATTGGATAACGGCGGAGTTAATTAGCGCAAAGCTCTCCCAATGAGTTACGGGAGGTGGGGAAAAAGGATGGAGGCGTGGACTCCCCAGTGCTACAGCTAGAGTTCAGCGCCACCGGAGCACGCCCCTCTTGGTCCTGGTCCGCCCCTTTTAGTGCCTGGCCTCAAACGCCATGAGCGTCTGTCTCCCGGAGAGGCCTCTACTTCCGGGTCACAACTCAGGTTCGGTGTGCCGAGAGCGACCCTCCAGAACAGGCGGGAATAGTCGAAATAGGATAGCGTCGTTTCTCTTAAAGTGACAGGCTCAAGGCAATTGGGGTCAACTCAGCGACTGTGAGGGCGACTTAACTATTCTGAATCCAATTCAGGATCCCAATCTCAGTTTCCACCCGCTGGGGAAGGGGCAAGAAGAAGTGGATTGTTTCCCAGCCGAGGGGAAGAGAACCTTAGACAACCCGTTCCAAGAGCTTGAGGTGCAGCAAGTTACATCCTCCTCCAATCTTCTCCACCCCCATCCCACTAGCTCTGCAAAACAGAGCCTCTGGTTCCCATTTCAGATCTGAAACGAATGAGGCACAGCCCTGCAACTTCTGGAACCAAGACCATACTCGAGTTTACCCCACTCTCAAGCCAGGTTCTTTACTCCGTTTTGCTAATGCGGATGCAGAGGGCGGGGGTGGCCCGTTCTTAGCGGAGAACCACCTCTGCTAAGGCTCGCTAAGATGGGGGGTTGGGGCTACCCTTCCCCTCCTGCTCCTCCTCGCCCGCCCGCCTACCCGGGAACTCCCCAGGCTCGGCCGCCGCAGCCTCTGGGAGGGGAGCGGTGCTACTCGCTCGCGTCATCTGATGCTGTTTCCTGCAGGAGGGAGAAGAGCGAAGAAAAAGTGAAACTCCACCCTCCACCTCTGCCTCCCGCCCCCAGGGCCAAAGTACAAAGGGAGGAGGAAGAAGGGAACGGGGGTTGGAGCCGTCGGGCCGAGGGAGCCGGGCCAGGAAGGGGCAGCTGGGCCCAACCAGGGACACTCCAGCCACCCCTACGCTAAAAGAACCAACCGGAATCCAGGCGCTGCCCCTCGCTGGCCCCACCTTACACTTGGTGGTTGCTGGAGCCAGCCTCCCAAGACTGCTCCGGGAGTGAGGGACACCTGGGCCCTTCTGAGCTGGCAATGGTGAGACGCCGGAGACCCCCGGGTCCCATCCCCGGAGCCTGACCACACTGCCCTGGGTTGCCTTCCTCTAGAAGCCCGAGATGCGGCGGGCTGGGAGGCAACACTCCTGGCTCCCTACAGAGGCGTGGGTCTGGGGCTGAGGGCCAGGACGCGGATGCCCAGATTCTGGGACTAGGGCCTCGGCAGCCAGCAAGGGTGGGGACCAGGGGCACCCAGGGAAGGTCCCCTACACGCCCCAACGCCGGCTCTCAGCCATGGAGCCCTTGAAGAACCTCTTCCTCAAGAGCCCACTGGGGTCATGGAGCGGCGGTGGCAGTGGGGGCGGAGGGAGCAGCGGCGGAGGCTGGCCAGACGGGTCCCCGAAAGCAGCGGCTTATGCCAACCCTGTGTGGACAGCCTTGTTTGACTACGAGCCCAATGGACAGGACGAGTTGGCCCTGCGAAAGGGAGACCGTGTGGAGGTGCTATCCCGGGATGCGGCTATCTCAGGCGATGAGGGCTGGTGGGCGGGTCAGGTGGGTGGCCAGGTAGGCATCTTTCCGTCCAACTATGTATCTCGGGGCGGCCCGCCCCCATGCGAGGTGGCCAGCTTCCAGGAGCTGCGGCTGGAGGAGGTGATCGGCATTGGTGGCTTCGGAAAGGTCTACCGCGGAAGCTGGCGAGGCGAGCTGGTGGCTGTGAAGGCAGCTCGACAGGACCCCGATGAGGATATCAGCGTGACAGCTGAGAGTGTGCGTCAGGAGGCCCGGCTTTTCGCTATGTTGGCACACCCCAACATCATTGCCCTCAAGGCTGTGTGCCTGGAGGAGCCCAACTTGTGCCTGGTGATGGAGTACGCAGCTGGTGGGCCCCTCAGCCGTGCCCTGGCTGGGCGGCGTGTGCCCCCCCACGTGCTGGTCAATTGGGCCGTGCAGATTGCCCGTGGGATGCACTACCTGCACTGTGAGGCCCTGGTGCCTGTCATCCACCGAGACCTCAAGTCCAACAACAGTGAGTTTTTGGGGAGCATGGTCGGAGGGTGGCATGGCCCAAGCACACACATACTGTCAACTCAGCTGAGCCTACCTGGGCCTCTGCTAGAGGCAGGAGCTCTGGCCCTAGGGGAATCCCAGTTGACTGGGACACCCCCTGTTCCAGAGTCCTTCATGCCGCAGCCCCAGAAATCCTTGACTGCAGCTCACGGCTGCCAAGTTGAAAATTTGGGATCTCTCAGGTGTGCCATAAGTGTCCTGCCTAGCCATGGCCACCACGTCATGGAAACAGAGCTCTGGATACTGGCGCTCCGCCTCTTCCCCCCTTATGCCTTTGGTGCTCTGCTCTCTTCTCCACTTGTGGTGGGCAGATCCTCCAGAACAGATCTCCTAGGGGAAACCCCCCCACGGTGGTTGCGGTGGTCAAGGCTGGGGCCAGGGCAGAAATCCTGGCCCCACTCCTCCCCTCGGCCTCATGACCTCTTGGCGGTTATTTCAACTCAGAGCCTCAGTTCCAGACTGTAAAGAGGGAGTAGCTGGGAGCGGGGAATGGCTTAATGGACTCAGCAGGCCCTGTTGTCTGATGCTAGTACACAGTGGGTCCTCAGCCATGAGTGTGGACATTTGGGGGTTGAGCCACCAAGAGGGCTTCACCTGGAATCAGCTCTTGGGGTGGAGATGGCAGGACTATGGGAGGCACTCCATCTCCGGCCATTTCAGGCCCCACGCACTGCCCAGCGTAGGCCCAAGGCAAGGAGTGACAAGCTCAGAGGGCTTCCTTTCCTCCAGCAGGCAGGCTTCCCAACAGACCAAAAGCGGGCAGCATTCAGAGAGGCACCCAGGTGGATGTCCAGGCCGGGCCTGACAAGAGTGAAAGCCAGGAGGCAGGATTCAGCACAGTAATGGGGACACAGGCCGAGGCCTGCTGGGGCCCAGGTGCAGGTTGTAGAGCAAAAGGAAATGCAGAGGGGTCAGTAGGGTTACTGGAGAGGCATGGACAGCTTTTGGGGGAGTGAGCATGGATATTTTGAGCCTCCTGGCCTGGGCTCACCGTGGACAGGGGACCTGGGGCGAGCGAACACCAGAACCCAGTGATATCCAAGTCCTTCCCAGGACCAGAGGGGCCGGGGGATGTCTGCCAGGAACCCCACCCACTCCCCTCATCCACAGTAGGGGGCAGTTTCCACCTCTCATTCAGGGTCCTAGCCATCTAGGGACCCCCACTCCCTACTGAAGCCTAAGGGGGATTCCCCAAAGGCCCCAGGGAGGAGGGGACGCTGTCTTCTGTTTTTCCTCCAGTTTTCTTTCCAGAGAAAATGGAACAATAGCCCAGGCCCCTGCTCCCCACCCTCCCCACCGCTTCCTGCGTTTCCTGCTGCCCCTGAGCCGGCTTCCTGCCCTTGCTCCAGCCTCTGCTCCCTCCCAAGCCCAGCTGCCTGCAGGGGAGGAAAGAGCTGGGGGTGGGGGGTTTGTGGGAGAGGAAGGAGCCAGGGTTTGCACCCCCACTCCCCTCCAGTTCCCCTGCTTCCCTCCCAGAGTCTGGGTGGTGGTGAAGGGCAGGCAGGGTGCCCTTAGCCTCCCCGATCCTGGCCTCCCACCTTGCAGATCCCAGTCCTAGGCCTGGGGTGCTGTCTGAGGGATTGGGGGGGAAGTCCCTGGACTGGGGGGGCGCAGGCAGGAAACAATGGCATGATTTTCCTGGACAATGGGGGCCTTGTGAGGAAGGCTGGCGGGGAGAGGAGGGGGAATTCTCCAAGCCCACGAGTCACAGGACTGACCAGCCAGCCCGGCCTGGGCCTGACCTCCCCCAATTCTCCCCCAAAGTATCCCCCCCGCCCCATTGGAAACCTGGACCAAGCCCCCAGAAAGGAGAAGTAGGGACCATGGGAGGAAAGCGGAAGATGTGCGAGCTGCCTAGGCCACTCCCGAGCCCCACAGAGGCCAGCCTGGGAGGGGGCTGGGGGCCAGGTCCCTTTCAGAGGCCAGGGAGTCCTAAGGGAACACTGAGGCAGGGGATCTCTAGTTCCCTCTCTTCTGGGTGGACCCTGACTGCCCCATCCCATGTCTACATTAGACACCAAAAGAGCAACTTGGGTTGGAACAAATTCGAGGCACTTGGAGAAAAACAGGGAATGCAGAGGAGAGGAAGAGGCTTCGTAGGTGTCAGGTCGAGCTAGGGGTGGGAGGTGGCAGAAAAGCTACCAGTACAAAGAAGTGCTGAGTCTTGGGTAAGTTACCTGGGCCTCAAGTTACCTGACTAAAAAGGGGGCCTCCCAGCCTGTGATACCGGTGCAGAAAGCGCTTCACTAGTCTGTGAGGTAACCACGTGTGGCTAGAGACCCAGCCAGGAAGCAGCAAGGGCTGGTCTTCAGGAGGATGGGTGGGTCCTGGCACCGGAGGAGGCAGGAGTCCCTCTCCAACCCCAGCACACAGACCCCTTCGCCTGGTCCCACTCCAGCCACCTGCTCCATGTTCTTCGGAAGGAGCTCATGTAGTGTGTTTACTAAATGGTCAGGTTCTGAGCCTCCAGCAGCTGGGCCAGAGGCTGCTGCAAAGCTGGGAGTAAGTTGTGATTGAGGAAGGAAAAGAGAGTCTACAGAGAGATGTTATTAGCAGAATCTTTAGGATAATTGACATTTAGCACATTAATGCTAGATGTCAGACCTTGCGCCAAGGCTTTAAAAAGTATGATCTTGTATAATACGCATGACAACCCTGAGGTGGCTTTTGTCGTCATCCTCAGCTTTATTAACTTCAGAACTCAGCCCCAGTCTGGCTCAGAGGGTGGATTACAGGACCATTCTCTGAGTTAGGAGAAATGGCAAGATTTGCCGGGCATGGTCGGATGATGAAGGTGGTTGTTGGGGGCGTACGGACATCAAGTAGGGCAGCTAATGGGCAGCTGAATTGACTCTGACTTAGAGCTCCAAATGTAGGAGATGCCAATGGGTGGCTAGGCACCTAGGGGAAGATAAGACAGCCTGGGGGCGGTGGGCAGAGGTTCAGGAGAGGCCAGGCTCTGAGGAATTGACAGGTTGAGGATGGGAGAGGCCCTGAAGGGAACGGCACAAGCAGAGAAAAGCCCCAGGAGCCAAAGGCAGCGGGGTAGGTCAGTGCCAGATGCCCCCACAAGACCCAGAGAGCTCGGCCAGCAGCAGGATATGGAGTTGTGTTTTTAGGCCTGAAAAAGTGCATACCCTGGTTCTGCCATCCCTTCTGAGAAGTCTCTGACTCACTGGGCTGTGTTAGACGCTGGGGCCTGCCTCGCACCCAGCGGCCTTCTGGTACTCCCCCCCAGTACTCTGGGCTGCCCCCATTACAGTGCTGTCACCTGAGCAGGAGAGCTGAGAGGTGTGTTCTAAAATGACACGTGTTCAGAAACGTAGCTGGCTTGGATGTCACTTCCCTACAGTGCAGTTGTCTATAACCAGAAAAGTAGAGAGGCCCTTTCAGACCCTGGATGATTTTATGACTTTGTCCTCTTTGTATTCCTCTAAAACTTCTCTCATTTGAGCCATGTTTTTCCTGATGAGAGATTTGCAATCTGCTTCTTCCTCTCTCTGTGGAGATGGTGGCCCCCATTTGGATCAAAGCCATGAGCCCCGGCCAAGTCTGACCATCCATTCCTACATTTATTCCAAGCTCCTCCTTTCTGGCCAAGAACCATCAGTTTCTTAGATCCCTTTCTCTCCACATTCAACTGCGTTAGTAGTTATCTTTTGGAGTCTTTCTCTCCCCTGGGAGTGGCTGCATTAACCACAGTGTGATATGGGAACTCGGGGCCTGTGGTGCCTGTTGGGTTCCCTCCTGCTCCCCACCCCAAGGGAGGTTCTGATTCACACTACTGCCTCAGCAAAATGACAAGACACGGGTGTCTCTTGAAATTAAAGGCACAGAGGTTAAGAGGCTGCAATATTGCTGATTTCTATTCAGTTCAGACTAGGTTGGAATCTGCTTTATTTGTGTGTGATCTTGGCCAAGTCATTTCCTTGCTTAGTTTCCTTCACCTGTAAAATGGGGACAATGATGTCTACCTCACAGATCTTTTTCTGTGAGTGCTAGAACTGAGTGTAAAACGTCTGGTCTCTAATAGCCCCTCCATCAACATTTCCCAGCATTGTTATTTTTTATCTGATTCTACCCCAACCCCAGCTGTGAGTTTTCTGGGGCAAGATCACCTCAGTGCTCCTAGAACCCAGCCAGGATGTCTGTCAGATGACAGTTTGCTCCCAGCTCCTCCCTGTACCCACCACCTGAGCCTGGAGCACCCACAATCCTGCCCCTCCTCTTCCCCAGTTCTGCTGCTGCAGCCTATTGAGGGCGACGACATGGAGCACAAGACCCTGAAGATCACTGACTTCGGCCTGGCCCGAGAGTGGCACAAAACCACACAAATGAGTGCTGCGGGCACGTATGCCTGGATGGCTCCGGAGGTTATCAAGGCCTCCACCTTCTCTAAGGGCAGCGATGTCTGGAGGTGCGGCCTGGGTGGAGGCTGGACAGGGCCAGCTGTGGGGCTGCAGAAGGCAGAGGTGGCTGCCAAAATCTAGGGCTGGGCAGACAGGCAGAGCCCTGGGGGAGGGACCCAAGTCATTTAGTTCTTGATTGCTTTGGGGTGCGATGGCAATGAATGGAGGAGGGGACACAGACCCTTTGTCTCGCCCACAGCTTTGGGGTGCTGCTGTGGGAATTGCTGACTGGGGAGGTGCCCTACCGTGGCATCGACTGCCTTGCTGTGGCCTACGGAGTGGCTGTTAACAAGCTCACACTGCCCATCCCGTCCACCTGCCCTGAGCCCTTCGCACAGCTTATGGCTGGTAAGGGAAGGGTGCGGGAGGGTGAGGGGCAGAGCTCCTTGGTCCAAAACACATCCACCCACAGACCTCTTCTTATTCTGTCCCCCCTACACGCTGTGCCCTCAGACTGCTGGGCGCAGGACCCCCATCGCAGGCCCGACTTCGCCTCCATTCTGCAGCAGTTGGAGGCGCTAGAGGCGCAGGTCCTGCGGGAAATGCCGCGGGACTCCTTCCATTCCATGCAGGAAGGCTGGAAGCGCGAGATCCAAGGCCTCTTCGACGAGCTGCGGGCCAAGGAAAAGGTAGGAGTCAGGGTCCCACGGTTAGGAAATACCAAGAAGGAGTGTCTCCCTGGTTTCCACTGGGCAGAGCTGGGATTGGCCCCAAGATCCCTACCGTAGTGACCCCACTGCCTTCACTACCCTGTTCTCAGGAACTACTGAGCCGCGAGGAGGAGCTGACCCGAGCGGCGCGTGAGCAGCGGTCACAGGCGGAGCAGCTGCGGCGGCGCGAGCACCTGCTGGCTCAGTGGGAGCTGGAGGTATTCGAGCGCGAGCTGACACTGCTGCTGCAGCAGGTGGACCGCGAGCGGCCCCACGTGCGCCGCCGCCGCGGCACCTTCAAGCGCAGTAAGCTCCGCGCGCGCGACGGCGGCGAGCGCATCAGCATGCCACTCGGTAAGGGGCGGGCTTCCTCACGCCGCCCGCCATTGGCTGCATGGGCGGAGGGGTGGAGTCAGGCGGTCGTGCTGGCCGCACTGGGATTGGTTTAGGGTGTTGGTGGGTGGACCCGTGAGCTGCAGATTGGGAGGGGTGGGACTAGGCGTGTTTGTCTGGGCGGGTTCTGGAGAGGATATTTGCATGTCGGCCTGGGAGTGGCTGCGGCCGGGAAGGGGCGAGGCTCATGGAAGTTCTGGGAAGGCTGAGGGGCGGGGCGAGCGGGCTCCCGGGAATCAACGACTACGCTAGGCATCTTCGGATGGTGAAGTCCAGGCGGTCCGCTTTCCTTACCGAGAGCCTGGGGCCCAGGAAGGCTGTGAGGCTGGCCTCAGTCACAGTCACCGTGCCAAGCCCGGTCTCTATACTGCCTACGAGCCGGCCAGGGGTCCCTGCAGGTCGAAATCTGTGCTCTCCTTCACCACAAACCTGTACCTGCTTCCTTCCCAAACCCAGACTTCAAACACCGCATCACTGTGCAGGCCTCGCCCGGCCTGGACCGGAGAAGGAACGTCTTCGAGGTCGGATCTGGGGACTCGCCCACCTTTCCCAGGTTCCGGGCCATCCAGTGTAAGAAACTTTGCTGTTCTATGCCCTTCCCCCTCCGCTTATCCTCTGTCAAACCCTTTCTTTTCTTTTCTTCTTTTTTTCTTTTTTTTGTAGGCGAGGCGACTCTTGGTTGACCTCACAGATTGCAAGGACTTTGTCAGCTTATAGTCCCTTATTTTTTTATTTTTTACACTTACAGCATTTAGTCTTCCCAGGTGGTCTCCCATCTAAGTACTAACCAGGCCCGACCCTGCTGAGCTTCCGAGATCAGACGAGATCAGGCTTGTTGAGGGTAGCATGGCTGTAGACTGTCAAACCCTTTCTTAACGTTGAATCCTACCACTGTCTCCTCTTCCTCCCAGCCTCCAGTCTCTTCTCTCAGTCTAGACTGGTACTTCTGAGTTCCCAAGCAGCATTTTTTTACTAATTTTTTGAGGTTAAAACAATTGTATGACACTAGTATCTTTTAAATGTCATGCTAACATTAACTTAATTCTTCACAATTATTATGTGAGGTAGCTGTCCTTACTAAGTTTTACAAATGAGAGAAGTGAAAAAAGCAATTTGCCTAATGTTACACATCTATGAGTCAGAATTCAAACCCAGTTTGAATTTACTGCAGTGTCTGTATTACCTTCTAAGCAGCAAATGCCAGCTGAAGGACTAGATGAGATGCCCCACCCTACTACCAACACCAGGACCCAAACCCACCTACCTCGCCCCAGTTCTGTTCAGTTCTGTGACCCAAAGCCCACCTAGGAATGGATTGGGGCCCAGCCTGCTCTCATCCTATAAGACATTGCCCCTGAAGCCTGACTCTCACGATGGGGGAGAATAAGGATCAGGACTTTTGACCTCAGCTTAGATTCCATCGGTTTTTCCCTTGCAGTGGAGCCTGCAGAACCAGGCCAGGCATGGGGCCGCCAGTCCCCCCGACGTCAGGAAGACTCAAGCAATGGAGAGCGGCGAGCATGCTGGGCCTGGGGTCCCAGTTCCCCCAAGCCTGGAGAAATCCAGAATGGGAGGTGAGTACCCAGGTGCCCCCAACCCCAGCATCATCTGCCTCCCAATAGCCATGAGATTCACGAAGCACAACTCCCCTCCCCTCCTGTTACCAGGAGAAGGTCTCGCATGGACGAAGCTACCTGGTACCTGGATTCAGATGATTCATCCCCCTTAGGATCTCCTTCCACACCCCCAACGCTCAATGGTAAGTGGCCTTGTTGCCCTCCAGCAGACTCTTGCTGCACCCCTTCTGTAGTTGTTGTGGGGGGCTACCAGAAGCCATCAGGCACAGCAAGGCCAAACCTAGAACCCAGGTCTGACCTATAGGCCCATGACTGAGCTGGGTACAGCCCAAGCCTCAGCGAGCCCAGAGTCTGGTACCCCTGTTCAGGCCTCTTTCCTAGCCTGCGGGGGTCACTGTGTCCTCAGCAGGCTCTAGAGGGAAGGAAGATGGAATGGTATTCCCCATTTGGGATACAAGAGAAGCTGGGCCCAGAGAGAGGAAGGAAACAGTCCATGTGGACTGGAGACAGACAAGTGGCTGCCATACTGTGCTTCTCAGAGTCCCGTCTGAGAAGCTTCTATGTGGAGAAGGGTATACGAAAGCTGAGCAGGTGGGGAACCAGGGCCCATTCTCACTGCATCTGGGGTTGTTCTCAGCTTTTCTTCACGATGACAGCCCTTACTATGTTCCAAGCATTCCATGAAAGCAAAAACCCTGTGAGGGGAGGTGCTATTATTATTCCTGCTTTCGAGATGAGGAAACTGAGGTTCCTAAAGGTGAAGTAACCTACCTAAAGCCCCCAGCTAAGGATCTGAACCCATAGTGACTTTGGTTCTCATGCTCGTGGAAAGCTTCCTCTAAACCTTTCACTTGTAGAAAGAGTTTCTCACATTCGAACAGCTTGGGAAGCTAGGGGGTCAGGCAGAAAGCAGGGCTCATCTCTACACCACCCAGCATTGGCAGGGGCTAGAAAGTTTCAGCCTCCCTTGCCCGTGGGTCTCTTCAGAGCTCCCAGCTGCACCTGCTTCTCACAGCCAGAACACAAGACCTGGCTTAGTTGCTGTCAGGCCAGTGTCCTATTCAGCAAACGATTTAGACTCTCTTCTCCCACTTGACCCAGCACATCACCTCCACTACTACGTGAGTAATCACAACAGCTAACATTTATTGGGTCCTTCTCTGTGCCAGGAAATGCTGTGAGGTATTATTATTAGCTCCATTTTATCGAGGAGGAAACTGAGGCACAGAGAGGTTAAGTGCTTTGATATAGGGCACACAGTACAACCGGGCTTAGAACCGGGTCTGACTCCAGAGGCAGAGCCCTGGATCCCTGTCTGCTGCACCATTTACTGCTCTCGCAGCTGCATTGCCCCAAGCTGGCTCTGCCGCAGGGACTGAATTGAGACTGGGAAGGCTAAGAGGCCGGCTTGGATTCACCTGCTCTAGAATGTACCAGGCCAGAAGGGTCAGTAGAGAAGTTGAAGCAGCCTCTCATCATGTTCTGCAGATCCCTTTGTCCTTGCAGTCAGGGGCAAAGACCAAAAGGCCTGGACCCCATCCTTCTCAAGCTTGCCACTTTACCTGAAAGGACATCACCTGCCCCAGCCCAGCTGCTGGCTGAGCACTGGGTTCCCTTAGCACAAGCCCACATTCCAGTCACCATCTTGAGCCCACAAAAGTGCATGACCTTGACCTCCCAGCCACCCAGAATCAGAAGCCTGGCTGAATATCAAAGAAGAGCCCCTAAGACTGTCCCAGGCATAAGCCACAGCATTGGGGAACCCCATCTTCCACCTCTATCCCCAACTGGGTGTCCTGGTCCCTGGGGAACTGGTGGCACTGAGTTGCATATTGGCAGATGCAGTCAGGCCACAATGAAAAATTGCCCTGTGATGCCTGTTACCTGGAGCTGGCCATGTCCTCTCCATGAAGCCTCACAGAAGCAATTTCATCTTCATCTTTCGATCAAGAATAGTTGTGCTACTTTCTTCTAAACAGCAGGGTTGCCAATTCTTAGTGCCAGGAAGCTTAGAGGCTAATTAAACCCTTGCTGAATTACCTTGGGCAAGTCACTTACCTTTTGGAACCTCAGTTTCTCAGGCCATTGACTGCAGGAACTTCTTGCCACTCATGGTGTGTTCTGACCTCCATTTTCACTTAGCTTTGTCCCATTTTTCTTGCTTCTTTGAAACATGTTTTCCCCCTGTTCTGTTTAATCCACTCATGGTGTGTACTGACCTCCATCTTCACTTAGCTTTGTCCCATTTTTCTTCTTTGAAACATGTTTTCCCCCTGTTCTGTTTAAACTCACTATAAATAATCAGTTTCTTTACCTTTAAAATGGGGTGATAACGATCACCTTACGTGGTTGTTGCAAGGATTATAAGAATGGATTCTGCCATTAAACATGTATTGATGCATTTTATGAGCAAGGCATCAGCGTGTTAGAAATCAACACGGCCCTGACCTCGGAGAGGGCCTAGTCTGGAGCAGGAGGCAGACTCCTGAATAAACAAGTACAGTAGAAGCAGTAAGTGTGGGGACAAGGGCTGTATTAAGGCATAACATGAGCAATAACTGCACAAGTTAGGGGCTTTCTAGGAAGGCTTCTAAAAGAGAAAAAAACTCATTTTCCTCTACACTCTGCTCACTTCACTTCTGACACCAAATGTGTGAGATTGTTCCCCACACTGACCAATTCTCCGACACCAGCTGGGTGTCCTACAGTTCAATTCAAGTCCAACACTATCTACCTGGAGTTCATTACCTGGACCCCACAGGTTAAGAGCTCCGTCCCCCAAGAATGCTCCCACTTCAGATGCCATTTTCAAGTCCAGGTTGTCACGTGCTTCTGACCAACTGGCTATGAATCGGAGGTTCCCACAAACCCCTCTTCAGGTTTGATAATTTGCTAGAGCAGATCACAGAACTCAGGAAAACAGTTTACGTACTAAATTACCAGTTCCTTATAAAGGAAAGATACAGATCAAGAACAACCAGATCGAAGAGATGCATAGGGCAAGGGATGTGGGAACGGGGACAGGCATCAGTGCCCTTGCGAGCACAACCCTTTCCCAGCACCTAGGGGTGTTCACTAATCCGAAAGTTCCCTGGACCCCTTCCTCTAGGGTGTTTATGGAGGCTTCATTACACAGACATGATTGATTGGTGAACTCATTGACCAGTGATGATCAAACTCAACCTCCAGCCCCTCCCCACCCCAAAGCGGGGTGGGGCTGAATGCTTCAACACTCTTTAATTGCGTGGTTGGTTCCTCTGTCAACCAGACCCATCCCTAGGGGCTTTCCAAAAGTCAACTCGTTAATATGAACTCAAGTGTGGTTAAAAGGGGCTTGTTATGAATTTTAAAAGATGCTCCTTTTACCTTTATCACTCTATCACTCTGCCAGGAATGAGAGGAAGACCAAATACATTTCTTATTATAAATCACAATATCACAGCGTCACAGAGGAGGTGACATCTGAGCTGGGTCTTGATGGGTGGGAAAGGTTTGCTGGGCAGAGGGAATAGTGTGTGCACAGGTGTGGGGCTCACCAGACCTGAGGAGCGAGAAGCCTGGCTGAAACTCAGAGGGGAGGTGAGAACCAAGGAGTAACAGGCAGGGGCCAGGCCCGCGCCGCCTGGGTCTGTGAAGCCCAGTGCAGCCCCAGCACATCGGTCAGCAGATCATTGAATGAATGAGTGAAGCTGGAAAAACAAGATGGAGGCAGTTTGGGAAGGTCCTGGAAATTACGGGGAGTTTTTACGCAGAGACCTGTCTTAAGAAGCAGAAAGACTGGGTGAAGGTTATGGCTGACGATGGTACCCGCCCAGGCCCAGTCCTGGTTCACAGTAGAAGCTCATTTTTCTCTGCCTTGCATTTCTTCCTCTTGGCACACAGCCAGTGCTCCACTCCAGGCAGGCCTACTCCATGCCTGGCCCAAAGAGGAAGGGGAAGACGGAAGGGACAAGGCTGGGGAAGGCTTTCAAAACCCAGCCAAGGAGCTTGAACTTTCTTCTCGTGGCAATGGAGAGCCATGGCAGGTTCTAGAGCCAAGGAGGACCCGACAGAATTGGAGTTTGTGGGAGGTCACCCTAGACCCCTCCCTACTTCCTCAGCGATGGGTTCCCTAGGCCCACGGGTAGGACAGAGATGTCCTGAAATCCAGAGCAGAGTCTGCTTGGGAAGTAATGGAGGGCAAAGGCTCCGTTGCCCCTGCGGAGGCCAGCCGCTCCCCTCACTGGCTGTGCAGCCTTAGACAAGGCCTCAATCTCTCCGAGCCTAGAACCGCCCCCCACACACACACACACATAAGGATCAGACAACATAATGGCACAAACTGCCCTCTCTGAGCCTCAGTTTCTTCATTTCTGGGATAGAGACAGTGATGTGTGCCTCCGGGGTTGTTGTGTACATTAGATAGAATTGCCCTGCGTGCCCCAGATAAGTTCCTGCTGGAGTGGGGGCAGGCAGGAAGAAGGTAAGGTGGTCACAGGGCATAGGTCCTAGTGTCGTCCCTTGGTCCCTGCAACTCTGGAACTCAGAGGGGAGTTGAGAGCCAGGGAGCCGGGGCAGGGAAGATGTTGTGGGGAGCAGAATCCAGTCCTTGTTTCAGGGCCACTGAGGGGGTCCCTGGAGGCCAATATGAAGACAGCCTAACCTGTGTCTCGCCCCCGCCACCAGGTAATCCCTTGCGACCGAGCCCGGAGCCAGAGGAGCCGCGGCGGCCGCCGGCGGCAGCAGCAGCAGAACGCGGTAGTGGCTCCGG
>NW_006435764.1:5512217-5533238 GCF_000325575.1 Pteropus alecto
TCCCTGTTGAGCCCGGATGCCCCTGGTCCCCCCACCCCCGTCCCCCTCTTGCTGGAGCTGGGTGTCCCCTCGGGCCAGCCGTCAGCCAAGAGCCCCCGGCGCGAAGAAGAGAGACGCGGTGAGTGGCGGATTGCTGGCCGGCTTGGTGGTGGAGGGGAGCGGGGCAAGCGCATAGGTGTCTGCGAGGCCCCAGACCAGGGCGCTGGGCACGCCTGAGGGAACTGAGTTCTAAGTGCAGCCACCCAGAGGTCAGGGGTGGGGTGGGGCCCGGCCAGGCTGGTTGTGAAATAATAGAAGCAATGATAATGATGACAGTGACAGTAGCCGACCCCTGGTTGCTTACTTGTGCCAGGAACTGTTCCTAATGCGTTAGAGAGGTCGTCTCATGTAACGACCACGAGAACCCTGTGAACTAGCTACTCTTATTAGACCCATTTTTTAGATGAGAATATTTAAGGCACAGAGAGAGCAAGGGACCTGAGGCTCCCGCTTGGAGGTGACAGAGCTAGAATCCAAGCCCAGGCCCCTCAGCTCTAGAGGCCTGGCTCTGACCTGCTTCCTAGTAAACAGATGCACCATGGAGCATAAGGGGCCACAGAAGTTATGAGTCAAGTAGCTTATTGTGCAGATGGGGAAACTGAGGCCTGGAGCAGGGCCATGCCTCTTGGCGACACCCAGGAGTAGGTGGCCACCTGACCCTGTGCCCCTCCCCTCTTCATAGGACGTACTGTCTCGCCCCCACCAGGAATATCTCGCTCCGCTCCTGGCACCCCGGGCACCCCACGCTCACCGCCCCTGGGTCTTATCAGCCGACCTCGGCCCTCACCCCTTCGCAGCCGAATCGACCCATGGAGCTTCGTGTCAGCCGGGCCACGGCCTTCACCCTTGCCCTCACCACAGCCTGCGCCCCGCCGGGCACCCTGGACCTTGTTCCCGGACTCAGACCCCTTCTGGGACTCTCCACCTGCCAACCCCTTCCGGGGGGGCCCTCAGGACTGCAGGGCGCAGACCAAAGACGTGGGTGCTCAGGCCCCATGGATGCCGGAAGCAGGGCCTTAAGTGGGCTGGGCTGCTCCCTGCCACTTCAGCAGCCCTAGAAGAGTCACAGTATACACTGGAATAGGAGCCCGGCAAGCCTCTGTAGCTGCCTTGGTTTCCCCAAGGGACCCCGCCCCCTTTGGGGGTCAGGAACACTACACTGCACAGGAAGCCTTCACACTGGATGGGGGCCTGCACCCCCCACACACCTGCAACCTGTGGGTCTCTCAACTTACCTGCCCCACTGGGGCCCAACACTGTACCCAGCTGGTTGGGAGGACCACAGCCTGTCTCAGGGAATTGCCCCCAGGGGTGGTGCCGGGAGGAGGGGAGGTGCGAGGGAGAGGGGCCAGCCTCAGCTGTCACCAGCACTTTTGACCAAGTCCTGCTACTGTGGCCCCTGCCCCAGGGCTTAGTGCCTGGACCCCCCTGCCCTGGGGGTTCTCTGGGTGTCTTCTTGCTGCCCCGGCCAGGGTCGGGGCCTCAGCCTCGGGATCCAATGAAGCCAAATAAACTCCCCAAACACAGCCTGTCACCTTTCTTAGAAGTAACCAAGGATCCAACCCCTTACACAACCCTGGTGACTTCACGCCCCCAGCAAAACGAGCAGTTGACCTGGGCCTGGGCTGGTGCCTTGCACCACACCCTTCCCCTCGGATCGGGTCCACCGGCCTCAGCCAGGAGGCCCTCGTCAGCCTCCCCGGCACCCACACGCACTGGCCTCACCCACCGTCTCCCCACCCTTGCCAGGCCTTTCCCACCATTTCAAGTGACGCTTCACCCTGATTCATCCTGCTGCCGGAAGATCCTTCCTTATCCTCAGGGCCCGGCTGTGATGTTGCCTCCCCGGGGACTCCTCTGGCTGTGCTGCTCTCAATCTGGGCAGCCCGCAGAACTCGGAAACCCACAGCCCTCTGGGTAGCATCTTGGGGGTTTGTTCTGAGTGTATATCCCACGGTCTGGACCCAGGAAGGGTGAACCCCTGGCACCTGGCTCCACTCACACTTCCCTTACTGCCACAGGGTCCTGCCGTTTATAGTCCAGGCTCCCCTCCCCGACCCCTTCACTCTCCATGGCAGCCAGACTCACTGTGTCTCCAGTGTCCAGCAGAGTGGGACTCAAGGGGGTGGGGCAGAAAAGGTTCCCAGGAGGGACTTAGAGACCTAACAGCAGCATCTCTCCAGGGCGCTCTGTGAATTCTCAACTCCTTACCTCGCCACCCCTGTCCCTACTAGACCCATCCCAAATCCCACATTCCTTTCCCACTCTGCTGCTCAGGGCACTGCCCTTCTATCCAGGATGCCTACAGTAGCCTCCCCACCCACCCTCCATAGGTCCCCTGGAGCACACTTGTCCTCGAGAGTCTGTGTCCTTACCCCCTTGCCCTCCCCCCATAGCCAGTTCCCTGTTCCTCTCACCCCCCAGCTCTTTCTCTGCTTGACTGGCCTCTTGTACCCACAGCTGAATGTCACTCCTACAGGGGCCTTCTCAGAACGCTTTCCCATAATCAAGGGTTTCCTTCAGGGAGCGAATGACAAGGTGAACATGTCATATTTCCTTGCTAACAGGTTTCTTGTGTGAATATCAGAAGGAAAGGGACCTATGTCTGTCCAAGGTGTCCTCAGGATCTAAACCCCTGCTGAGTGGATGAATGGAGTACGTGTGACTGAGTGTGTCCTTCAAAAAACCACTAAGGTGTGACTCTGAGCCAGTCACTTACCTCTCTGGGCCTCGCCTTCCTCCACCCAGCCCTCACCACCCCAGCTTCAGGGAATTGGGCAAATAATGGCCCCAGAAACTGGGAGGAGTGAGCCACCTCACCTCTAAGCCGGAGCTGCCTCCTCTCCTCCAGTCCAAACTCACCCCAGCTATGTCCCAGGCTTCCCTCCCTCTCGGCCGCCCACACAGCAGTTCCTCCCAACCCCACCTGCCGGCCCCTCCCAGGTGCCTGCGGTGGAGCAGCCAGCTCCCAGGGCACCTCAGACTCCTTGGCGGCACACCATGGGGGGTCTAAGGCCCTGGGCCCGGTATGGACTCCTGGTTGTGGCCCACCTGCTGGCCCTAGGACTTGGGGCTGTGGTGCTCCAGACCCTGGAGGGGCCTCCAGCACTCCGGCTTCAGGCCAAGCTCAGGGCTGAGCTGGCCACTTTCCGGGCGGACTACGGGGCCTGCCTACCACCTGGGGCACTGGAGGAGCTGCTGGGCAAAGCCCTGGCAGCCCAGGCCCATGGGGTCTCCAGACTGGGCAATGGCTCAGAGGCCAGAAACTGGGATCTGCCCTCGGCTCTTCTCTTCACTGCCAGCATCCTCACCACCACGGGTAAGGCCGCCAAGCGGCCGGGAAGGAGGGGGCTCCTGAGGCCATTGCTCCCTGGGGTCCTGGGGGTGTAGCCCTTCCCCCAATCCCAAAGTGCCAGACAGAGCCCAGGCCCTATTAAGCGTGACATCACAGCTGGGGCTCTTCACATCAACACACCCCAACTGGTGCCTCAACTTCAGCTGCCAGGAGAGGTGTGGCCTCCCCAGCCCCACTCCCAAGCACCCTTTGAGACCCAGGAGAGGTGCTCGACCCCATGGGCCTGAGGCGAGGCAGGGAATATATTGTGGGATGGCTTCTTGGATGGAGAGAAATGGAATGGACTTGGGGAGCACAGGAGGGAGTGTGAGGGGAGCAAGTCCTGAGATGTGAGCTAAGGCCTGAGGGCACAGAGATGAAGAGATTCCTGGCAGAGGGAACAGCATGTGCGAAGGCCCAAAGAAAGCAAGCAATGGGGTTTTTTTTGGTCCTGCATAGTCTCTAAATACTTTTGAAAATGAAAGTCTGTTTTCCAACTTCTTTTGGAAAAATCAGAACATTTGCGCGGAGCCAGAATCCCCGCAAGGCCACATACTGGCTGGAGCAGGACGAGGCCTGCCCGTTTGGACAGAGCACGTGCTCTCCAGGCCATCCCAGTCCCCACCGCTCCCTCTTGTCTCGCATCTGGCCCCTCTAGGCGTTTGAGTCTACAAACTCTGGACTAGCTGATCCTGTTCTCCCAGCACGCCCTGCTCCCTCACCGCCCCTTCTTTGCACATGCCTTCTGACTCTGAGTGCCCGGCTCGTGCAGGCTGTCTCTTTCGCAGCTCTTCATGTCAAGTGTCTTGACTGACTCTCCCGTCTGTCTCCCCCACTGAATGGCGAGGCCTAAGCAGACTCGGATTCCAGCACAAGGCCCAGCACAAAGCCCAGCACACAGGATAATGCGCTATACCTTTGGGGAGCGAAAGAGTGGGTGTTCTGCCCAGTGGATGTGGAAGTATCTATTAGTCAAGGGCAGAACTGAGGACTCACAAAGCCAGGCTCCCCCTGGGGCAGAACAGTTCTCAGAATTGTCTCAGCTGCAAGAGGCCTGAGTGCAGACTGTCTCTTTTAACTCTTTCATTTTCCAGAAAATAAAAGAGTAGCCCAGAGACTTACTTGCCCAAGACCCCCAGTGAATGAGGAGCAGAGCCAGACAGGGCAGTTCCAGCAATCTCTGCCACTAGAGGGCAGCCCTCGGCTGAGGTGATGTTGGGGAAAGTGGGGACCCTATCAGTCCTTCCACATAAGTGCTCATTGCCCATTGTCTCTCTCCTCTCCAGGTTATGGCCACATGGGCCCGCTGTCGGCAGGTGGAAAGGCCTTTTGTGTGGTCTACGCGGTCCTGGGGCTGCCAGCGTCTCTAGCACTTGTGGCCACATTGCGCCACTGCCTGCTGCCTCTGTTCAGCCGCCCAGTTGCCTGGGTAGCTGTCCGCTGGCAGCTGGCACCAGCGAGGGCTGCGCTGCTGCAGGCAGCTGGACTGGGCCTGCTAGTGGCTGGTACCTTCGTGCTGCTACCAGCATTGGTACTGTGGGGTATGCAGGGTGACTGCAGCCTGCTGGAGGCCGTCTACTTCTGCTTCGGTTCGCTCAGCACCATTGGCCTGGGGGACCTGCTGCCTGGTCGTGGCCGTGACCTGCATCCAGTGCTTTACTACCTTGGCCAGATTGCACTTCTTGGTGAGTCCAGCTGCCAAGGAGCACTACGGGGAAGAGAGGAGGGAAGAGGAGCCTGGACTACAACTCCCATAAACCAGAGGGGGGGGTGGTGAAGGCTAGCCTCACAGGTGGGGGGACCCTGCCCTAGGGGATGGTGTGGGAGTTGCAGTTGGAAGAATCCAGGTGGCGGTGTTAAGTGAACTGAGTGACATCAGGTGCCAGGGTGAGTCACTAGGCTGGGAGGTGGGCAGGGAGCATCACTGGCATCCCAAGAGCTGCCCTAGCAACCTCTCCTTCCCAGGTTACTTGCTCCTGGGGCTCCTGGCCATGCTGCTGGCCGTGGAGACATTCTCGGAGCTGCCACAGGTCCGTGCCATGGTGAAGTTCTTCGGGTCCAGTGGCCCTGTGACCGTTGAGGACCAAGGTGGTATCCTGGGGCAAGATGAACTGGCTCTGAGCACTCTGCCCCCCTCAACCACAGCACCAGAACAGGCCCCAGCTTGCTGACAAGTACCAGGTGATGTTGTTGAACTTCTTTCAGGTGGAGAAGCCTGAGGAGGAAGCCTCTAGCAATGGGTGCGAGGACTTCAGGGAATAATTTGTTAATAAAAAATAGAACGGGCAACAACCCCGACTGTGCTTTTGTCTCTTTCCTACGGTGATGAACAACCCAAACCCCCATCATCCTGCGAAAGCCGAGGTCTCGCCTCCATAGGCATCTGGGAACCTCAAAGCCGGCACGGCTCCATTTAGCATCGCAGGCAGACAACCTTATCGGCCTAAGCGCCAACCCCTTCCGTCCATTGAAAACCCAGTTGTCCTGAGAAAGGCCCGGCGTGGTGTGGCCTTGTCCAACTTTATTGCTCACATGGAACAGGAAGCGGAGGAGGGCGGGGAGCAGCAGTTCACAACCACCCGCTCCCCTGGGGCTGGCCGCCCGGGCCCTGCCTCCGGGTAGGGGGTCTGCAAGGCGCTCCGGGGACCCCCAGCCCCGCAAACACACACATACACACATTCACTCACTCACTCCCAGGAACAAATAAATACCGCCCAACGGCGCGGCCGCCCAGTCGCTCCAAGTCCATTCCGGCCGAGGAGACGCCCGACCTCTCCCGGTGAAGGGGCTACGGCGGCCCCTACAGGCCGCGCGCGGCATCCGAGAGGACCCGATCGTCCGGCGCGCAGGCCTGGGGCGGCGACCCCGCGCGGCGGCAGAAAAGCTGAGGACTCCCCGGCAGCGACTGGGTCTCAGCTCAGCACGCAGCGTTCGCGCCGGCTCAGCTGCCGGCTCAGCTTGCGGCGCCGCTGCTCCAGGCCGCGCTCCAGGCGTTCGTCCTCCTCCAGGGCGCTGAGAGGGAACCCGTGCAAGTCAGCCCCAGCGGCGGGCCAGGCCCAGTGCTCCTCGGGAATGCACCCCGGGACCCTCCCCTGCTCCCGGCGCGGTCCCTGCCCCACTCACATCCGCTCCTTGTGGTCCAGGTCCCGGACCAGCTCGTCGCGCTGGTTCACCAGCGACACCAGCTCCTCCAGCAGAAGCTGCTCTCGGTGCTGCTGCGCGGTCGTTTTCAGCCAGTCTGAGGGCGGAGGAGGTGGAGGAGGGTCAGGAGTCACCCGCCCCTGTTGTCCTGGGCCCCAACCCCTCGGGTTCCGTCTCCTACCTTCGATGGCCAGCATGGCCCGTAGCTCACGGCTCAGCAGCTCGAACCTCCGTTCCAAGTCCTGCTCCTCCATGCTGGGGGTGGGGGTGCCAGGTTAAGGAAAGAAACACCGAGGGCTGGAGGGCTGGGCCGGGGCTCTGACCACTCCCTGCCCGCCCCCCGCATCCCTGTCCAGTTCCCGCGGAGGGCTGGGCGGAGGGCAAAGTGTTCTCTTTTGTTCCAGCTGTTCCCCAATTGCTGGATCTTTATATTGTCTCCTCCCACCTCTCCCTTTTTTAGAATAAGAAACCCAGAGAAATTATTTGCATGAGCATCACTCATAAACAGCAAATATTAAACTAAAATTATTTTGAAAAATGATCCAAAATGCAAATGGAAGGTTAAACCACCAACGCCACACAGGACTACAAAGGCAATGATGGCCAGAGTGGCTTGTGACCTCACTAGGGAAACCAGCTCAGATCTCACTGGGCCTGGGTTTTCCCGACTGTAAAGGAACAAAGTCAAACTGGGCACTCAGCCCTGACGTGGCTGCACCAAATTTTTATCTCATTAGTAAAAATAGCACCAATTTAAGAGGTACACACTTTATACAGGAAATTAGATAGGGAAAAAATTAAGACGGCTTGCAATTTTTCAAAAAGATCTTCATAAGAAGAAAAAGGCAGTGATGAGCCCGAACCAAAGTAACTAAGATTCCCTGCTCTGCAGGCCCCGCCCCGGGGTAGGGGCGGGGCCTGGACGGAGAGGGGCTAGCACTCACAGCAGCTGCAGCTGGTCCTGCCTCCGGATGAGAGCATTCTTCTTGTTGACCAGTGTGAACCACTCCTGAATCAGTACTTCCTCCTGCAGCCTGTTGGCACCTGAACCGGGTCAGGAGAGTCTTCAGGCCTGCCACTGACTCCCGTGTCAGGAGCAAGCCAGTGCGGGCTTGAGGAGGAGGCCTGCTCCCTTGTGGCATCTCAGAAGCCAGAGTTGTGTGCTTCCAGTGAGCTGCTTTCCCGCTTAGGGCCTCAGCATAATGACCCCAGTCTTGCCTCTTCCCAACTCCTCCCAAGTTCAGGAAAGGCTGCAGGCCTGAGCAGATCTGGTGGCATGTATTGGAGAGTGGACTCCAGATGCCCGCCTCACCTGACTCCATGAGGCTCCTCAGCTGCATCTCCACCTCGGCTGCCCGCCCGTCTATCTGCCTCTGCTCCTGTTCCAGGGCCTGTAGCTCTGCGCACACGTACTGACTTGTGTCCTGGAACCGTTGCTGGGGTAGAAAGGGGAAGGCAGTGGGCTCAGCCCAGGCTCTGACTAAGAAGTGCCCACCCATCAGCTTCTCCCACCTCGGCCCACCTTACCAGCCCAGCCTCCTCCCCTGGGCTTGGCGGGGGATCCTCTGATGGGGGACTCGCACCTACAGACAGAAACCAGGATAAGGTACCCCCAACTTACACCTGCCTCCAAAGAGGGCCCCAGTTCAAGATCTAAGCAGCCTGAGCTTAGCTGGGTCACCACCCCTTCAATACTACTCACCAGGCGGCTGCTGTGGGGCTGTGGCTGTGGGTGGGCTGGGGGCAGGGCTGGGGTCAGGGCTCAGGCCTTCCTGTGGAGGAAAGAGACAGTGAGGGTTTGGAGGGGTTCCTCATTAAACCCGCCCTGTGGCCAGCCAGAGCCTCACTCACGTAGGGAGGGCCCTGGATTCCACACCCTGCCCACCCTGGCTGTCTCCAGTCCTGCATTCACAGTTCTCCACCCCTCCCCACTCTAAGGAAAGTGCCTCCTCAAAGGAAAACCACGGCCTGCACCCTCTGTGGCCCTGTGGTCCTGGGCCAGTCCACTCCCACTCTCTGAGCCTCATCATCTTCATTCCTGAGGCCCCACAGGGCTTTGGTGAGACTCGGGGGTGAAAGGCTGGGAAGGGCCCAGCTGAGGCCTCTCCTTCCCCCTCTCACCCCCTCCTCCATGGAGCTCCCTCAGGCCACCTCCGATTCCCATCATCTAGTGTGGGCATCTCCATCATGGCTAGGGGCCCACACAGTGTCACTGAGCTGGCCTGATGCTGCTATCCCGAGCCAGCACCTCCACCTCGTGGCCAAAAGGGGGCGCCCTCCCACCTTATCAATACCCTTGCCAAGCAACTGCCCCACTTCGCATAACACTCAGAACAGGACAGTTCGCTGGACCTACCAATTTTAGCCTGGAAGGGCAGGGTTGGCCCCTGATGTGCCCTGCCCCTGGTGATTTGCTGGGACTGTCAGCCCTGGGCCCCCCCCCACTTTCAACTTAGCTGATAGCCTGGCCCCCTTGATGGCTCCTACTCTGGCCACCTTTCTAGGTCACAGGGCATGGAGAAGAGGCTGAGCCACCCCACTGTCCACCCCGCCCTGTACTTCTCTGAGAGGCAGCCCTGGACGCCCCTTGCTTAGGTGCCATCCTCTGGCCTGAGTCAGTGGCAGGTCTCCTCACCAGCCACTACCCACGTCTGCTGACTCTGCCCTCAAGCCACAACTGAAAGGTTTTCCCAAAACCTCCACCACACCTACCTCAGCCCCCAGCCTTGTTGCCAAGGCCTGTTGGCAGCTCCAGCCTCAACTCCCACTATCGTGAACTCCGCCCAGATACCACTCTCTGGCCACAGCCATGGACTTTCACTTCTCCAAATAGTTTCCACAGCCTGGAGTCTGCCTGCACCAACTTGACCTTCATGACCTAGCTCATCTCTTACTCTTCCAGAGGCCCCTTTGGGCTCCCATGCTCCTGTCTCCCTCCCTGACCTTTGTGCATCCTGAAGCGCCCCCTGAGCCCCAGGCTGGGCAGATGCTCCCCTCGTGGCCTCCTGGGCCTCCCCCATCACAGTTCGGACGCCCTACTCCATCATGGCTATTGGTTAGCCATATCTCCCTGACCAGAGGTAGTCCCTGAAGACAGGGTGGGGCCCAGAGAATTCACTCGGGGTACACAGATTACCAATAATAGCTGACACTGATTAAGCATTCACGTGTTGGGCATTGTGCATGTATTGGCTCATTTAGTTTTCCCAACAAGCCTGGGAGGCAGGGACGACCACCATCCCATGTTACAGATGAGGAAACTGAGGGTCAGAGAAGAGGCTAACAAAGGCCTGGTCTATGGCCCAAGGTTATCTAATCTAAAGGTTTGTTCCCAAGTCTGGCCACCAATTCGCTGTTTGTTTCTGCGTTGGTCACACCCACTGAGCCTCCGTTTGTGTCTCTGTATGTAAAATGGGGAGAAATCCCAGCCCTGTGTAACCTGGGGTTGCAGGTGCTCCAGAAAGGCTTCTAGGGGGCAAATACAGCTCCCTTTGGAGTGAGCACCCTGAAGTGGTGGCTCAAGGCCACTTTGCAAAGAACTTTCATATGTTTGTCTGTCATCCTCAGGAAAAGGGCACAGAAAGGTTGAGTGCCTTTACAGGGTCACACAGTTAGTCAATAGTGCTGGGCCCAGTAGAGGGCGCCATTTAAGAGTTCAGGCTCAGAACTCGGGTTCACACCTGCATCAACTCCTTTTGCTTTTTCACCTCCCTGAGCCTCAATATTCCCACCTGAAAAATGGGATAGTCATTCTTTCCTGGAAAAGGCATCATGAAGAGTCAATGGGGAGTCGTGGGGGCGGGCCAGGCAAGGCACACAGCAACCTCCAGGGCAGACAGAGGCAGGAGAGTGGAGAAACCCCAACCTCAGCAGCAACTGAGCTTACTCACAACAGGCCTGATGGGAAATCCAACACTTCCTCATGTCTGATCCAAATTCCCCTTTCTACACCCTTACGTGTGGCCCCTCCTCCAGCAGAGGCACACTGCCCTCCTCAATGCATTGCTTCAACCCCACTCCATCTTCAAGGTGCCTGACTTCATCCCACTCCAGGATTTTGAGAGTTCCCAAGGGAGAGGCCAGGCCCAACATCCTCCTGCTACACATGTGAGCATGGGGGACAGAAGTGACCAACAAGGAGGAGTCCTCTCCAGTCCCACAGGTCAAATATCTCTGTGGGACAAGGGCTGAAGGGAGACTGGCTTGGAAGGACCAGATGTTGGGACTTGGGCCCAGAAGACTGAAGTATGGAGCTTCCTCTTTAAGATTTAAAGTGCCACTGACATATATTAATGAGGCTATGTCCAGAGGCCAACAGTCAGGCCGGGTGGCTGTGTCCCTCTGACTTCTGTCTATTATATCTCTTGTGGGTGCCTCTGGGGCTCTCCCTGTCTTTCATCGCAGTTTCAACGCTGCGCCTCTGACCCTGCACTCAAGGCTACTACTGCCCAGGTGGGCCTCATCACCACCTGAGGACCTTACGGTGGAGATGCCTGACAGTTCCCTGCATGAGACCTGAGCTCTCCTGCTGCCACATTTTTGCTTGTGTGGGTCCCTCCACTTGAGAACCACCCCTCCCATTTTCCCCTGGGAAACCTATCCATCCTATTGGCCTGACTCAAATGGCTGCTTCTTCCAGAAAGCCTTTCCTAGTTTATTCCCTCCTTTCCTTGGAGCTCTGGGGTCATCCCAAGGCAGCTGAAGGCTTGGAGTGGCCTGACAGCTGCTCTTTCTAATCACAGGCAGGGCGATGCAGTGGGTGGAACCCCAGCTGGACATCCCATGGCCTGGACTTCAGTGGCTCTGAGTCCTTGAGCAAACCCCTGCTCTCTCTGGGACCATCTCCACGTCAGTGAAGTGACCACGTGACACCCTGGGAGACTGACCTGAAATGGGGGAACATGGGTGCCCAGCGGGGTCTCCCATCTCCAACTTCCCATTATTACAGAAGAGAAGAAATTGCCCTCCAGTATCTGGAGTTAAAGATCCAAGTCAGAGAATCTTGGGGTTGGAAGGTCCTGGAAGCCCCCCTTGAGTATAGAAACTCAAAGCAGCAATGGTTGCTGGTTAACCCCTGGCCACCCGCAGGGAAAGAAACACCCTAACACACTTTACAGTCCGTAAAGAGCACCGGCTCAGTGCTGACAACATGGAGGAGCCTTCTGGGCACTTCCTACTACAGCCCATGATTCCGCGAACTGGGTGCCAGCTGTAAAAACCACTGACATATCCCAAGGCTAGAAGCAAAGGCCAGGACCCTGCCCCCGCAGCCGCTCCAGGCCTTGCTCACCTGTGTCCCCTGACCAGGAGCTCACTACGTCTCCAGAGGACCCTTCCGCAGGTATCACAGTCCCTCCAATCAACAAGCGCCTCCATGCATCCGAGTCCCCAGCCCCGAAGCCTCCAGCCCTCTGCTAGCTCTGCCCTTGGGGCCCCTCAGGACCCGCCCCTTCTCTGCGCGGCTCCCCACGACCCCCACCACGCTATGGCGAAGCACTCACCGCAGCCGCAGTTCCGGCAGCTCCCGAGTCCGCGTCGTCCACAGAGAAGGAGTTGCTGTTCCGCAGCCTGGAGCGCCTCTTCTTTAGCAGGTCGGCGTCGCGCACGTGAGAGAAGGAGCCATGCGCCCGGGGCGGGGGCACCGGCCCAGCTTCCCCGTTTACGGATGGCCGCCGCGGCCGCGCGCCACCCCCTGTGCCCGGGGCCCCGGCCCCAATGACCGGCCCCTCGGCCGGGGGCACCAACGCTCGGGCTTCGCGGTCATCCGCTGGGGCCTCTGCAGAGCGCGCCTCCTGGGCGGTCTCGGCCCCGCAGTCCTTGGAGGCCACCTCAGGGGCCGCCCCGTCTGCACGGCTCACGGCCTCCTTCGGCTCCTCGGCCCGATGCTCACGGAGCCGTTGCGCCAGGCCGCCAGCGTCCAGGTCGTCGGACGGACTGGGCTGGGCGCTGGCCACGCGGTATGTGCCGGCGCCGCCACCGCCCTCCAGCTGTACCAGCTGCAGCTCTTGCCCCGTGCAGAAGGCGCGGATCTGGCACAGGTACGTCATGACGATGAGCTTGTCGGGAACGGACAGCAGCACCATGTCCGCTGGCTCCAGCAGCCGCGATACGCCCAGGGCCGCGAAGCCATCGAAGGCCTAGAAACCGTGTGCTCTGGGTCAGCGCTGCCACTCAGCCCTGGACCACCCAGGATCCCTGCGACCTGCGCTCCAGGGTTTGCCTAGCAACGCCCTCACCCTCCTATTGGGGGAAATGTAACAAGAGTCCACCCTTGTGTTACCCAGCAACTGCGCACCAAAAAGTTGTTTTGGAAAAACCATCTACTGGAAATATGCTTAAAAAAAAAAAAAAAACGAACAACAACAAAAAAAACCCCTAAACTAAAGAAAACAATTTAAAAGACTAAAAGAGTGAAAAAATGGCAGAACTTTCAAAAGCCACAGCTGGGGCCCAGCAGCCCACAGTTTCTTCTCCTACAGACAGATGCCAAATCTTAGCCCTAGGCCATCCTTCCCTCCAAGCATCAACCCTCCCCATCTCACCTGCTTGTTGTTCTGTTTGATGTTGAGTGGGTTCAGGGAGGCATAGTCACTGTGGAGAGAGCACTGGTCAGAAGCTGGCTTCACACTGCCCTCCCGGCAGGCTCCCAGGTTCGTTCCCACCCCCTCTGGCAGCTCACATCTTGTCTGGGTAGAATCGGTGCAGGATGGCACAGAAGGCCAAGCCGTTGCGCCAGGACGTAGTGAAGTTGGTGATGCGGATGCCACGGTAGCCAGCGGTGACTTCTTGGCACCACTCCAGTAGGGACTGGCTGGAGCTGACCGGTGCAGCCGGTACCTGGTGACACAGGGATGAGCTTAGGGAATGTGAACATGGAACCTGTGCCCTCCGCCCCAGGCATAAAACGGCCCCTGCTCTGCATTTGCAGGGGTCACCAGAGACTAGTGGCCAGAGCCTTGGGGCCAGGAAAAAGGGTTTCCAGCTCCAGGGTTATCTACCAAGGTCACCTAAAGGTCAGTGGCCCCCAGGCAAGATCTGAGGTCACCAGTAGCCACACCTCAGATCAGCCCAGAAAATCAGCTTAGAGATGTCCAGTTCCATGCAGCCCAGGAAAGACAAGGTGGGGGAGCCAGGGCATCCTGAGAGAGGAAGGGGTGAGGGGGCTCCTTGAAGCTGAGCCCGTCCCACCCCACCCCAGTTGACCAGGTGGGTCCATGCAGAGCCGCCGTTAGCTCAGCCCAGGTTAGTGGGAAGCAGAAGACTGGGCCCTCGGCGGCCCCCATCCCTACCTGGCTGCCCGGCAGCCTCCTGTCCTCTTCAGGCTCCTCTGGGGAAGAGGTCCCTGAGGGCCTGGGCACCTCAGTCCCTGCCCCACTGGCCACCTGCGCCTCCATCAGGCTGGCCTCTGGGAGGCTTCCCTCAGCTTCTTTTCCCTTCTCGATTCCCGAGACCCCAGCCTCTGCTTCTTGGGCCTCAAAAATACCAGATTGGTTCTCTGGAGGCCCTAAAACTTCCATCTCTGCTTCCTGGGCCCCCAAAACCCTAGACTTGGCCTCTGAAACCTCCAAAACCCCAGCCTCTGCCTCCTGGACCCTCAAAACTATGGTCTCTACCTCTGTTCCCTGGGACCCTAAAACTCTATACTTAGTCGCTGGGACCCTTAAAGCCTCGTATATGAGGGTCCCCCCGAGCCCAGTCTCTGCCTCCGGGACCCCCGAGATCATAGCCTTTTCAACTTCCGAAACTATAGTTTCTGTCTGTTGAGTCCCCAGTCCCTCATCCTCTGCCCTTTCGACCTCTGGCTCTGAGACCCCTGAATCTCCCACCTCTGTCTCCTGGGCCCCTGCTGTCTCAGTCTCCATCCCTGGGACCACTGAACCCCCAGATGCTTTCTCTTGGGTCCCCAATACTTCAGCTTTGGTTGTCTTAGTCTCAAACCCTGGAGCCTCAGGACCCCCTAACTCTGTTTCCTGGGTCCCTGATATCTCAGATTTAAACACTGAGACCTCTGAAACCCCCACCTCTGTCTCCCAGGTCCCCAATATCTCAGCCTCTGCCCTCCCAGCCTCTATTTCTGGTACCCCAGGACCTCCCACCTCTGTCTCCTGAGCTGCCAACACTGTAGTTTCTGCTATCTCAGCTTCTGTCTTCAGTACCCCTGAGCCCCCATGTGTCTCCTGGGTCCCCAATATCTCACTCTCTTCCATCTTAGTGTTTGTTCCCAGAACTCCTGAACCTGCAGCCTCTGTTTTCTGGGTCCCCAGTACCTCACACTCTGCCATCCCAGTCTCCGTCCCCAGGGTCCCTGAAACCCTCACCTCTGTTTTCTGGGTCACCAATTCTTCAGACACTGCCAACCCAGCAGCCTCCGTCTCCTGGGCCCCCAATATCTCAGCTTCTGCTGTCCTAGTCTCTATCTTTGGGAACCCTGATCCCCCTGCTTCTATCTCCTGGGCCCCCAATACCTCTGACTCTGCCAACCTGGTCTCTGTTCCCAGGACCTTCAAGTCCCCAGTTTCTGCCTCCCAGGCCCCCAGATCCCTAGACATCACCCCCTGTTCAGCTGCTTGTGGGGCCCCCTGGTACCTGCTCACCTGGGGCCCGGTGCTTGCTGCTCCAATAGAGGGGCCCTGCTCCAGGCCTGTCCTCCCAACACCAGAGGCTCCATCCCTCAGCTCTGCACCCTCTCTCTCCTGGCCTACAGCAGCCCTGACCCCCTTGGGGTCACTGAGATGTATGGAATGCCCTCCAGGCTCTGCTGGGGGTGGGCTCTGAACTGTGGGAGACTCATCTCCGGTCCTGACCTCTGTCTTCCCCTGAGAACCCCTTGGAGGAGCCTCAGGAGTCCCCTTGAATCTTGCTTCAGACATCAGCCCTGTAGCCTCTGGTCCCTTAGTGTCCACATATCTCACGTCTGCTCTCTGCTCAGTATCCACTTGACTAACTTCTGAACTCTCTTCAGCCTCCCCAGCTCTAATCTCTGACCTCTTAGTGTTCACTCCCTTGACTCCCGACTCCTGCTCAGTGTCCACCCCAATGGCCTCTGGCCTGTTCCCAATGGCCCTCTCCTCAACCTTGGCTTTCTGCCCACCCAAAGAGTCTCTGCAGCTTCCACCCTCAATGCCAGGGCCTGGCCTGGCTCCCTGAGCCTCTGTCCCTTCCTGAGGGCTTGCCTGGGCCTGGGGCTCCCCAGCAGAACCCATCCCTGCTGGGCGAGCCCCTGAGGCTTTGGGGGCCTCATCCTTCCCTTGGGGGACTGAGGGCCAGGGGGCATCAGAGCCTTTCCGGAGCCGAGGGGCTGGGGCGGGGGCCGTGTCCTGGCCTGGCTGTCCTGAAGACCTGAGGAGAGAGCAGGAGGGGGTATTGGGAGGGTTCACTTGGCCCCCACTCTTAGCTCCACCCCCCACCCTTCAGATCTTCACATTGCACCGGAGAGGCAGGTTGGTAGGGGGAGTGCAGCTCCCTAAGAGTGGGCAGGGGATGGGGGTGGAGCTGGTTCCAAAGCTCACCTCGTCTCTGGTGGGGTTCCCGGGGGCCTTGGAGCCTCAGGCCCCACTTGGCCCCCTACTACAGCAGCTGGTTCTGACCCCTGGCCCCGGGAGGCCCTGGATGGGGCCGCAGGGGCACTCACAGGCACTGGGCTGGTATCCTCAGCACTAGAAGGGCTGGCAGCTGGGGAGAAAGAACAGAAGGGAGTGTTGAGGCCTGGGCCCTGTGACTAGAGGTCCGGTCCCCACCCAACCCAGGCTTGGGCCTCACCTGCCTGCTGGGGCCGTATTCGGCCCTCCTCCTCCTCCTCACAGAGTGTCTTCAGCTCCCGAGGGGGATCTGGGGAAGGGTTTGGGGGGACAGGGTCAGCTCAGGGCTGGGCCATGCAGGTCTGACCCCCACCTCCCTGCAACTGGAGTGCTAGGCCTACCTGGGAAACACCCCGGCCTCAGGGTACCGCCCCAGCCTGCGAGAAGAGACAGGCCCAGGGATGCAGAGAAGAAAAGAAGGAAGCACAAGGAGAGGCAGAAAAAAAGCCTTAACAAGCAAAAGAAGCGGGGAGGAAGCTAGTGACTGAGCGCGAGGGTGGCTGGTGAGGGCAGTGAGACTGGACTGCAGGCCCGCTCTGCACTTTCGGCCCAGCTGTCGTGGGCAGCTACAGAGCTGGGCGGGCACCGACCCAGGAGTGAAGAGAGGGCCAAGGGTACGGGGAGGCACTGGGAACCCATCCTGCAGGACTCGGCTAAGGACCCAGGCCACCACAGGACTAGGGGCCAAGTCTGGACAATCAGGGGTACAGGGCAGGTTGGGGCTGCCTGGGCAACAGTGAGTTCCCATCGCTGGGTGTGCACAAGGTGGCTCTGCCCCAACACAGCAAGTGGCTTATGGCCTAGGTCATTTCCCACACTCCTAGGTCTTGGTGGTCTCAAAGCATGGCAGGCTGTGAACCCACCTGATTGGGGGACACGAGCCCGGGCCTCAGGGGCCCCTGGACCATTAGCCTCTTCCTCGTCACTCTCAGCAAAGTCGTCCAAGTTGCCCACGTCACTAGGCTTCACGCTCATAAGGCTTGCAAGACTCTGCATGTCATCATCTCTGGGGGTCAGAGGTCAGAAGTGAGGGCAGGGGTCAGAAGTTGTAGACTGGGGCCAAGGAGAGCAGGTGGGCACTTACGTGGCACGGCCCTCCCGCAGCAGCACCCCTGAAAGGGTGAGGCTCAGCTCCGCATGCACCACCTTCACAGACTTGGCCTTCAGCCGCAGCCGCAGGGGAACCTGGGAAGGCACGGGCCCTGCGTGGCGGGCCAGGTCCACTTCGGCCGAGGCGAGCACCTTCCGCTGCCCCTTGGACTCCTGTGGGCCAGGGGGAGGGGCTGGGGGCATGAGCAGCAGTGCTGCTCCAGAGTCCCCGATACCCCAGGTCCCAGACCGCCCCAGTCACTCACATTCTCAATAATAAAAGTCCACTCTTTGGCCTCATACTGGTCCACATGAGGGTCCTGGGAAAAAGGGACGCTGGTGAGTACAGGGCTTCCGGGGCAGGGGCAGGGGCAGTGCAGGGAGCAGAGCTGGCGCTGCCTCCGCGGGTGTTTGGGTGGCGTCTTCACCATGCTGGTCCATCTCGGCTGGGATGCTCCCAGCATTTCCTGATCCCAGCTGTGTCTCCCGCTGTGCGTGGCGGGTAAACACGCCCCCCTCCAAGAGGACCTCCAGGCCGCTCGCGCTTAGTAGACCCCTGATGTAATTCTCGGTCTCACCCCTCTGTTCTTTCTTATTTGGATGGATAACCCACCAGGGACCCTCGTAGCTACCTGGGGCTGTAATCACCTGCCCAGTGCCTTCTGCGTGGAGGGCTAGAGACTCACCCTGTACAGGGTCACGGAGATGTCCACATTCTCAGGTACCATCCACACCACGGTGCCCCGGTATGGGTTCTGGATGCCCGGCTGCCAGCTGTGGGCCTACAATGAGCAGTCTGAGTCCTTCCCCAATCTTAACCTTCCCCCTCACCTTTTGCCCTTGTCTCCAACCTTGACTCCATCTTCTTCACTCTGTGGATGCTGCTCTGAACCTGAACCTGACCCCCCACCTCCATCAGTCCTCACTCGCTTTACCCACGCTCTTTCATTATTGGCCCCACCCCCAACCTGGACTCCCAGTTGGCATCTCCCCGACCTTGGAGCAGATGCGTCGATTCCGCCGGGTCCACACCACCACCAGCTTGTCCGGCTGCCTGGGCGGGGCAGGAGAGGAGAGGGGGCTACTCAGTCATGCTGCCCAGACCCCTCCATCTCCTCCAGGGTCTTTCCTCTGCCCACATACCCCTCCCCCAGGAGAAGGCATGGACAACCCCTTATCTAGGGCCACAGGGAATAGGGTGGGGCTGCTGAGGTAGGGTGGGGCCCAGGGCAGAAGGGCAAAGGCTCGATGTGGGTGGCCAGGGATTATGAAGAAGACAGGGAGACAGAGACATACAGAGAAACACAGCAAGGACTCTGCAAGAGACACACAGACTCAGAGACACAGGGAGAGATACACATGGAGTAAAAGTCCATTCACTTACACATATTTGGAGAGTGCATACTATAAACTCAGCTCAGTTTGGAGGTAGAGCAGGGCGAAGGAGAGCAAGACCCTTCGGGGCTGAGGACAAGGGAGGTAGGGGAAGGGTGCCAATCAAGAAGAAAAGTAAATTAACAAGGTGACTTCAGGGAGATAAGAGAGAGTTGCTAGGGTCTCCTTGAGTTTGGGTGTGGGAGCAGAGGCACGAGTCGGGGAGGGACGGGCTGTGTGAGGGTCTGGGGGACGCGGCTCCAGCTACAGGGAATGGTACATACAAGGTCCACAGTTGAGAGGAGGCTCAGGGTCAGAGGGAGGCGCAGAGGGTGAGAGGTGGTCAGAGAGGCAGAGGATCAGCTATTAGACACCCTCCCAGGGCCTTCCATGCCCGGTCCTTTGCTGGGTCCAGGGGCCCTGAAACTCAGCCACGCTCCCCACCTCTCAAACCCAGAGCCCTGGACCCCAGCTTTGCAGGGCCCCTGACTCCCATGTGGGGCATCGAGGAAGACTTCCAGAAGGTGATATCTAAGCCGAACAGCACGTGCCAGGGCAGACTCAGAGAAGAGGCAGAGACGTGGGGGAGACAGACAAACAGAGGAGAGAGTAGCGTGTGCAAGACCCAGTCCCAGACACAGAACTGACGTGTGGCTGGGCCTGGGAGAGAGAAGGTGCCTTTGGATTAGAGGGTCCGACTGCAGCCAAGGGGACTATGAGGCTGAGCCCCCATTGCCTGTACCCAGTCCCATGCCGGGACATGGGTTTATCCAGTTCACTGCCCCTGCGGAGGCTGTGCCAAGATAAATGGCTCTCCTGTCAACCTCTGAGGATGCTGAGGCCCAGAGAAGTTGTGGGCCAGACAAAGTCACACAGCTGACTGGAGAGCTGTCTGGTCTGGAGCCAAACTCCCCTCCCCAACCCTAAACTCCAGGCGATGGCGGAGTGAGGGTATCTGTGGGGACTTCCCAGAAAGGGGAAGTGGGCAGGGGGTGCTTCGGGAGGGCCAGGCCTGGCCAGGCAGCCTGACTCAGGCTGGGCACGCCCTCCTGGGAAACTCCGACCTGGATAGAGGCAGCTTCCTAGCCTGGGCTCCAGGCTCAGAAGCCCAGAAGGCCCTGACTGCCCATTGTGACTCAGCTGCGTTGACATTGCCCACACCCTCTGCCTGCTCTCCAGGACCACGCACCCAGGGTGCTGGCGTAGAAGGTAGAAGCCAGAAGCCAGAGCTCAAGTACCAGTTCTGTGCTCTGTTACCCCAGCCAGACGCTGTCCTCTCTAGGCCTCACCGAATGGAGTGAATGGCCCTCTGGCCAGCCCACTGAGACCTGGAATATGGCAACTACCCAAGTGACCCCAGCCATTTTTCACTTTCCTCCCATTGGACCCCATGGTCCCTTCCTGCCCCAGCAGCCCTTCCTCTTGGGAGCCTAAATTTAGCCCTGCCTGGTGGGTAAGGTCCCCACAGCTGTGCCCTAATCCAGCCAAGGGAAGCTGACACCAGTGAGCACATATATTTAGGGTGTGACGCAGGGGCCTGGGCAGCTGCGGTGGGGACATGTGAACAAGAGGCCCCTGGGCCCTTTGGCAGCCCAGGCTGGGTCCTGCACCCCCTCACTTCCCCCCACCCCACCACCTTGCCTTTCCAGGCCCTGTCCTCCCCAACCCACAACCTCCTAGGCCCTTGGACCCCTTTAAGCTGCTCCCACCTCCCTCCTCATCTCTCCTAGTGCTCAGTTTCCCCTTTTAAGGACATCGTGGCGATGAATCCAGCCTCCCAGAGCCCAGTCTGGCTGGAGGGGGGGTGGGTTCTCTCTTGCTCAATAAGTGGGCAGGGAAGGAGGGGACAACATCCTTGTTCAGAGCCGAACTGAAGTCCGTGGAGGTTTGTGCTCCAGCCCAGCAACCCACACCTCAAACGTTGCTCCCTTCCCCATGCCACCCTGAACCATTCCTCTGGCCAAAAACATGAGGCTTCCCTTTCCCCTGGCCTGAGCGCCGCTGAGGGAAGTGTGAGCACAGAGGTTCTCAGGCCCGGAAGTCCTGACCTCCACTCCCCCAAAGCTCCCACACTCCCCAACTCTCAGGGTCCCACAAGCTACAAGGGCCCTTCTGAGTGTCTGTGCCTGGGACACCAGGGCCCAAGCTGGGGTGGGGGCCCCTTTAGCCACTGGGCCAAGCTGCAGGGTTCTCTCAGGCTTCAAAGGCGGATGGGGTCCTCGCCAATCTGCGGGGTCCCCCAGGCCTCCGTCTTACTCACCATTTCTTGGTGCACTCCACCACCAGCTCGTGGTAACAGGCCACAAACTGGAATTTGGCGGCCCGCTTGCCCACGCGCTGCAGACGCTTCCACACCGAGGTCATGGCCCCTGCCGCCCTTTCCTCAGACCTGGGGCTCCCGCTGGCCGGCGACTGCTGACCCATCCCGCCGGACCCGACTGCAGGTCCCCATGGCCTCCCCGGTTC
>NW_006435764.1:5533629-5536854 GCF_000325575.1 Pteropus alecto
GGGTGCCGCCGGGACCGCAGCGCCGGCTCGTTGCGCCCCTAGGCGGTGTGGACGCGCGTGCCGGGGAGAGGGCAACCAGTAATTTGGTGCCGCCCCTCGCAAGCGCTGCCAGAGCTGCCTCCCATCTCGCCGGCAGCCCTGCGGAGTGCGTACTGGTGGCCCCATTTCACAGGCTGGGAAACAGAGACCCAGAAAAGACTTGCCCAAGGGAAGAGACCTGCTCAAGGTCACAGGGCGAGTCTGGTCCAGAGCCAACTGCCCTCAACACTGGGGTGGCAGATTCCTGTTGCCTCCCACGTCTTAACCAGGGCGGGAAGGAGCAGAGTCAGGGACCAACCTGGGTGGCTCTACCTGTGGGCAGCACCCATTTGCCAGTCTCAGAACTCGATTCCTCAGCTGTCAGGTGGGAAGACAGTCCCAACAATCCCACAAGCAGCTGGAGGTTTAAATCCCAACTTCCATTAAGTGTGTCACCTTGGGCAAAGTACTATCATTCTGAGCTCAGTTTCTACCTCTGTCAAAGAGATAATTATAGTTCCGGCTTTTACAGTCATTGAGAGGATGAAACCTTGGAAATTTGTATTTGTACTTGGAAACCTTTCATTTAGTACAGAGCCTGGCTGATTTTGCGAGGTCTCATTAAACTCCAGGAAGCCGTTATCGTGGATGGGAAAGTGTGTGTGTGTTTTTACTATCCCTCCCCCTGGGAAGCTTGCCCTGGGCGGTAGCCGCTGTGTTCACACCTAGGTTAGAGCTCTATCGCCTACCCTTTTGCCTCGCACGGTAATGAGCCTCAGGTGTCAGGCCCAGAGTTAGAGAACTGTCCTGGGGCAGCACATCAGCTGATTCCCTCCCGGCCAGCCCCTGCAAGGTTCGTGAATGGGCGGTAGCCTGGTGCCTGATAAACACTCGATTTGAACAGGACGTCTGATGTGCCAGGAGTGCCCGCTGAGTTGTCTCCAGGAGGCAAGTGACTGTGCAGCAGGGCATGGGTATGAGCAGCCCGAAAGCCTAAGTGTGCGACTTCGAGGTCCTCCTCCTGGTCTCAGAAGTTGTGGGGGTGTTGTGTGTCTGAGCAACCACCATCCCAATATGCAGGCTTCCTTCGGTGGGCCTGACACCGGCTTTGGCTCCCGGTCCCAGCAGTATGGTCCTAGGTTTCCTCTGTAAAAGAAAGCCTTTTACTTACAACCATCAAGGTCTCAAGTGGTGTGGGGTGGGGCCAAGAGATCTGTATGAAACTAAGCGCAGGATGGGGGTGTCTGGGACTCCAACCACCCCTCACCGCCCGTCTTATGCACCGAAGCCTGGGGGCCCCGCCCCCAACTCTCCTTCAGGGCTTGTCTGGCCTCTGGGGAGCCTGGGACACCCATACCCCCTTTCTGCCTCTGCAGCTTTCTTCCCACCCATTGGTACTCACTAGCTCCCAGTCCCTTCCTGGAGGCGTCTTCCCCTCTCCCGCCGAGGGGCCCCCTTGGCCCGCCGGCTCGGACCCACCCATTTCCTGTGCCGCCCCAACTCCGCCTCCACTCGCGGTGGAAAGTTTCTCTCAAGATGGGCGGCTCCTTCTTCCTCCCCGGCGGGCCAAGAAAGCCCAAAGCGAGTGGGGAGGTGAGAGGTGGGTTCTCAGACCTCCGGCAAGAGGGGAAGTGACTTGGCCGCAGTCACACAACCGCAGCACCAGGCTGGGCCAGCTTGGAACACTCCGCAACCCCGGGGGAGGGAGGATTTGCACTCTGCCACCGCCAGCGATTTTTCCACTCAGGGTCTCCGTCGCCACCTGCCGGCGCACCGCGGGGCCGCACTTGCCCAAAACACCGCTATCTTTCTGCCCCAGAGCAAAGCAGTAAGAACACAGAAACACTGAGAGTATTTATTTACCTATGCGCCCAGGAGGCTGGCTCCTAAACTTAAATATCCAGCATGGAGCCTTGGCCTTCCTGGCCGTGAGGGGGTGCAGGAATGGGTCCTGGAGCCCTTGTCTAGGGTAGTGAAACACAGGGACCAGAGGAGGGATGCTCCTGAGCCTACAGCTGCCAACAGCAATAGGTGAAAAGGTGATGGGAACCAGACACTCATCCCAACTCCAGAGATGCCAAGGGGAGTGCGAGATGCTTTGGGCCCCACTGCCAGCCTGAAGGTTGGCCAAGCTGGGGTGCACACAAGCTGTGGGAGAAGTGGAGGTCCAGTGCCCTGGGTAGAGGCTGTAGCCCAGGTGCCTGCCCCAGTGGCAGCCAACCCAAGACAGGAGAGGGTTGGCAGTTGTGCCTCTGAAGGGCCCAGGCTTTGCCCTCCTGTGAAGTGAGGTGGTATGAGGGAAAGCAGGCACTATAGTCTGAGTACTTGCTGAGGGGTGTTTTTGAGCCTTTTTCATGGGTACGTGCCCCCCACGACCCCACCCCAATTCTTCAGAGGCTGATATGGAAGGCGTCTTGCAGCCACTGGTCACGGGCATTGTGTGTCTGGGGCACAGTGAGGGGCGGTGGGTCTGGGGGCAGGCTGGCATCAGGAGGCTCGTCGTCATCAGATAGGCCAGCATCAGGTGGGTAGGAGCTGTCTGAGTGCAGGGAGGATGACAGGTCCTGGCACAGGCTCAAGTCTTGGCACAGGTGCTTATAGTCCTGGATTGACTCGTACAAGCCCCAAAGCTGGCACAACAGGGACATGTCCAGCTGCCGCAACCCCACCTGC
Source organism: Pteropus alecto (assembly GCF_000325575.1). Lineage (NCBI taxonomy): Eukaryota > Metazoa > Chordata > Mammalia > Chiroptera > Pteropodidae > Pteropus > Pteropus alecto. Next base: position 5,536,321 of record NW_006435764.1, read on the forward strand.
AAAAGACTGAGGGTGGGCTGGGGTTGGGGTCGAGGCCACCCTTGGCCCAAGCCACAGCCCTAGCCAATTTTCCCACACTTTCTAAGCACAAGTTTTGTGGAAAAAGACACCACCTGCAAGCTGTGAATCTTTAGGCAAGTCACTGATCCTCATCTGTAAAATGCGGATAACATTTATCTAGCAGAATGGAATGAAGACCAGTAAAGCATTTAAAAATACAGGGCAACCATTACCGTAAGCGTTAACTGCAATTATTGTTACCATATTCCCTCTGACCCAACGGGCTTCAGCATGTCCTCTGAGACCCAGGTCGCCTGTTCCTGGTTTCATGCCAGTGACCCGCCCCACCCGGCCCCGGGACCCTTAAGCTTGGTGGCAGCCCCATCCCCGCAACCCGCATGCCCAACCCCTGGCCCAAGGCCCAGCTACTCACCATCTCCTTGCGCAGCGCCGCTAAAGCCGAGTCGAGGTTGACAGGACGACGTGGGCCGGGGGGACCCGCGGCGGGTCCCGTGTTGGCAGTGCCTGCGGCGC
>NW_006435764.1:5538086-5549846 GCF_000325575.1 Pteropus alecto
CACGGCTCAACTCGTCGTGGATACGGCTACGCTGGCTGTAGACGCGCTCCAGCTCCCGCCACGAACCCCCGCTCGCGTTAAGGAGACCGCTGAGACCGCGCGGTAGCGGCGGGAGCCCGGCCAGGGTGCAGCCTGCGCCGCCTGGCGCCTCGGCCGAGGGCAGCCCATTCATGGCCCGGCTGGCGCGGACGACGATGCCGCCTCCTACCCTCTAACGCTTCGCCCTGGATGCCGCCCGCAGGCCCCGAACCCCGCAGCTGCTCGGATGGAACCCAGCCGGGGCCCGCAGGCCGCGCTTTGTTCCTTCCCGGACGCCTCCGACTCCGCCCTTGCCCCACCCCCGTATGGGCGGGACCTCTCTTAAAAGGGCAACGGCTGTGGGACCAAATCGCCCCAAGTCGTGGAAAGTGAGTAAGGGGAATGGGGCAGACAGAAGGGAAACGGTAAAAGAGGGGAAGGAAGCCCAAAGCGGCGAGCATGGTTCATTCACAGTTTTTCATGCTCCCCCAGCACTCTGTTTAATTATTCTGCCCAATTATAGCAACCAAGGAAAAGAATCTAAAACTGGAGGTCAGGAGACCGGAGTAAATCCATACTTGGTCCTTAATGTGCAACCTGACACCCTGACAGTGTCCGAGTACCTGGGCTGGGCGTGAAATGGGAAACGATGATGGCGTCAGGATGCTTCAGGGAAGGGGAAGCTACCGAGGAGACTGAAATCCCAATCTCACTCAAGGGAATGAGCACTGGATAACTGCAGGGGTGCTGCAGGGGTGCTGCAGGGGTGCTGCATAGGTCCATCCCACTTGTTCTTGCCTTCCAGGCAGCAAATATCCCATAGTCCTCTCCCTCCCCCTCATCCTCTGAGTGGGGAAACTGAGCAGAAACAAGACCAACTCATCTCTCAGGGCATCAAGGAGCAGATAGTGAGAGGGAAAGATGCCAAACACAGGAAAAAGGAGAGTGGAGCTGGGGCTGGCATGCACACTCAGAACCAAGAAAAGAACAAACCACACAAGAGGAACAGCTGTTTTTCTAGAGGGTTTTTCTCAGGAGAGGGTCTCTTACTGTTGCAGCTGCTGCAGGCTGCGCAGGGCCTCAGCACAAGCTCGGATGAGGCTACACAGCTGGATACTAGTCTCCAGGGAGGTGCTAGAGCCCAGTTCATCTGAGGCCCAGGTCAGCTTCTGCAGGAGGGCCTCCTGTGTGCAGGCCAGGACATCTGTATTTGGAGGCACTGCAGGAGGGGGCGGCACCTGGGCTGCCTTGAGCCCTGCTGCAGCTCCCTCACAGTGCTCTGGACGGGGTACTGGGGGCTGAGGGGTGGGCCGAGAGCCTGAGGGGAGCTCTGAGGCAGAGGCGAGCTGGTGCTCCCGAGCTTGGGAGAGGGCAGCCTGGGCATTCAGGGCTAAAAGAGGAAAAAAAGGGTGGAATGGTCAGGATGCCTGGCCCACCTCAGCCCTGGGCCACCTCCTCACTCTACTGCTCTGCTTTCTGTGCTTGAGATGCCACTCTTATAGGGCAACTCATTCACTGTCCTCTTTGTATCAGATTTACTTATGCCCTCGATTCATCTCTCCCATCAGGACTATGCCTGATTGAATTCACTCTCCATAGTATCTGGCACAGAGGAGGTGCTCAGTGCTCTTACTGAATGAATGCTCCTCTTTAGAGCTGAAAAGAGAAAGCACCTTACCTCTAGCCCGCCCACAGACTCCACAGTCACTTCCCAGACCTACTGTTCCCAGGCCTCTATCACCTCGTTTCTCCACCAAGCCCCTCACCGGGATTATCTTTATCCACATCTGAGTCGAGCTCCTGACAAGCCACGCAGTAGATTTTCCGCTGTTTGTCTTGGAGGAGGATCGTCTAGGAGGCAGAAAACACAAGAGGCAGGAGTGAGACGCTGAGCAATAGGGTCCAGAGAGGAAAGTTGGGGAAGGCCGTGTGGCCTAGTCCTGGGACCCATCCTTGATCCCACGTCCCGAGTCTCTCCTCACCCCGCAGTCCGCGCACGTCTCGCCCAGCATGCGGTAACCACGCAGCAAGTAGTCGCCCATGAGCCGGGAGATGCGATCCTGCCGCTCCCGTCGCGCTTGCAGCACCTTCGTTTCCGCTTCGGTAGGAGGCTCCCAAGAGAAATCGTCAACTTCTGGAAGAAGAGAGGCATAAGGGGCCGGGGGGTCTTGCCGAAGAAGGCTGCCTCCCGCACCCCACAGCCGCAGGCCCCCGCCACTCAAATCCTCACCAGCGCCGTTCATAGCCATGTTGCCGTTGTCGCCGCTAGGCTCACCGGAAGTGACGCACTGATAGAGCGCCGGCTCCGCCCCTTCCATGTTGGGCAGAGAAAGAAGGTGGAAATGACGCACCGAGTACTCCTCGGACGTTGCGATGCCCAGAGTGGGGCGTGTCTGCTGCAGACTCGACCCTGCGCGGTTCGCGCCCCGCAGCGGGAGCCCACTGCACGGAAACTTTGGATTGGCGGGGCCTCAGGAGAGACGTCTCCGTGGTAACTCCGCTCACGTTGTAGGACCCGGAAGTGACGCGCAGGGTCGCCCTTCCTGCCCGCCGCGGATGAAGGGGGCCGCTTGGCTCAAGAGATCTCCGCTGGCCTCCGCCGCCCCTGGGGTTTCCCTTTTTGCACAGGCCGGACCAGGGACAGGCAGGGCAGTGGAGTCATCACACCACCACTCTTGATAAAAACAAATGGCCCCTTGCGCTTGCGTGGAACCTTTTCAGACCTCTACTTCTCACTTCACCCCGCAAGGCAGGCCAGGCGGGAACTGTCTTGGCTTTCTGTACCTTTCAGCATATTTGCATTTTGGGTGTCCACATCTGCCCATCCCCTGCCTGGGACTGATGCAAAGTCGGCCCCTAATTTTTTGAAGTTAAACCCTCAGAAAGCCTGCTGACTAAAATGCATTTTACAGTGCACGCACAGTTCAGGTAGCAGCCGCAGCTGAGTAATGCGTGCGGGAGAGAGGGAGTGAGGGGCTTATTACACATTCCTGTGACCATTATGCTTTTCTTAGGTGGGTTGCTGTTAAAATTACTAGTGTTCCCTAACACTGATCTTGGTGATGTTTTTTCTCTTCTGCGTTATTTTCCATACACATCCTCTCCCTTATTAGATCTAGAGAGGCCAGATGGAGCAGGCAGTGGTCCCCAGATGTGCAGCCTGCAGTACCTCAAGGCTGTACACCACCAGGGCAGTGGAGAAAGAGTTAGAACTTGGACCCCCACAATCTCATCAGCAGCCTCCTCCTTTGATTAGACAGCACATGCTTCTGCAATCTTACCTGAAGATTTAGTGCCCTCCTCTTGGCCCCATCTTCCTCCTACCTAGACTCTCTAGAACTGTCATTTTTTTAGCCCCTGCTGCCTCCTGCTTACTTGGAGAACCTTGTGCCCCTCTTCACTCTCTCCATCTACCAGCAGGCTCTTGGGCAGCAGTGTACCTGTCTCAAGACCTAACCCCAGGTCAGTTCTGCCAAGCTAACTAGATGGTCTCTTGAACTCTAGCCTGTATGCACAGACCCTCCTGGTCCTTGCTGTCTTCTGCTCCCAGCCTCACCCTGAATTCTTCAATGCACTTTTCTGTGTCATCATCATGGCCAATATCCACTCAACAGCCTGTTCTGCCTGGCACCAAGACCCTTATACTTATCCTCCCATTTAATCCCTTTCACTTACTACTTATGACAAACTTATGGGGTAGGTACTACTGTTGTTCATGTTTTACAGAGCAGCAAACGGAGTAATTTTTTTAAAACACAAATTGGATCATGTCACTCTTTTGCTTAAAACCCTCTGGCAAATCCTCATCACCTTTAGACAAGAATCCGAAGTCCTTACTATGATCTGCAAGGTCCTACGAGTCTGGCCCTAGGCCCTCTCATCTCCCAGTCTCCCTGCATTCATCCTCTCCCACTATTCAAGGGGGTTCCCATCACCTTTCTCCACTCAGGACCCCTCCCTGCCTCAAGTGCCACAGGAGAGTGGACAAAGCACAGACCTCGAATCAGGCAGGCCTGAGTTTGCCCCTGCATCTGCGGCTTACTGGCTGCATCACCTGGAGTAATTTATCTCACTTCTTTGGACTTTAATTCCTTATCTGCAAAACAGAGCCAGTTATACCTACTTAGCAGGGGTGCTGTGAGGATTTAGTGAGAGATGAGGAGAGAGGTGTTAGTTTTCTACCAGTCTCTCAAGTTTATGCAGGGCTAGTGAGAGACAAGGACTATTTCTTTCCAAGATGTCTGTATACTGAACAGCCTTGGACAACAGAGATAGTGGCTCCCTCTAGAGCAAAGGACAGGCAACTCACTGTCCGTTAGAGAATATCTGGGCGCCCTAAGCTCAAGGTTCCTCTCTTGTGAACACAACTCACCTTGTGTATGGATATCCATGTGAGTCCATCTGCATTGCCTTCATGAGACTTGAGGGTGAGGGGAAGTGGCACAAATATGCTCACATTCATAATACTTACTGCTGCGAATAACAAAGTCCTTTGTCTCTGACCCAGAAATCTTGAGTCTTCTGCCAACATCCATGAAATTGTGTCAGTCTAGTTTGTTCGAAAGCAGGGTAAAATCAGAGACCTTTCATCATTCTCGACGATTTTGGCAACAACTGGGATGGCAACAGAAACATGGTTTTCTATAAGAGGAAGGATGACGACCTCATGGGCAGGGTAACAGGTTTTGAGGGAAGGCCAAGGGACTCAGCAGCATGCACGTTAACCAGACTGTAAAATCAACCAAGCAATACATGGTTTTTAACTTTATTTCCTGTTCACGAGGAGGAATGAGGGAGGCAGTTGCAGGTCGAGTACCAAGAAGTAGGTTCCAAGTCAGCTGCCAGACATTGCCCTGGTTGTCGCCAACCCTCCTCTGGGTGGGGTCGGGGATGGAGGGGGAACTCCTCACAGTCTGGCGGTCAGCCCTAGGTCTGACCACTGTACTAAGACTCATCCTGGGAGTACAGAAGTATCCCCTTCCCCATTTAGACAGCATTTACAGAGACGCACACATGCACTAAACCTGAGTGCAGGGAAATTCACTACCGCTATGGACAAAAACCAGATGAATGGTTAGAACTTCGGGTGTTCACTTAGAAGATGAGGCATGTGATGCTCGGTAAGAAAGGATGGCAATAGCTGGGCCATCTTGCAGCTCAGCCCTTCCTACCATCTGTCATGGCAACCTTATATCCTTTCTGAGATGAGATTAAAAGGTCTCAGGTTTTTTGTTTGTTTGTTTGTTTGTTTTTTTCCCCAGTGGGTTCCGGATGCTATAGGGGAGCATTGTCCCTCTCAGGGAGATTTCCTTGAGACAGACAAACTCCCACAGGAAACCATAGATGAAGCATCGATTACTCTTCGGGCTCTTGCTGTCTTAGTTTGGGTTTACAATGCTGATAAAAGCGACCCAGAGAAATCTAGATCAATTCCTGTGATCAGCTCCAGAGCCTTAGAAAACTCTCCTAGCCCTTATAGTAAAACAAGGTAAAATCAAGAGATGTTATTATGACAATGGGGCAGAAATGCTCTCTATCGAGGTGGTCTCCTTTAAAAGAAGTCACAGCTGTGCAAGTCAAGCCTGAGTCCTGACAGACATCTTAGACACCCAACAACAGCAGGATTCATATTCTTCTCAAGGATACTGGAACGTTCTCCAGGATAGACCATATGTTAGGTCATAAAACGAGTCTGGATAAATTTTAAAAGGTGGAAATCATACACACTGTGTTCTCAGACCACAGCAGAATAAAATTAGTAATCAATAACAGAAGGAAAATTGGTAAGTTCATGAGTACGTGGAAATTAGACAAAATACTCCTAAATAACAAATGGGTCGTGGAAAAAAATCACACGAGAAATAAGAAATTACTTGCAGATTATCTAAAAGAAAAACTCAAAGCGGTGCTTAGAGGGAAACTTATAGTTGTAAATTCTTATATTATAAATGAAAAAGTTCTCAAATCAATAACCTAAACTTCCACCTTAAGAAACTAGAAAAAGAAAAAACTAAACCCAAAGCCAGCAGAAGGCAGGCTATAATAAAGATCATAGAAAATCAACTAACTCACAAGTTAGTTCTTTGAATAGGTCAACAAAATTGACAAATCTCTACTTAGACTGACCAACTCAAGCCCAGGTCAGGCAAAAGGTGTGAACCTTGCAGCTCCAGCTGGAAAGCAATGTGACTGTGGTTACTGAGTCAAGGCGTCCCCACGTGTGAGACAGATAATATCAGCAATAACCCTGACACCCAATAGAGGGCTTTGGATGGCAAAGTTTTCAGCTAACTGTGGAAACAAATCACTACTAATTAAACTGTCTGGATCACTTATGTGGATGTCCTAAGAGCCCTTTCTCTGATGAGACTGACAGGAATCAAGCTGTTGATCGAGCCTGCACTGCCCAGCTTGTCTCCATTTCTGCCTGGACCCATCATCATACCAGATATGGTGACATGTCCACCATCATAGAATGGGCTCAAAGTAAGGACTTTTTCCCAGTCCTTTACAGGCATGGGCACATAGAAGGTCCCAGAAGTGCTGGTGGTAAAGCCAGTCTACAGTAGCCCTGGTGGGCCAACCGGTGGTGTGGGAAACAGTGGGCCCCAGTGTACCTTTCCTACGTTCAAAGGGTAGAAAAGAATGATAGGGCTGAAGAGCCTCTCTGATTTATCAAAGTTCTAATGATTCATCTGGTTTTATCGAGGATGAAGATCAGTCCATTTCATTTTCCACTCCCATGTCTCAGTGCCCTTCATCAGAGTATGTGGCACATCAGAGGGACTCAGTGACAGCCATTTTCAGTAAAGTGTCATTGGAGAGAGATGCTTCAGGGCCAAATTGTACCCTCCGGGCCTCTGAAACTTCCAACCCTCATCTTTAGAACTGATGAGCAGCCCTCACCCGGGGCCTAGAAGCTTCCCAAAGACATTCACAACTCAGAGAGGTGGCACAGAGCCTGGTGCACAGTCAGCTCTTTTTGTGGTGCTTCTCCTTGTCCCTACAAGCAGCCCATCGTGGCTTCTGGACTCAGATAATAATGAACAGATCTGACATATACTGAGCACTTATTATGTGGCCAGCATCCACTAAGGGCTTCCTAAGTGTTGGCTCCTTTGATTCCCTATTTAAAAATGAGGAAACGGAGGTGTAGAGAAGTTGAAGACTTTTCCCAATTCTCATGGCTGGTACAGGGGCAGCCCGGAGAAACTAATGCCGGGCTGCGCTGCCTCATGAAATGTGACCTCCATTACGCAGGCCGCTGCTGCCCTGTCCAGCCGCTTCCCCTAATGAGACATCAAGAGCCCGGCTCTGCGGCTGAGCAGCTGTATACCCTCAGCCAAGTCTCTTCCTTCTCTAGGCAAGAACCCCCCTGCATAAGGAGCCCTCCCCTAACATCTGAGCAGTCTAACATTCCCTGGGCTTGGTTCCTGTGCCTCTTCTTTGTCTCATTTCAGCAAAGCCCCCCATTGCCCTTGGGGTCCCACCTACCTATCCTCAGGACATCTGTGGGACCCCTCTCAGTCCCCTATCCCAAGGGCACTGAGTGGGTTTGGGATCAGGCAGACCCGAGTTCAGTCCCCGCATCTCATCACCAGATGACCTGAGTCTAATTGTTTCATCTCGCAGACCCTCAGTTTTCTTCGTAGGCTGGCTGGGAGGATGAAGTAATGGTAACAGTGTAAAGCGCACAGTAAATGCTAGGTATTCATGGGGCCTCGCTCCGTTCAGTCCGTCAACAAACTTCAGCAGCCTCTGTGTGCAGCCCTGTGCTGGGATCCGGAGACAAGTTTGTGCCTTCCTGGAAGGGCAGTGAACGGACCACAGGCAAGTAAATAAACCCATAAAGCAGAGTGTTTCAGGCTGTGACGAGTTCCAGCAGGAAACAAACGGGTGACGGGACCCAGAGGGCCAAAGCAGCTGTTTTAGAGAAAGACACACAGAAATGCCTCCCAGAGGCAGGAACCCCAGACACGAGGGATCACCCGGGCAGAGGACCTCGCAGGGCCAGGTGAGCAAAGGGAAGCCACTAGATGTTTTTAAAGCATGACTGGAATTAGGTTTTAAAAGGTGACTCTAAGCACCAGGTGGAGGAGGGACCACAGCAGCAGAAATGGTGGGGAGACCTGTTGGGTGGCAGATTTGGAGTAACAGCAGAGGTCACGGGCTCCTTGGACTTACATGGGAGACTTACATTTCGGAGGCATGAAAGTGTGCCAGTAGATTCTAGGAAGATGGGGTGGCTGACCGTGGTGACACAGGAGATGAGAATAGAAAACGTGGACAGGCCAAGGACACCACGTATGTGGACTGTCACAGTCTACCCTGCAGATCTGCTATGCACTCTTGTCCTCCCTGCTCCATGCCACGAGACTAAGGTGTGCTGTAGCCCCCCAGGCTCCCCCACCTGCAGGCTTCCTTTTGGGTTCAGCCCCCGGGAGGCCCGGCTGGATAGGAGACTGGGGTGACATTCCTTTTCCCAGCTCCCTCCCTGGCAGCTGCAGGTGGACAGGTGCTGCAGGTCTCTGCTGAAGGCCACACACAGCTCCGGGGGTAGGTTAGTGCTGGAGTGGCTCCCTCTCCTAGTCCCTTCTGCTTCCCTGCGCTGCCTTGAATGGTCTCCTTAGCCCTTTGTCAACAGTTTCTCCATCCTAGTCCCCTCGACCACCCACCCGAGGGTGCCCTCTGTCTCCTGCTGGGTCCTTACTAGCTTAAAGGATTTGGCAACGACAATAGATAACGATTCCGAGGTGAGCACTCACTGGGCCAGGAGCATGCTTGGGTTGCTCCCAGTCACCGAGTCCCCTAAATGCCCTCTGAGAAGGGGTGTCATCACCCCCATCCTACTCTCAGCAGCGTGAGACACTGTCGGCGACACCCTCCTCCCCACACACTCAATCTTCTTGGCTCTTTCTGCATCACACTCCCGGTTTTCCTCCCTCCGCTCCCTCCAGCTGCTCTTCTGAGTCGCTTCTGACTCTGTCTCCTCTCCCTGACCTGGGAGTGGTGATCCCCCTAGTTCGCCTTCGGCCCCCTTCTCTCCTGAGCTGAGCCCATCCCCTCTCGTGGCTGGAACTGCCCCTGTACACTAAGGACCCTGAGTCTAAGTCTTTAGGCCAGACGTTCTGTCTGAGCTCCAGGCCCTGGGGTGAGACGTCTCCACTAGGATGACACAAGCATCTCAATCTCAGCCAGTCCCAGCCAGAGTCATTCATGCCACCTGCCTCTCCAGCACCCTCCACTGCACCCAGCGTCTCGATTCACCTCCCAAATACATCTCCACGGTGTCCTAGCTAGGTCAGCTCTCGTGGGATGACCGCAACTGCACCCCCTCTGGCCCTGACAGAGTCCCATTGCAATTAAAATAAAACCCAGATTCCCCCGGACGTAGCCTCCCACCCCTCATTGCTCTCTCTCCCCCTTCCCACCCTGTTGCTTGGCTGGCCCCCTCTCAGGTCCTAGAATTGATTCTCTTTCCCATCCCTCAACCCTGCACGCCCCTTTGTGAACTGTCTCTTCGCCACAGTCCCCTCAATCCCTCGGGCCTCTTGCAGGCTTCCCTCAAGCTTGGCCGGCTGCTCACCCTTTTACCTCCTGCTTTTCCTGCAGCTTCCAGCTTAGAAGTCCCTTGGGCAGAGGGGCTTCCTGAACCTCCAGTTCCCACCGCCACCCTTACTCCCACCTCCTTGCTTTTCTGTCACGACACTGACCTCTGGTATAATCACAGTCGCATGTGCATTGATTTGTCACATGTCTCTCTCCCAATACAGAAGCTCCAGGAGGAGGGAGATGGGTTGTATTTCTTAGCAAGAGCTTGGCATGTGGTAGGCTCTCAGCTTGTTGAATGACAAGATCCCCATTTCACAGATGAGAAAACTGAGGCTTGGGTCTGTTGACTGTGCTGGGTTCCAAGGTGAGCCACAGCAGAGGAGGGTCAGGTTCGGATGAGTGTGAGGAAAAAATGACTGTCCAATGCTCAGCAATCCCCCGCTCCAAGACCCCAGCAGCAGGGATCCCCTGGGAATAAAGGATTGCCCCATCTTGCCTTTGCAACACCAGCCCGAGCAATTCAAGTAGGGGCTCCACTAAAGGGTCTCCCTCAGTCCCCCCAAAACTACTCAAATAAATCCACCCTCAAAGTAAAAACAGTGGGCAGGTGTGCCTGAAAGCCAGTCCCCGAACCCCCCTACCTGTCAGACTGCGACCCCTGGTGCCCAGCAGGAGAGGGTTTGGTGCCACCATGAGTTGGCAGTGTCCTGATCTGGATATACCCTGGTCACACCCAACCCCTGCTGAGTTCTGTGAGTCAGAGACTGAATCCTGGGGTGTCTTGGCCAGTCCCCCCCCACACTTATGGCTGGGGCTGCAGAACACTGCAGCCCTCCAGAGCTTCCCTTCCAGACCAGTGCACAGGCCTCACTCCCCAGCCTTGACCAAAGTCAAGGCTCCTCCCCAGCCCCTGCCAACCCCTGCCCTGGGGCCCTGCTGTGCCCCTCCCCAGCCCCTGGGCCCTCAAGCAGCACCCCCCTCCTCCCGGCTGTTAGCCTGGGAAGGGGGCCAGGCCCTGAGCTCAGACCTTGGCGATTCCAGAGTGTCTGAGGCCCAGAGCCAGCCCCACCAGCCCGGCCAGACAAGGCGAGGGAGGGGGGTAGGGTGGGCACCAGGAAGCCATTTGCAGGGGTAGGGTGGGGGTAAGGTTAACAGGGAAGCTGGGTTTCCAGCTTTGTTGTTTCTGCTGCTCTTCAAGGACCCCTCACTGAGTCCCTGACCAAAGGGCGCCCCCTCCTCATTGAGCCCCTGGCCAAAGAGGAACAACGCTAACAAAAAGTGCCTGGGGTGGCAGGACCCTCATATGCGCAAGGGAGGCTGGGAAAAGCCTGAGACCTGGGATCCTGCCCCACCTGGCCTTCCCTCCTCCGCGTGACCAGGGCAAGGCCGCTCCTCCGCCCCAGCCCTCAGCCTCGGTTTCCCGCTTTGATGGGGCGGGCAGAGGTCCAGGCCGGCCTCCCCGCCCCACCCGGAGGAATCTGGCGGCCCTGCCGACGGGCCCAGGTGAAGGCCCTCTGGAAAGGGCCCAGTGCGCGCGGCGGCGAGTTCTGGCGGGGCGGGCATCTGGGGTGGGGACCGCCCCCAGCCTCCACCCGCCTGCACCCCCTCGCTCCTCCAGGCGGCAGCGGCGACGCTTTAAACAGAAAAAAAAAAAAACTGTCTCCCTGGCCGGGGGCCAGCGTCCCAGCCCCCTCGCCGCCGCCGCGCCGCAGCCAGGGAAAACAACTGCTCACTTCTCCCTGCGTCCTGCCCGCGCTCCCTGCTTCCCGGCCGCTCGGGAGCCCAGCCCGGCCGGGGGAGGCGCGGAGCGGGCCGGCCGCCCGGCCTTCCTCCCCTCGCTCCTCCTCTCCGCCTTGACTTGCTGCGGCCTCCGAGCGCCTGCCTCCGTCTGGGGCTTCGCAGGCCCCCGGCCCGGTTCGTGGCTAGGCTTCTTCCCGGGCGGTGGAAGTTTCTGGGCTCCCCGCAGTCCAGCCTCCATCTCTTGGCCTCTCCTGGGCCCCTGCCCGCGCCTGCTGTCCCCTCCCTGCGCTCTCCCTCTGTTCCTCGCCCTCGCGGCCCTTTCTACCCTCTCCAGGGGCTCCTGGCTTGCTGCCTGCCTCGGGCGCCGGGATCATAGCCCCCGCCCGGGCGCGCCCCCCGGGTCCTGTGGCCCCGGATGCCCGGGCGCCGAGGGGCTGCTGGCTGCCTGGC
>NW_006435764.1:5550010-5578270 GCF_000325575.1 Pteropus alecto
TCAAGGTGGTCTTTGCGCCGGTGATCTGCAAACGGACCTGTCTCAAGGGCCAGTGTCGGGACAGTTGTCAGCAGGGCTCCAACATGACGCTCATCGGAGAGAACGGCCACAGCACCGATACGCTCACGGGCTCCGGCTTCCGCGTGGGTGAGGGCCAGGGGGCACTGGCTGGGGGAGAGGTGCTGGGAACAGGACAGATGCTGGGAACATGGCAGAGTAGGTCCTATGACATCAGGGGCCAGGGGTACTGAGAGCAGCTCCCCGGGGACCTGGGGCCGGAGGAGCATCAGGGGGCTTGGGAGCCTGGAGTCCTGGGCCACAGCTGGGAGGGCTGCATGGCTTGCTTTGACTTTACAGCTCTGGGGGAGCGGTGAGGCCTCGGTGCGGGGTAGTGCTGGGGTCTTGTGTGACACAGGCCTTTAGGTAGGTGCTGGGTTCTGAGAGGTGGTCAGGGCCAGCACATATGCTTTGAGGAATGAGAGCTCTGGGCAGGAGTTTCCCGAGAAGGGGTGAATATCGCCCCAAGAAACAAACTTGCTGGAAGAAACAGGAAAAGTCTTAAAAATGTCTAAAGTCAGGCCTGCCAGGGGTAGACACCTTCATTCTCCCGGGGGAGGCACGGACATCAGGGCTGGGGGTGAGGGTCTTAGTTACTGGCAAGGTCTGGGAAGGGAGGGCTGTTGAGGCCCAACAAGTGGGGTGTAGGCCTGGAGGTAGGGGCCGGTTTAGATCCTCAGTCCCTCCTTTTCCTGGTGTCCCACCTATGCCATTATGGGGGTCATAAGCTTCAGAAGCCCTCAGAGTCTCCCACCAACAAGCCCTTATGACTCCCCAGTTTTTCCTGGAGCCCACCCCGTCCGCAGCATCTTTCTTCAAAGAGCCAGGCCTGGGGCTCAGCTCTCCTCCCCCAGATCCCTGTGGGCCAGGCGGAGGGAGGTGTCCCAGTAGTAATTACCCTCCTGACAGGGTAATTACGCCAGGCCCAGGATGGCACCAGCAAAACAGCCCCTCTTACATGTCCCTGTAGTCACAGGCCCACTCACAGACCCAAAGAACCCCACCAATGTGGTTCACAATTCTCGTGAGATGTGCGTGTATGTCTGTGCACACATGGCACACACACACAGGCATGCATGGGCTTTGGAGTGGCACACTGATTAAGTACATTTCTTTGTGCTGTTGTCTTGGGTGCGTGTCTCCAGTCAATATGGGAGTGTTTATCTGAGCCTATGTCAGAATGAGTCTGTGAGAGTGTGTGTGTTTATGTGTGTGCGAGACAAGATGACTATGCATGTGAGTATACGTGGGCCTGGCCTCCCAGGCCCCCTGGCCATCCTGCCCAGGCTTCTGTCTCCATCTGTGCTGCCCACATCCCCCAGGCTCGGCGCCCAGGCCACAGTGGGCGGGTGTCACTGGGAGGTCACCCTCACCGCTAAGAGTGACTCACTGGGAGGCAGGAAGGAGAGGATCCTGCCTCCCCCGGCCCAGGACACACCTCTTCTGCCCTGAAAGTCCTGGCCCCAAGAGGCCAAGCAGGATGGGCTGGGCTGGGATGCTCTTAGACAGGCCCTGGTGGCCGTGGATGAGGGTTGTCCTTCTGAAGTCCTTCAGGTGTCCAGGAGAGCAGCACCTGCACCTTCCCATCCTGGGAAGTGAGAGCAGCCCTGGGGCAGGCAGGAGAGGGGCTGGGTCTCAGGCCCCCAAGGCTGGATGTTGGATGTGAGTGTGGATGACAGAGTTCTCATTCTCTCGCTCAGTCACTCTTTCATTCATTTCCCCTGTACCTGGAACCCAGAGCTGAGGCAGACATGGCCCTACCCTTCAAAGCACCCTTTATAGTGTGGGAGACAGACGTGACTATAACCTAGTCAAGTGCCAGGCAGAGCTGGGGCAGAGGGTGATAACTGAGGAGCGGGAACAGGGTGGGAAGGGTATGAGGAGGAGAAGCTGACCCTGTGAGGATAAGATTTGAATATGTAGATGGGGAGACAGGGTTCTGAGGTGGAGTAGAGGGTATGAAACAAAGCCCTGCAGGCAGAGGATGTGCCTCCTTTGTAGGAGATAGATGAGTCCTGGGTGATGGGGTGCATATGGAAAATGGAGAGGGGTTGAGCGGAAAGAAAGTTTGTTCTGGGCCATGGAGAACCTTAACTGTCCCTGCAAGGAAGCCAGCCATGAGCAGGGGTGAGACTCCCAGGGCTTTGCCTGAGGCAGGTTTCTGAGGGGAGCAGGGTGCTGGGATATGGACAGGCAGAAGAGAGGCAGGAAGCCAGCGAGGAGTCTGGGTGGCAAGGCTGGGGCAGGAGAGGGGCAGAGGGCGTGGGGAGGAGGGGAGATGGATTCATAAGACAATACCGAGGCCGGAACTGGGCCGGGTGGGAGCAGGACAGACGGAGCCTCAAGGCTCTTATGAATGATCAGGGCAGGCAGGGTTCTCTGGTGGTCCAAGGTCAGAGGAGGTGGGGAGACAGGATGCTGATTTCTAACAGTGTCCCCTGAGTGGAGGTTCCTAAGAGAGGTCCCGGGAGCTGTAGCTACGTTGTGGGCATCGTTGGCAGTGGCGAGGTATGGGCCTTGGGATGGCAAGGCAGAGGGAGGAAAAGAGACAGCACTGGGAGAGTGCTGAGGCCTGAATTGGGGAGAATTTAGAATAGGAAGCGTTAGGTAGAGGCCACATTCCCAGGAAAGCCAGAGAAGGAAAAGGCGATTCCATCGGCATCATTTGCTACTGCATATTCAGTACCTTCTGTGCACCCAGCACTGTGCTAAGCATCTGCACGGGCATCACCTCATTCAGTAGACACATCCCCACAGATGAGGACGCTAAGGCACAGGGAGGGGAAGTAAGTTGCTCAGGGCCACACAGTTGGCACATGGTCTCCTAGCTAGGATTTAAGTCCAAGACTTAAAGCACCAGAAGCCAACCTGGGTAGGATGTTGGGGAGCATAGAAGGAGGGCAGTTTCTGTGTGTGTATGACACGTTACGAAAACCAGCTTCCCAAGGAGGACAGAGCCAGTGGGTGGCAAGGAAGCAGGAAAGCGGCAAGACAGGATGTGGGAGAGGGAATGGGCCTGGGCCTGGGTGCTGGGGGTGGGTTTGGCCTGGGCCCTGATACACCTCCCCTCCCCAGTGGTGTGCCCTCTGCCCTGCATGAACGGCGGTCAGTGCTCCTCCCGAAACCAGTGCCTGTGTCCCCCGGACTTCACGGGTCGCTTCTGCCAGGTGCCCGCCGGAGGAGCTGGCGGAGGCACCGGTGGTTCAGGCCCTGGGCTGGGCAGGGCCGGGGGCCTGTCCACAGGCGTGCTGCCGCCCCTGGCTCCGGAGAGCGAGTCTGTGGCCAGCAAGCACGCCATCTACGCGGTCCAGGTGATCGCCGATCCGCCCGGGCCCGGGGAGGGGCCCCCGGCTCAGCACGCGGCTTTCCTGGTGCCCCTCGGGCCAGGACAGATCTCAGCAGAAGGTACCGGGTGATGAACAGACCCCGGGAGGCTAAAGTGGGCGGGTGCTAGGGTGGTGGGACCCAGGCCGAAGCCATCCCTGCAGGAGCTCTGCAGGATCTTTGCGCTGCCACAGTGGTGCAGGACAGCCCTGAGGCCACCGTGCCCCGCCCCCAGTGCAGGCCCCGCCCCCTGTGGTGAACGTGCGCGTCCACCACCCACCCGAGGCCTCTGTCCAAGTGCACCGCATCGAGGGGCCAAACGCCGAGGGTCCAGCCCCCTCCCAGCACCTGCTACCGCACCCCAAGCCCCAGCATCCGCGGCCACCCACCCAGAAGCCTCTGGGCCGCTGCTTCCAGGACACGCTGCCCAAGCAGCCCGTGAGTGAATCCACAGTCCTGGCCGGGCTGGCCCTGCGGTCTCCCAGGGTTGCCTTGTCCCATCTCCTGGGGACTGCTCAAAACTGGAGGTCCGTGGGCTGAGGAGGCAGGAAAAGGGCCTCAGGAGGGAGGCCTGGTGGGGCCTGGGTGCCCGGTGACTGTCCATACTCCTCCCCCTAGTGTGGCAGCAATCCCCTCCCAGGCCTCACCAAGCAGGAGGACTGCTGCGGGAGCATCGGGACAGCCTGGGGCCAGAGCAAATGCCACAAGTGCCCCCAGCTGCAGTGTGAGTGCCTGTGCTCAGGGATGCCCTCTGCTGCACCCCTCCCAGCCCAGTGCAGCCTGCGTCTCCCACTGCCCACCAAATTCTTCTCTACGTCCCACTCT
This sequence comes from Pteropus alecto, assembly GCF_000325575.1. Taxonomy (NCBI): domain Eukaryota; kingdom Metazoa; phylum Chordata; class Mammalia; order Chiroptera; family Pteropodidae; genus Pteropus; species Pteropus alecto. The sequence goes on from NW_006435764.1 coordinate 5,554,217, forward strand.
GCCCCTCCCCCATGCCCTCCCTGCACCCCCCTGCAGGCCACCCCCATGCCCTCCCCTGCCATACTCTCTTCTCTCTGCAGATACAGGGGTGCAGAAGCCAGGGCCTGTACGTGGGGAGGTGGGCGCTGACTGTCCCCAGGGCTACAAGAGACTCAACAGCACCCATTGCCAGGGTACAGCCAGATAGTAGATTCTGAGGGCTGGAGGGGCAGGACGGTTGTCCCTGGGGGAGATCCCAAGGCGGGCAAGGGAGGAGGCAGGGATGGGGCAGGACCCTGAGGTTCTTGGAGCAGCTTGCTGTCACCCTATGGCCCCAGACTAGAGGGACCAAACTCCCACTTACCACAGACATCAATGAGTGTGCAATGCCGGGCATGTGTCGCCATGGTGACTGCCTCAACAACCCTGGCTCCTATCGCTGCGTCTGCCCACCTGGCCATAGCTTGGGCCCCTCCCGCACGCAGTGCATCGGTGAGACTGGGTGCTCGGGTCCCTGGGAGAGCCCAAGGCACGGGCGGGAGGGGTAAGGCTACAAGCAGCAGGATCAGAGATCACAGTGGGATCAAGGGTTGACTACAGGAGGAGCAAGGCTCAGAGCAGATAGGATCAACATCAGCGGGGTCAAGAGTCACGTGAGATCTAGGGTTAGAGGTCACATGGGGTCAGGGACTATGTGGAGTCAGAGTCATATGAGATCATGGACTTGATGAGTAAGAGAGATAAAGTCTAGAGTACCTAGAATCAGGGGTCAATGGGGTCAATGGTCAGAGAGGTTTCAGAGACCTTTGAGGTCAAGGTCATATGGGGACAGGGGCCACATGAGGATCGAGGGTTATTTAGACTAAAGAGGTAAGGTCTGGAGCAGCTGGGAAGAGGGACGTGGGCAGCGTTCAGGCCCAGATGTGCATGCCTGTCACTGGCCCCTGCAGCAGACAAGCCGGAGGAGAAGAGCCTGTGTTTCCGCCTGGTGAGCCCTGAGCACCAGTGCCAGCATCCGCTGACCACGCGCCTCACCCGCCAGCTCTGCTGCTGCAGCGTCGGCAAGGCTTGGGGTGCGAGGTGCCAGCGCTGCCCAGCTGATGGCACTGGTGAGCCTGGGGCATGTGGAGCTAGGGGGCTGGCTGGCTGTGTGCCTGTCCAGGAAACACTCACTTCTCTGCCCCTTGCTCTGGCCACAGCTGCCTTCAAGGAGATCTGCCCAGCTGGAAAGGGGTACCACATCCTGACTTCCCACCAGACGCTCACCATTCAGGGAGAAAGTGACTTCTCCCTTTTCCTGCACCCTGACGGGCCACCCAAGCCCCAGCAGCTCCCTGAGAGCCCCAGCCGGGCGCCACCAAATGAGAACGCAGAGGAAGAGAGAGGTCTGACCTGACCCTTTCTATTCTCTGACAGATGGTGAACCCCTAGACCTGACTCCTTAACCCCTGATCCGTGGACGTGACCTCAGAGTCTCATCTCTAATTTCTAATCCCTGTCCTAACCATTGATCCCCAGAGCTAACCCTGTCACTTCTAATCAAGATTGTAGCCTTGGGATTTAACCCCTGATTGACAGACTCTGACCATCCATTGCCCTCCAGACTGATTCCTCTGACCCCAGAACCCCTTCCATTTCCAGGCCAGGGCATTGATGCAGCCCAAATGCTGGCCCTAGATCTGACCTTCTGACCCCTGACCCAGGGATTTGACCTTAGCTATAACCTCCTAAGCCTTGTTCTATAATTCACCGACTTTGACAAACCATCACCGGCATACCTGTTCCCCTGATCCGTAATGCAAACACTCCCTGATCCCAGGATCTAACCCTTGACCCTTGACCCTTGACCTAGAGACATGATTGTTGAACTATTAGAGAGCCTAACCACAAATACCCACTGTTGATCCCAAGCATGACTCCCTTCTCCCAGACCAACACTTAATGTCCCCATCTTCTTCCCTTTCAGGGGTGAGCACCGACTCAGTGAGTATGAGAACCCAGGCGGGAGGGACAGGGAAGTGAAGGAGACACAGAGGGCTTATGCTGCTGTCACCTGCAGCCAGTGATCGAGGAGCAGTCAGCACAGCAGAGTCACCCAACCGCCACCACATCTCCTGCCCGGCCCTACCCCGGTGAGATGGGCACTGCAGGGACCAGTCCTCAAGGGCTGTCACTGCCGGGGGAAGTTCATAGCCTAGGCACCAGGGGGCGGTGAAGCTGGGTGCGAAGTTCCCAGCTGATGGCCTATCAAGAGAGGGGCGGTTCTACCACCCTAACCCCCTGACGGGTGTGCGCTGCTGCCCCCAGAGCTGATTTCCCGGCCCTCGCCATCCACCGTGCGCTGGTTCCTGCCGGACTTGCCCCCGTTAGAGATCGCCCCTACTCAGGTCACAGGTAAGACCCGCCCACCTAGGCCACGCCCCGGGTAAACCACGCCTCCTAGCTTAGCTTTCCTCCCCTCCAGTCTCCTCCCAATCCTTCTGGAGTGATAGCCCACTTATCCAGGGCTTACTGTGTGCCAGGACCTGGGGACACCTCGGTGTGCAGCAGAGACCCTACTCCGCCCTCAAATGATCTGGGTATTAACGGTGGTCAATCCAGTCTTAAGGAATTTATTTCTTCAACAAATATTGAGCACTTACTATGTGCCAGGCACTGCTTAGGTTCTGGGGATATGGTAGTAAACAAAACAGACAAAATTCCTTGTCCTTGCTGAGTAGGCAGACAACAAAGAGATCGAGGAGTAAAAATCTAGTCTATCTCATGAATGCTAAGAAAAAATAAATCAGAGAAGAAGAAAGGAAGTCTGGGGGTTGTGATCATTTGTAGGGTGGCTATGAGAGAAGGCTTTCTGAGCAGGGCTGTAAGAATTGTTAGAAATTAAAGAGGAGAAGGTTGGTGAAAAATCATTCCAAGTGAAGTTAAGTTTGGGCAAAGGCATGGAAACATGAAACATGGTGGAGGAGGGAGAAACCACACACAGATCAGTGTTTCTGAACCAGGGGAGGGCCAGTGCATGGAGCCTTGTTAAGAGGCTTGGGTTTGATCCCAAAGGCTGTGGGGTTTCAGGCATCATAATAATTGCTAGCTAGCTATAGCTGAGTAACCGCCCTGTGCCAAGTATTGACCAAAGAGTTTTACATATTAAATATCATTTAGACTTCTCATACTCTGTGAAGTGGGCACTGTCGGCCTCATTTTTCCAATGAGAAACCTGAGGCTCAGAGAGGTTCAGTAAATTGCCCCAGATCATACAAGCTGAGCCAGATTCAAGCCCATATCTGTGTACTCCAAAGCCACAAGGGAGCTGCCAGCCTGATTGAAACCCAGAGGCTACATTTGCTCCTGGGATAAGGACTCAAGTGGAAGGTGGCTGCCCTGGAGGCCTGCCAACCCAGTGACAGCCCTGGGGCCTGTGGGAATGTGGAAGAGGAGACACCTGGTGAGGCTTCTCAGAGGAGGGGGATGCTAAGAATGCCTAGGGGGAGGCACTCTAGGCAAAGAGAACAGCCTACAAAAGCCCACTGGCCACATGTGTTTGGCATGGGGCAGAGTTCATCATCAAGGCCTGGGTCGCATGGGGTGAGGGCAGGGAGGGACCAAAAGGCAGAAGAGGTAGGAGGCAGGAAGTCCTGGGACTGATGACAAAGAGGACAGGGGAGTTCCTGGATGTCATGACCACCTGTGCACAACCATGGGGCAAGCCCCAATTCCCAGGAAGTCAGCTACCCCAAGGCAGGGGGAGGAAATCAACCATTCAGGAATGAAAGGCTCAGGTCCCTGAGGCAAGGGTGGATGAGCGTCACTGGGCTTGATATTAGTGTAACTGAGCCCGCAGGGTTTAAAATATCGAGGTGACTGTGGGCAGGGTATGGTGACTGGGGATAGAGTATCAAAGGTCTCGGATTTGAAGAGCTAGGGATGTCAGGGCCCTGGGATCATGGTTTGGGGTTTTCTGGGATGGAGGTGTTGGAAATCCTGGGACTGGAGTGTGGGTAAACAGGGGCCTGAGGCCACAGTGTGACCAGACTTAGGTATTCAGGCTTAGGAATGGGGTACAGAGGTTCGCACTGGGGACATAGCAGAAAGTGAGTGCGCCCGGCTCAGTTTCCTGACCTGCCACCCCCAAACTCCCCACCTTGGTCCGCAGAGACAGATGAGTGTCGGCTCAACCAGAACATCTGTGGCCACGGGGAGTGCATCCAGGGCCCCTCCGGCTACTCCTGCCATTGCAACCCTGGCTACCGGTCGCACCCGCAGCAGCACTACTGCGTGGGTGAGCGGGGCGGGTGGGTGGCCCAGGGTGGCCTTGGCTCCCGGAACCCCTTTGACGTCTCCCTGCCTGCGCGTCCTTCTCAGATGTGAACGAGTGCGAGGCAGAGCCGTGCGGCGCCGGCAGAGGCATTTGCATGAACACGGGCGGCTCCTACAACTGCCATTGCAACCGCGGCTACCGCCTGCACGTGGGCGCTGGGGGGCGCTCGTGCGTGGGTGAGCGAGGCCCGGGCTGAGTGCCTGCGGGGGTTGGGGGTGGGGTGGGCTCTAATCCCAGCCACCGCGGAATCCCCTCCGCGGCCCTCTGTTCGCGCCCCCTTCCTCCCACTCAGACCTGAACGAATGCGCCAAGCCCCACCTGTGCGGCGACGGCGGCTTCTGCATCAACTTTCCGGGTCACTACAAGTGCAACTGCTACCCTGGCTACCGGCTCAAAGCCTCCCGACCGCCCGTGTGTGAAGGTGCGGGAGACGCCATCCAGACGGACGGGGCGCCTCAGCTGTCCCTCGATCTGAGCTGGGGGAGGAGGGCCTGAACTGTCTCTGCCCGGCTCAGGGCCTCTCACAGATTAGGGTCTGGGAGTCAATTCGCCTTTTTGATATGTGACGGAGGGAGGCCCTTCATAGGACTCTGAGCGCCTGGCCGGCTACATTGTCCCTAAAAGGTCCTCCTTCTCCCTCCTGCGCAGACATCGACGAGTGCCGAGACCCTAGCTCCTGCCCGGATAGCAAATGCGAGAACAAACCCGGGAGCTTCAAGTGCATTGCCTGTCAGCCCGGCTACCGCAGCCAGGGGGGCGGGGCCTGCCGCGGTGAGGGCGGGATCTGGGCCCAGGAGAGGGTAAGAGGGCGGGGCTTTGAAGGTAAACAAGAGGGACCCGTCCCCGAGTTGCCCCCAAGATGGGGCCGAGTCCGGCTCCGGACCGTGTAGGGGCGAAGCCTCCCAGGGATAGAGGTCTCCCAATCCGGGGCATAGGGAACCCCCACGCCAGCACAGCGTACTGAGCGGCGGGACAGAGTCTGAGACCAGCCTTCTTCGCCGCAGATGTGAATGAGTGCGCCGAGGGCAGCCCCTGCTCGCCCGGCTGGTGCGAGAACCTCCCGGGCTCCTTCCGCTGCACGTGCGCCCAGGGCTACGCGCCCGCGCCGGACGGCCGCAGTTGCCTGGGTGAGCTGCGGCCCCACCACTGGAAGCACCTGCCACCCACTCAGGCGCCGAAGCTGGGGACTGGGTCACTTGGTCTCTCAGACGGGTGGGGAGGAGGTAGCCAATTCACCCCTCGGTTCACTGATCCTTCACTCATTTTCTCAGCGAACCTGACCAAGGCAGGGCCTCCAGAATTGTTACCTCGTAAGAGTCTCATGAGGCAAGGCTTGAAGCTGTATTTGCAAAGCCCGTTACTGAAATTTGAAGGAAAAAAAGATATAAAAGAACAGGAGGGGTAGGTTTAGTGGCACTAATGTTTCCTGTGTACCAAGAGGCTGGCTGAGGACTGGGATTCAAAAAACTAGGGAACGTGAGACTCAGACTGTAGAGCACAGGGCTGTGGGCCTGGGTGGAATTGGGGTGCTCGTGGGAAATAAGCGAGGCTTGGGAGGAGGGGAGGTCTGAATTGTCTTAAAAGATCAGTAGGAATTAGCCAAGCAAAGAAAGGTGAGAGGAAACAGCACGCCAGGCAGAGGGCTCAGCACCGGGGGACTCAAAGGTGAAAAACAGCTCGGAGCGTGCAGGGGACTGTAAACCACAAGCAGGGGATGGGGGCCGAGGCTGGCTGAAAGGCAGGTCCCCATCCCTTACAGAATTCCCTAAGCCCCGCTCCTCAGGGGGTCGAGCTTCATCCTGAGGGCATTAAGAGGCACCTGAAATATTTTAAGGAGAAGAATAACAAGATTCACCAGTTGCTAGAAAGTTCCCTGACACCAAGTGTGGACAATGGCCAGAGGTCTGTTCGAGAGACTCAGGACAGAGATATTGGTGGATGTGATGAGAGTAGCGGCCTCAGGATGGTCACGACATGATGCGCTATTAGAGAAATATTAGAGCAAATTACCTGGGCCTGTTCATTGGGTATCCAGGTGAGGGAGAGAGGGGAGTGAGGGACCCTCCAGGTTTCTGGTCTGGGCGACTCAATGGGTAGTGCCGTTCACTGGGGTAGGGTCCCCAGGAGTGGGGCATGTCTGAGAAGAAAGACACTAAGTTTCATATTGGATGAGTTGAGTGAGTGGTCCCAGGAGGCCTCTTGGCTGGAGATGCCAGCAGAGGATGGGCCATACAGGTTGAAAGCCTTGGGCCTGACACACCCACTCAGAACTGTGGACTGTGGAGGCTGTGGAACTTTAGGGTGCACCCGCTCAGCCAGGGAGGGTGAGTCCAGTGAGAGAAACCTCGGCAGAGCCTTGGGGACACTGCCACATCAGTGGCAGACAGGGGACTAGGAATGGGAAGTGCAGATGGAGGGGTGGTGGGAGGGCCCAGGGAGCACCAGCTGAGCAGCTAGGGAGCGGAGGCTTCTAGGGCAGAGGAGGATGAGCTAAATGCAATAGAGAGGTTCTTGTAAAATAAGAACTGGTGGCATGATAAGGTCCCTGGTGGCCTTGGCAGGGTGGCTTTTGTAACGCGACAGCAGGCCAGGAGATACAGGCAGCACATGAAGAACCGAGAGCTGGAGTCACTGGGTGGGGTTTAGGGCTGTAGGCCGAGGAGGAGATGTCAGGAAGGTGGGGGAGGGGACAACAGGGGCAGCTGGGAGATGAGCCATGGACAGGACAAGGGACATCTCTTGCTCTAACAGGAGCAAGAAGGGAATAGATGTAGACAGTGATTTTCAGGAAGTTAAAGGAGATTACCCTTAATTCTCTCGATGGACAGTAAAGGGCCAAGTTGAGTAGGAGACATGAGAACAGTCTAGGTCTGAAATTGCCCAAAGGGCTTTCCAGAAGTCAAGGCTTGAGAAGAGGGGAGAGGGTGGCACTAGCCACACTGAAGATCTGGCCAGGCCCTGTGTACTCAACTTGGTGGCTGGCTCCAGCCCCACTCAGCACCCAGAATCTGGAGGCCTAGAGGCAGGCCATGGCTCTGACCTTGCCACACCAGTGAAGAAGAAGAGGTGTTTATGGGCCCCTGTGAGAGAAGGTGGAGACCAGCCGAGGTGGTGGGAAGGAAGCAGCATGTGAGACTTGCCCAAGGTGGGGCAGATCCGAGCCCTTTGTCCCAAGAGCGAATAGCTGGCTTGGAGGTAAAGGTCACAGGAACTGAGGGATCAAGGAATGTAAGGTCAGAGGCTGGGTCTGGCTGTCCACATGGATGCTGGAAACTCCTAGGAAGGAGAGGAAGGCAGAGGAGAGGGACTAGGAAGGTGACTACTGGCAGCAATAGAATAGAGAAGGTGGAGGCTGGTATGGGGGCCAAGAGCACCTCCGAGGAAGAGCATGGTTTGAAAGGGGTCTAGGGTGTGGGGAGCGACCAGCATCCACCAGAAAGGACTTCAGAGAAGCATTTTCTCAGGGGCAGGAGGAGCCAAGTTCCTTTACTGCACAAGCAGAAGAAATTATTCTGTGACAAGGACAAAGACATAGGGGAGCTTATTCACATGGAAAGGAAGGGAGCCGTGGCAGGTGGGGGAAGGGTAAGAGCAGAAGTGAGCATCTGGGGCAAGGTAGCCCAAGGGAGTATGGGAAGAGGGGATGCGGGAGGTGCCTCTTGCTTGGTGAGGGTGAGGCCCAAGCTCTTTGGAATCAGGCCCAGCCAGGGTCCCTGGCAGTACCTGGCCTGTCACCAGGGCATGGTGTGCCACACAGGAGTGGGGTGAGGGTCCCATGCTTCCCATGAGGTCTTCTGGCCTCAGCTCTCATGCTCCAGGCCATGGGCAGGAGTGGGAAAAGAGCAGCAGAGGCCCGAGATCCCCCCATTCTGACCCTCTGATACCCCTGTGCCCTGCAGATGTGGACGAGTGCGAGGCTGGGGATGTGTGTGACAACGGCATCTGCACCAACACGCCAGGCTCCTTTCAGTGTCAGTGCCTCTCTGGCTACCATCTGTCAAGGGACCGGAGCCGCTGTGAGGGTAAGGGGGGGCTGGAGGGCTGGAGGGCTGATTTGTTCCTCCCTACCCCAGAACCTCCACTGCTTAGGCCCCAAGTTCAGGGGCTACCTAGAAACAAGCCAGGCACTATCGTGTCCAGCCCCCATTCAGATCTGAGATGGGGCTGGGGTGTGGGTCCCACCCAGGACTCTGCGATGAGTCTTGGCAGCTTCAGGTTATATAAGAGCGTCAGCGCCCAAGATTTTCTACCTGTTTGATCCTCTACAGACATCGATGAGTGTGACTTCCCTGCAGCCTGCATTGGGGGTGATTGCATCAACACCAATGGCTCCTACCGATGTCTCTGTCCCCAGGGGCACCGGCTGGTAGGCGGCAGGAAGTGCCAAGGTATGGGGGGACTGGGTGTGAGCTCCTGAGGAGGAATGGCAGGGAGCAGTCATCTCCTAGACACACTGTTAATCTGTCTGTCTGTCCCTCTATCCATCCACTCAGTCATCCTTCCACTCTTTCACCCAGAATAACAATAATGGTAACAACGACAACGACAGTAATTACATGGTGCATACTATGTGCCAGCTCACCCTTATATGTATTCATTCAACAAGAGCGTTCTGAGAATCTACTTTTTGCCAGGTTCTGTACTGTGTACTAGGGTCTAAGCAATGACTCAGGGCTCCCAGCTAGAGGAGGATGACATGTAAATTGATTCTTACAGTTCAGGATGCTGGGTGCCAAAAGAGATCTGAACTAGTGATTAATTGCCGTGGGGAGGTGACAGGTGAATCGGAACTTGAAGCATAAATAGGTTCTCTAAGCAGAGAGAAGCATGGGATGGTATTCCAGGCCCAAAGAACAGTATTTGCAAAGCACAGAGATCTGGAAGGAGTTGGTGGTTTTTAGGGGAGAATAGATACTGTGCTCTGAACATAGAGTTGAGGGTGTTAGTGTTTTAGAGTAAAGGGTGATGAAACTTACAGATCTTGGGAGATCAAGCTCAAAAGTTCTCAAATGCTGAGCTGAGAGTTCGGACTTTGTTCTGTTGTCAGTGGGAGACATTGGTTTTATGAATAACGTAGTGAATGTGGACTGACCATCCGCTCACAATAGTTGCAAATTCACTTCCAGGATTCATGAAGTCTCCTTACATTCACACATCTACCCACATGCAGACAAACACGAGTGGACTTTCTGTTGTGTGTACTTTGCAATCAAAATGGAAATTTGGGTTCTGTACTCGTGTGAGGCCCCTGAGGCTCACCCCCAGGCAAAGAGGGGCTTGTTTCCCTCTGAGCAGCCCTTCCAGCCCCCCTCGCCCCCCACAGACATAGATGAGTGCAGCCAGGACCCAGGTCTGTGCCTTCCCCACGGGGCCTGTGAGAACCTGCAGGGCTCCTACATCTGTGTCTGCGACGAAGGCTTCACCCTCACCCAGGACCAGCATGGATGTGAGGGTGAGTACCTCCAGGCTCCCTCCTCTGACTGGACAACTCCCCTGAGCTGCAGCTGGGTTTCAGAGATGTGTCCTGGTCCCACCCTCTGGAATTTGGGGCACAGGAAGAAATCTCTTTTGCCTGAGAGAGTCCCAGTGGGGCCGGAACTGGTGGGAGGGCCCTGAATACCACATTGAAGATGGAGCTTGGCTCTCACAGGGCAGCTGTGGGGAGCCACGGAATGTAGGGAGCAGAGGATGAGGCTGGTGGGTAGCGTGGACAGGCAGAGACAGTCTGCGGGACTCTGAGCTGCCCTCCCCTCCCCTCAGAGGTGGAGCAGCCCCACCACAAGAAGGAATGCTACCTTAACTTCGATGACACGGTGTTCTGCGACAGTGTACTGGCTACCAATGTCACTCAGCAAGAGTGCTGCTGCTCGCTGGGGGCCGGCTGGGGAGACCACTGCGAGATCTATCCCTGCCCAGTCTACAGCTCAGGTCTGGAGGCGCAGGCCCTCCCCCTTCCTAGGGCCTCGGTTTCTTTATTAGGAAAAGGATTGTGGGGATTGGCCCTTCCGTGGGAAGGTGGGCAGTGAGGCGGAGGGCTCCGATCTAAGCCCCACGGCCGGCTCGCACGCACTCAGTCCTCCCTCCTTCCTTCCCGCTCTCTGCACGCAGCTGAGTTCCACAGCCTCTGCCCGGACGGGAAGGGCTACACCCAGGACAACAACATTGTCAACTACGGCATTCCGGCCCACCGAGGTAAGCCCTGGAGGCTCCGCCCACCGAGGTTTGGGCCTCCTGGACCCCGCGGGTGCTGACTTGGTCTGTTGTGGAGCTTCTTGCCGCCACGGTCTTCCCCGCCCTTCAGTAAGCCCCGCCCCATCACTCACGTCAGCCTCTCCCGCTGAGTTTGCTTGGCTTCCTCCGAAATCCTCGCTCACTGGTCCCGGGCTTGCCGGGCCTGTGGCCCCGCAGGTAGAGGCCGCTAGATGCCCAACACTTGTCTCTCCGCAGACATCGACGAGTGCGTATTGTTCGGAGCGGAGATCTGCAAGGAGGGCAAGTGCGTGAACACGCAGCCCGGCTACGAGTGCTATTGCAAGCAAGGCTTCTACTACGACGGGAACCTGCTGGAGTGCGTGGGTGAGTGCGGCAGGCCCGGAGGCCGTGGGAAGGCAGCTGGGAGACACGCGCGACTCCCGGCTGGTTGCTACTACTCGCGCTTTTCCTCCCTGCAGATGTGGACGAGTGCTTGGACGAGTCCAACTGCCGCAATGGAGTGTGCGAGAACACACGCGGTGGCTACCGCTGTGCCTGCACGCCCCCAGCCGAGTACAGCCCGGCGCAGCGCCAGTGTCTGAGCCCGGAGGAGATGGGTGAGGCCCCGGCTTGTGGGATGGGCAAACCGGAGAAGGGGAGGGCCCCGGGCCGAGCTGTGACCGCCACTCCCACCCATCCCCTCGCTGCCCGTAGACGTGGACGAGTGCCAGGACCCCGCAGCCTGCCGCCCTGGCCGCTGCGTCAACCTGCCAGGCTCCTATCGCTGCGAGTGCCGCCTGCCCTGGGTGCCTGGGCCCTCCGGCCGTGACTGCCAGCTGCCCGAGAGCCCGGCTGGTGAGGGCGAGGGTCGTCCCGGGCCGACTCCAGGGCCCTGTCTGCCGTGCGGAGCCCTGGGACTGCAGCTCCCGCGCGAGCGGGGTGGAGCGCAGGCGGGCCGTTCTTGGTTCAGTTTGGGCTCCTCCCTGACGCCGGGTCCCCCTCCACAGAGCGTGCCCCGGAGCGGAGGGATGTGTGCTGGGGTCAGCGTGAAGAGGATGGCATGTGCGCGGGCCCCCTGGCTGGGCCCACCCTCACCTTCGATGACTGCTGCTGTCGCCAGGGCCGCGGTTGGGGCGCCCAGTGCCGCCCGTGCCCTCCGCGCGGTGCTGGTGAGCCGGCTGGGGGCTGGAAAGGATTGGCCGGAGCAAGTATGGGGGTGGAAGTCGGGGTGCATTGATCACACTGACCACTGATCACCCCTCCCAGGGTCCCAGTGCCCGACGTCGCAGAGTGAGAGCAATTCCTTCTGGGACGCAAGCCCCCTGCTCTTGGGGAAGCCCCCGCGAGGTGAACATAGGGGGAGGGGACAGAGGCGGGGTTGTGGCCATCGCTGGGGGTGGTGTTAATGTCCTCGTTCTCCTGGCCGGCGCAGAAGAGGACAGCTCAGAGGAGGATTCGGACGAGTGCCGCTGCGTTAGCGGTCGCTGCGTACCACGGCCAGGCGGTGCAGTGTGCGAGTGTCCCGGTGGTTTCCAGCTTGACGCCTCCCGAGCACGCTGTGTTGGTGAGCGCGAGGCCGGGACAAGGGAGGGAAGGGGGTGGAGCTGCAGAGGGGGTGGGGCCTTGTAGAACCTACCCGGGCCAGAAGCTAAGGGGGTGGTGTGGCTCTGGCGCCCTTGCTAAGTCCACATCTGTCACCCTCACCACCAGACATAGACGAGTGCCGAGAGCTGAACCAGCGCGGGCTGCTGTGCAAGAGCGAGCGCTGCGTGAACACGAGCGGTTCCTTCCGCTGCGTCTGCAAAGCCGGCTTCGCGCGCAGCCGCCAGCACGGGGCCTGCGTGCCCCAGCGCCGCCGCTGACTCCGCCATTGGCCTGGACCTTGGTGATCACTGAGCGGTTTCCGCCCGACACTGGGGCGAGCTCGACCCAGGCTTCTGCCTGGACTCCAGGCTCGGACCCAGGGACCCTCCGGGCCCGCAGACCCCGTCTAGAGCCCAGTGTCCCAAAGGCGCCCATTGGGCTCTACCTGGTTTACAAGCGGATGTTGGGTCTCCAGGGCGCCAGCGGCCTTCCTCCCAGAGAGCGTTTTCTAGAAACTGATAAATCAGATCGTGCCTCTTTACTCTTGGCTTTCAAAGCAAATTGATGTTGGTGTCCTTGGTGGGTGCGGACTCCACAGGGCAGTGCCAGACCTTAGCCTCCTCAGAGGGGCCAGACTGAGCCCAGCACAGGGAGTGTGAAATAGAATTTATTGTGGCTCTGATTATGTACACGTGAGATGTGCCTGGCCAGGCTGGCCGGGCTCGCATGGTTTGTACAATAAATACATCCGCGGGGCCTGCTGTCCATGTCCTGGAAGCGCCCACACAAGAGGTTCAGTCCAGCTTCCGGGTTCCCAGCTTCATGGGGCCCTTGGCCGCTTTCTTCTCGGCGCGTTTTGCCTCCATCTCCCGCCGACGCTCCTCGCGCTTCTTCCGGGCCAGCTCGGCCTTCAGCTGCCCTGGGAACAGGAAGGGGAGGCAGGCCGAGGGGGTCAGGTCCACCTGGGTCTCAGCTCTCAAGCCCATCCTCCTGGCGGGGTGGGGTGGAGACTGCCCTAGTATCAGTCTTCCCAGGGGAAGCACTTACGGTTCTCTGTCTCCAGGCCCTCCCAGTTGTCATCGCCCCACGGGTCGGGTCTTCGCTGAAGAGGGAAGCACAGGCTGCTGGAGTGGGGGCCAGCTCCCAGCAAAGGTCCACCCCAGCTCTGCACCCTCCCACTGGACTGGTGCCCAGTACCTGGGTGCCAGCCTCCTGACGTGCCGACAGGGAAGCAAAGGGGTCGCCTTTGTCACTGGGCTCTGGTCCACCCCAGTTATACTCGCTGGCCAGCCGTGTGCCCTCTGGTGGTGGCTCCTGGGGGTTTGGCTCCTGCCAGCCCTGCTCCCACGAGCCCTCAGCTTCCCAGCTACTCCAGTCTGACTCAGGGGACTTGTGGTCGGGGTTGATGGTCTGCAGGAGAGAAGGGGGAGGTAGCACCAGATAGAGGAAAGGAAGGGCCAGGCCCTGATTCCCATGCATACACACACCCTGACCCACCTGGCTCACCTGCCTAGAACGGCTGGCTTGGCTCCCAGTATTCCAGTCATCCTGCTGGGCTAATACAGACTCAGCCTCCTGCTGCAGTGTGGGAAGGAGAGCATGACCACAGACCACCCAAAAGGGCAAGGAAGCCCCCAGCCCCTTCCCAGCCATGGGCTCCACCGTTTCTTCTTTTGCTCCAACTCTCACTTGCTCCACAGGCTGTTTCCCATCTATAAAGTGAACCTGCTGAGCCTGGCCTGCCATCACTCCCCCATGAGGCTGGGAATGAGATCTAGAGTTCCACACCCCTCCCCACTGCCTCAGGGGCCAGAGACTACTGTCAGCCAGATGGGGAAATTGGGCCCAGAGCTCTGGCCCCACTTCCTTCAGGGAAGCCCCGTTCCATCCTCAGCTGTCCTGAGCCCAACCCCCAGGGAGGGCTGGCCTGGCTCTAGGCCTGGGAGTAGCCTGTTCATGCAGACCACCGCGGCTGGATGGGCACTGCAGCAGGTGGAAGAGGGACAGGGAGTGGGTGAGAGGGAGGAAGATCAGAGAGCTGCCCTAAATGATGTCCGCTCAGCCTTTCATTTCCCACCCTACTCCCAAGGGTTCCTGGAGTTAAGTGGGGGCTCGTTGGCAGCTCTGGCCCACAATGGCCACTCTGTGACGCCTGCTCGCCAGAGATGCTGTGCAAATGAGGAAAAGCCTGACTCTAGCCAAGCCCACATGAGCTCCTTGAACGATGGCCTGTGACTTTTGACCTGGGGTCCCCTGGGGAAGCCCCCTCAGCCCACTCACCTCCAAGCTGCCCCAGTCTTCATCATCCCATCTGTCGGCAGCACTGCTATCCTCTGCTGTGTCTTTGCCCTCTTCTTGGGTCTCCCAGTGGCCTGAGGTCATGGGTGTGGCAGGGACAGGGGTGGGGGCCGGGGCAGGCAGTCCTGGGGAGCAGAGGCTCACTGAGTTCCCACAGGAAAGTCTCAGAACAAGGCAGAGGTTGCTGGAGTAGGGGAGAGCTCACGAGAGAACTAGATCTTATTTTGTCCCATGTCCCTATCACCACCCCAGGAGGAGCCAGACAATAACAATTCCTGGGTGCCAGCACCCCCAAGCCTGCTCAGTCACTGATGAAGCCAGCCTAGGATACTCACCCTCAGGTGCGGGTCTCTGGGGGATGTTGGTCTCAGCTGGGGCAGCTGTGGGGTGTGCACGGATCAGCTTGGAGGTGAGCGAAGAGACCCCTGTCACAGCCCAGCCTGCCCAGCTGGCTGCGGCTCCTCCCATTCCAGGGCTCGAGGCTGCATGGACATCCTTCTCTGGGCAATGACAGGAAAGATAGGTATAGGTACCTCAGGTGTCCATGAGAAAGGTGACAAGGGGGCAATAACAGAGCAACCTGTAGTGAGCCCCCCTTCTCCAGGCCTGCATTCTCCCATCTCTAAGATGGAGGTGGGGAGGGGATGTCAAATTTGATCTCTAGGGTTATTCTAGCTTTCAGACACTCCGATGAGGTAGAAGGGGACCATGACAGGTGGCAGTCAAGGATGTGGCAGGAGTTAGAAAGAACATGAGTGCTGGCCACTCACCCACTTCAGCCAGCTGGGTGGGGTCCTCTGACACAGACTCCAGTTTGGACAAGAAGCTTCGAATAGCCTTGAAGGCCTGTGGGGTATCAAAGGGCAGAGCTGGGGCCTCCAGGGTTCCTGTGAGCCCGCCAGGCCAGCTTGGGCCCAGACATCCCCTGAGTGCCCCAGCTCCAGGGCCGGCCTCAGCTGTGTCTCACCTGGTCCCGCACGGATTTCTCAGGATCCACAGTGAGGCCACAGAGCACAGGAAGGATCTTGTGGGCACAGTCGCTCATCGAGTAGAGGTTGTGGGTGGCAGCAAAGCCCAGGACACCCGCGACCCGGGATGGTGCAAATGGGTCCTTAGTGGCCCGGCTAAAGGCGGAGGTGAGGACCCTGTGTCTGGTCTGGGGCGGGGCAGGGAAGAGGGCTCCTGAGTGCAGGGTCAGTCCTCATCCACAGACCCCGAGTCTGAAAAATGTGAGTTAATCACTAACAAATGGGGAGAATTTACTTTCAACTGGGGAGAATTTACTTTCAACTCTGGATCTTGACTTCCTCCCAGACCACTGGTCTCATGCTACCTCACGGCAACAAGGGCCGGGCCAGCAGAGGCCTGGGGCTGGGGCCTGGTGCCTCCCTTCCCACCAGCCCCGTTGACCCGATTCATTCATTCCTGTTTACTGGGCACCGCAGGCATCTGCGTTTACAAACCTTGGCTGAGCGCACAGGCCGTGGGGCCAAGCAGGCCTGGGTCCACCACCTACTGGCTGTGTGACCTGGCGCACCTCAATTCACACCCCAGATGTTGGGGTTGAGAACGCCCAGGGCCTAGGTCTCTGGGAGGACAATGGCCCACGAATGAGGAGGCCTGGGCCCTGGAGGAGGCTGTGGT
Source organism: Pteropus alecto (assembly GCF_000325575.1). Taxonomy (NCBI): domain Eukaryota; kingdom Metazoa; phylum Chordata; class Mammalia; order Chiroptera; family Pteropodidae; genus Pteropus; species Pteropus alecto. The sequence goes on from NW_006435764.1 coordinate 5,570,229, forward strand.
CCTGTAACAGTGACAGAACTCCCAGCACCCGTGTGGGGCACTCACACTGGCACTGAGGTAGGAGCCGATTTTGCCCAGGCAGACGGTGGTGTTGCAGCGGATGGGGCCCTGCTCATCCCTGGCCTGCAGCCGTGCAAAGTGCTTCATCAGCTCCACGTTGAGGTTGGCCTCGTTCAGCTTTGGGGCCAGGAGCAGCATGGACTGCAAGACGGGGACAGTAGAAATTGTCTGCCAGGGCAAGACTGACCTCCTGGGAGGGTACAGAGGCCACCAGTGGCCCTGGGTGCTGAGGAGACCTGTGACCTATCTCCCAACCTGGCCCCTACCCAGGATGATGAGGAAGGGAACCCCTACTCCTCTGTCCTCTTTACAGCAAAACCTCCGAAGCGCATCGGCACCCGTCTCCCACCTCTCTTGTCTGCTCCCTCTGCACGCACTCTACTCAGACTTGCACCCCGCAACTCTCTTCTTAACGGGCTCGGGTTGAAGTCACCAGTGACTTCCATGTTGCGAAAGCCAGCAGCCAATTCTCCATTCTCATCACACTTGACCCCTCAGCAGCTCTGACACCCCCGAGCGCTCCTTCCTCCTTGAAACTTCAGTCTCTGGTCTCCTAGGACGCCACCCTCTCCTGGTCCCCCAACTCTGCCAGCTACTCCTTCTGTCTCTTTTTGCTGAGCTCTTACTGTCCAGACCCCCAGAGTTACTCCTGGGCCCCTTTTCCTTTACACCTCACCTTAGGTGATCTCACCCCTTCCATGGCTTGGAATGCCGGTTGGGCGACGATGCCCAGATGTGCAGGTCTAGCTCAGACTCCTTCCCTAAACTGCACTTGCACATAACCAGACTCGACGCCTCCACCTGGCAGTCTAACAGACGTGGCCAAGGCTGGGACCACGCCTCCCGCACACCTGCTCCTGCACACCTGCTCTTCTGTCTTCTCAGTAAACATCAACTTAACTTCTAATTGCCTGGGCCAGAAGCTTTGGAGCTCCCTTGACTCCATACCCATCCACCAGCGAATACCAGTGGCTTCCCCTTCTCTGCACCTACTGCGACCACTCACATGTGAGCCACTGTCATCTCTCACCTGGGCCACTGCAACAGCCCCTAATAGTAACCCAGCGTCCACCCTCGCTCTGAGAGTCAATTCTCCACACAGCAACACAGCAATTCTTTAAACAAGTCAGACCAGGTCAGCACTTGGCTCAATCCCCCAGTGGCTCCAGTCGTACTCCCAGCAAAGAAATGCATCAGGTCCCTGCCACACCCTACGAGGCCTGGCCCCAAACTCCACCATTACCTCCTAGATTCCACCTCCCACACCCCAGGCCCTTCCAGCCGCACTAAACCTCCTGCTGCTACTTCTACGCTGCAGGGCTTTGCACATACTGTTCCTCCTGCAGGAAGCACGTTTCCTCCAGATCGCCACGTAGCTCAGTCCCTCGCCTCCTTTCCTTAAATGACACCTCCTCAGCAAAGTCTTCCCTGATCGCTGTTTGTAAAACTGAAAATCCTTCTCTTCATACTCTACCACTTTCTAGCATGATACATATTTTCTAATCCTGTTTATTATCTGCCAAACCCACTTCTCATCACCTCAAAAGAAGCTTCATGAGAGCAGGGAGCTTGGTCTGCCTGTGCATACTGCATCTCAGGGAGGTGCTCAGACAGTGCCCGCTGAACAGAGGACTAGAGGCTGTGCCCACCCTGTCCCCGCCACTCTCCCACCACCCACCCGGTTGCTGAGCTGCACTCACAGCCCAGACCCACATGCAAGATGGTGCCTGCCCCTCCCATAACCAGCTCAGACCCACGGGCCAAAACCAAGACCTCTGTGTCTTGGGATAAGCGCCCTCTAACCCTTGGAAAACCAGGAGTGGTCACTCTGGGCCTGGCCACACCCACCTTGACGGTCTGCTCCCGGATGGCAGGGTTGGTGTCCAGGAACCCATGCACAACGTGAGGAAATATCTGGGTGTTGACTGTTGGCTCGTCAAGGTATTGGATAAACTGCTCCATCTGTGGCCCAGGTGGGGTGTGAACTCAGTCGGCTCCTCCACCGCCACCCCTCACCACACCCCCAGTCACAACCACAGGACCACTCTTGGCTTCACTTCTCCACCTGGCAAGCACTGGATGGCCAGGTGAGCCCCCCACCTTGCATCTGGCCTCTCTCTGGCCTCAAGCCCAAGTGCAGGGGTAAGAAGAGGCCAGGAGGGTACCAAGGACTGGGAGTTGGAGCATTTGGCCTCTGATCTTGCTCAGCAGGCTGACTGTCATGCCCCCTCGCAGACCCTCCACTGCCTCATCCATAAAAGTGTCATGAGAAAGTTTTGTGCATTTGGCAGTTGAAGAGGAAATGATACCTGGGAGATACCAGGTACTTCCTGGATCACAAGGGCCCCCACCCTCGATCCCATCAATCCTGTCCAATGCTCCCAACTACACTGGGGTTGGCAGGAGAGATACTACTCCTACTCTAGAGGGCTAGAGGGACTAAGCCAGGAAATGGGGTGGGGGTAGGTTGTTCAGCCCTTCAGCCTGGGCAGGCTGGGCACTCCCAAAGCTGCAGGTGAGCACTGTCATTATCTCGACTTCCTGAGGGCATGGCCTTGCTGGTCCCTTACCTGCGTGTATGTTTGGGAAGGGGATTCTGGGGTGCCAGGACAGGGGCTCCAGCCACTTGCCTAGGGCTGGTGGTTAGGCAGGGGCCTCCCCAGCAGCCAGGGTGGGGTGCAGGTGGAGTAGAATACAGCAGGGTCTGGCTGGGGCCCCTACCTGCTGGAGGAGGCGGATGCGCATGGCCCGGTCCGTGGATGAGAACATCTTGACCACGACGGGGATGATCTTTTGCTGATACTCCTCTGTACTGAGGAACTTGCCCACCTGAGGAAAGGAGCAGGAAGTGGGGCTCAGCTACAGCCGCAGGAATGGGAGAAGTCACTGGGCTCATTCAAAGATCTTGGGCTCCCTGCTGACCTCCCAGGGTGGGAATGGGGTGATGGTGGGGAGTGGGGGTAATAGGTGCTTCTTCAGCAGCCCCTCTGCCCATACTCCATCTCAGTTAGCCCTGACCTTAACCTTTCTGGGTCAAGCTTCTCTTAGGAGGCTGATGAAAGCACCACACCCTGTAATCAGGCACTTACACATCACAAGCATACACATGCACACAGAATTCTGCCTACAATTTCTGGCAGTTTCTAGCAATACAGGATTTGCTTGCTATCTTCTCCATTTGCCCCATGCCAAATCCCTTCAGGAGAAAGTGTTCTCCCAGGGTAGGCAGAGGAGGTCCCCAGGTAAGGGCAGACTGGGGTCTGAGGAAAAGGGAGAAGGGTCCCGCCCCTAGATGCCAGGAGAGCTGAGTGCCAAGGATGGAAAGCAAGTGGTAAGCAGGTAACTCTGGGCCTTTGGAACCAGGGTGGGAACACAAGTGAGACCAGGAGGGTCATCTTGGGGAAATGTAGGAAGGGCTGAGGGCTCTGAAGCAAGGGGTCTTCGGAAAAATAAATCTGGAGGCACAGTGTTTTCCTTCACCAAGGACAGAAAGTCCCCACAGCCTCCTTGACAGCTGGTCAGCTGGCCCTGGCTGGCTGAACCACTGGGATGTAGGCAGAAAGCAACTCCTCATGCAGGCTTGGGTCTGCCCTAACCAGGCTGCCCTCCCCCAGGCTGGCCCCGTAGGGCTGGCCCCTACTCCAGGGCCTTCTCGTTTTGTGGTTTTGACCTACCAGCCAGTCTCTGGGCCCCAGAGTTCCTGAGGCTCCCACCCTGGATGTCTCTCCTCACTGAGGTCCCTGGCCCACTCACCTTGAAGAGGGGTGTGAGGACCACGGCCCCTGCATTGCCAAATTCAAAGGCAGTCAGCAGCTGGGGCAGCACCTTGTGCCGGCAGAAATCTTCAGGGAATGAGTCTAGGCTCTTGCTCAGCTCTTGGAAGAACTTTTGTTTCTCAGCTGGCTCTTTGATCTGGAGGAACGAGGATAGGATACAGGGAGAAGAAAATCAGCCTGGTCATAGGCCTCCCCAGCCACGGGCAAGGACGGGGGGTGTCACCCTAGCCTGAAGGAGAACTTAAGCTTGTATGCCCATTGCCTGGGTTCAAATCCCAGCTCTCCCATTTATCAGCCGTGTGACCTTAGGCAAGTTCCTGTATCTGTAAAATAGAATAATAACTATACTAACTCGCAGGGTTGTCCTCAGGATTCAACCAGAAAATGCATTATGACAGCTGCCAGCACAGTGCCCCTAAGGGCTCAGTCAGGTGGTGCCATTCTCATCAATGCCACCTGACCTGTCGCTAGGGAAGAAGCTTCTAGGGGGATCAGGCCGTTTATCAGCATTGCCTCTACTCCTCAAGACGACAACCCAAAATGTGAGGACCACAAACCCCATCGCACGGATGAGGAAACTGACGCTCACAGAGGTGAAAGGGCTGACTCCTTTCCCCTGGCCCTGGCTGGGTCAGGCACACCGCAACCCCGTGCTGGATCGAGCTCACAGCAGACTGTGGGAAGGCAGGGATTAGGTGCAGCTTACCCCCAGACCTGGGCCCACTCCTCCCACTCCTGAGCCCAACAAGGCCAGGCTGTCAACTCAAAGTCCCTTTAGTCCTCCCAATCCTTCAGAGGCCATAATATCCACAACCCGCATTTCCTGAAAACGGACCACATGCCAGGCAGGGTTACGTGTGAAAATCTTTACAGAGATTAAATAATCCTCCTCACAGCTTTATAAAGAAGGTACTAACATAATCCACATTTAATCTAACAAGGAAGCTGAGGCACAGAGAGAGCAAAGAGCTTGTCCAAAGTCACACAGCTAAGAATTGGTCAGGGAAGGGTTTGACTCAGTGGCCTGGCACCTCTGCTGTGCTGCACCTTGTGAAGAGTTACTGTCATTTCATTTACAAACAAGGAGGCTGAGGCTCAAGGTCACCTGCTAAGAGTGGCCAGTCAAGGATTCTCAACCAGTCCCGTATGATTCCAAGGTTCCTGTGCTCTCTGCTGTACCCTCACCACCACAGCCACTGCCTAGCCCAAAGGCGGCGGCCCCTGGCTGGGAATGAGGAGGACATGGTTGGTTCTCGAGCAGCTCAGTCCAGTGTGGGAGGCAGGCTTGGTCCTCTGACAGCAGGGTTCAGGGGGGGCCAAGGCCCAGAGAAAGGCCAGATCACATTCAAGATCGCACATCGAGAAAGTCACAGCTGGGCTCCCTCCATCCAATGACAGGAAGAGGGGCCCCTGGATACTGCCCTCCCACATTCTCCTGGGATTGGCCAGAAACAGCCCATTTCCTATGGGACACATTTTAAGAAGGGCAGCCTGGCAGAGTCAGCCATGTGATGAGAACTCCACGTAACAAAGTTCCTGCTGCCCCCACACTGCCCAGGTGGCAAGAGGGTTCAGCATTTCCAGCACTTCTTCAAGATACAGCTCAGGTTCTGCACCCTCCCAGCCCCGATCTGAGTCAAGAGACAAGATTCCACAGACCATCAAGGTCTGAAGACGTGCCTGTCACTCTTCCCCAGATTCTCAGTCATCTCTCTGTGTGCCCCACACATGGCCAGGTCAGCAGAGCCTCCCTCTTTCATTCCCTACAACAACCCTATAGACCAGCAGATACTATTATCAACTCCATTAGACAAATATGGAAACTGATGTTCAGAAAGGTTACCTTTCCATCTGCTGCTCCCTCTGCCTGGAGCACTTTCCCAGTTACCATCCCCATCACACCTTTATGTACTTCGGATCTCAGCACAAATGTCACCTTTGAGAGTGTCCTTCCCTGAGCACTTGCCCTTGTTATTTTCCTTCCTGGCACTTATCCCCATCCCAGGGAGCACACGTTTCCTCATTTATGTGTTTTCTGTCCCTCTCCCCCGGACAAGAGTCCCCAAGGGTGGAGACCTGTCTGTTTACTCCCTGATAGATTCTTAAGGGCAGGGACCTGGGTCTGACTCCTTCCTCCCCACCTTCCTGCCCGCACTGCAGCCCAGCACTGGACATGGCACACATCTGGGCCAGGGCCAGGATGTACATGTGGAGTCAATGGCGTGCCAGGAGCAGTCACTAAGCACCTATGTGCCAGACACTATACTATGAATTTTAACCACTGAACTGAATCTTCACCACGTTCCTTGGCAGCAGGTACTATTATTAGGACTGAGCTTTAGCCAAGGAAAGTTACACAGCAAATAAAAGCAGGAACCAGGGTTTGAACCCAAAGAGCCTAGCTCCACAGTCCGTGATGATCATCTCCAAAACCTAATTATGAAGGAGCCTGCAAAGTGTGGAGGGCACATGGGGGTAAAGAACACAGGCCCAAAACCCAGGGTGGGATGGGGGGCTCACCTGAATCTCTTCCAGAAAGAGGTTGGTCTCCACAAAGCGGTTGCTCATGAAGCCACCGGGTGCCCGGCAGTTCTGCAGGAAGCGGGCTGGGTTGGGACGCACCTTGGGGTTGGCTCCGACCAGCTCACAGTAATGGGGCACCAGCGATTTGGGGATCTGTGGGGGGAGGGTCAGTGTCAAGGCAGGCCTGGTCGGCTGGCAGGGAGGGGTTGGGGTAGGCTGGACACTTACCTTTCCAGGGTTGCGCAGGGCGGTGGCCCGAGGTAGGGGCCCATTGAAGACTTCCCAGATGAGGCAACCCAAGCGCCACATGTCAGCTGACCTGAGACAGTGACCAGAGCTGCTCAAGGCCCGGTCACCTGCCAGCATGGGCCTGCAACCTGCCAGGCACACACTGCATGGCAGACCCTGGGCTGTGTCTCTCAGCTGATCCTCCCATTAGCCCTGAGAAGCAGGTGTCATTAGTCCCATTCGACAGATGAACTGAGGCTCAGAGGAGCAAGGACATCTATCCCAGGTCATACAGCTTTCAAATTCAGAACTATCTAACCCCCAAACCTGTGTTTATCCTGCTCCATCTCCCTGAGGATCCTGGGAGCAGAGGTGTGGGCCCCATCCTAAGGACTCTGATTCTCTCCCCAGCCAGGCAGCAGGGAACCAGAGGTTACCAGCTAGTCTAAAGGTCCTGAGGCTGCAGGGGCTTCCAGAACAGAGCGGGTTGGGGCATGCCACCCCCCAGTCACCCACCACTTCTCTCTGACGGCTCTGCCACTGCTATCAGCCAACTCCGGGGGATCATACTGCTCGAGCTCAGGGATCCCCTTGCTGGGGGGTCCCCCACCATTGCCCTGGGCGGAGTACATGTAGTCCAGGCCCCCAAGCTTCCACTCGCCAGCGCGGTCCACAAACACAGCAGCCATGCAGACATTGTTGTGGATGAGGCTGCAGTCATTGACCAGGAAGCTGAGGGCTTTCTGGAGGCAGAAGGAGCCATCACATGACATGCCAGTACCTGAAGCCCCCCACCCCTGCTCTCACCACTGCCCCCCACCTCACCACAATCTGGTGCAGCCCCCAGGAGAGCTCCAGCTCCTTCAGGCCACCAGCCTCCGCTCGCGCCTTGAGATACACTCCCAGCGGAGTCACAGCCTCTGTCACTATGTGGAGGCATTTGTCTGTCTGAAGGGGGGATATGGGATATCAGGGCAGGGCGCGGGGAAGAGGAGGGGAAGTAAGAGACTTGATGAGGAGAGAGGTGGAGAGGGGAATCGAATCTGGGGGTACTGAGGCAGGAGTAGAAACTGGGAGAAAGTGTGGGGCAGAGATGAGGCGGACTGAGCAGCAGGTACCTCCAGCCCATCGATGTAGGCCAGAATATTGGGGTGCCGGAGAGTTTTGAGGCGCTTGAAGGCAGCTTTGGCAACCTGGGTCTGCTCTTCGGCGCCGGGCTTCACGTCGTACACGAAGATGGACACCGGGCTTCCTGTGGCCTGGGGGAGGACATGGGGTCCTCAGGGCTGTGGGCCGAGCCCTGGGCTGACTACTCCAGCTCCGTGGTGGTCCCCAGAGCGGGTTAGTGCCTGAAGGGAAGGGCCGCCGCCGGGTCTCTCCCCAGGTCAACCCTTAGGGACGGAGCCGGGCCCACGTGACCCCGGTTCCGTCCGCCTGTCAGTCCCTGGGTCCTTC
>NW_006435764.1:5578775-5582865 GCF_000325575.1 Pteropus alecto
CGGGGCGGAGGGCTGAAGGCGGTGCCGGGTCCAAACCTCTAACGCCCCTCCGAGCGAGCGCTGGGCAGAAGCCGCCAGTTACCAGCTTCGCGGCGCTGGCAGGTCACCCAAACTCTCCAAGCCTCCGTGTTCTTATATCTAAAATGTGGGTGGTAATAGTGTCCACGTCCAACCGTAATTATAAAGACGAGATCTTGAGAAGGAACAAAGGATGGGGAAACCGAGGCAGAGAAGAGATGAGAAGACGGATGGAGCAGTCGACAGACAGACAAGAAAGGGTGTATGTGGTGAGAGTGAAGTAGAAACAGGGAGGGCGATTGTTCCTAAGGCAGGCACTTTCTCCCACGAGCCAGTGGACACCTTCGGGATCCAGCAAGATGTTAGTGTTGGTGGAGTGACCAGGCGATAGGCACAAGGAGACAGAGTTCTTGAGTGTGAGTGGGGGCCAAAGAGTGAAGCAAAGGTCCAGGGGAGGTCCAGGACCTCTGGGGTAGGGAGATAAGACCTGGCGAGGGAAGAGGCAGCGACCCCAGGAAAGGAGAAGGGTGAAGGGAGAATGGCCCAGCGAGTCCCGAAGAGAACAGAGGGCCAAGCGGGGCCCCTGCTCTCCTGGGCCCAGCAAACCTGGCTCTCTGGTCTACAGGGCAGGCATCTCCTCCAGGCCTCACAGCACCCATACAGATTGGGACTGTAAGCGGCAAAGTAGTGTCAACAGCTCAAATACCAGTTACACTGCTGGGGACCTAGCCCCTTAGCTGGACAGAGCCCAGTGTCCAGGAGAGGCTAGGCAGGCAATGGCCCCTCTGCAGATAGGGTCTCAGGGGACCCAGGGTTGGTGGTAGTCCCACAGCCAACCCCTATGGAGTGTGGGTGAGATCCTGGAACAGCTTAAGAAATGTCCGGTTGGGTTGTCTTTGGGAGCAGATTTCAGGACAAGGAGACCAAAGTCAGCAGAGCTGGGTTTGAATTCCGATGCAACCCCTCTCACTGGCTGTGAGAACTCCCTTTACCCTCTAGGAGCCTCAGTTCTCCATCTATAAATTGGGGTGAATGGTGCCCTGCACCTCACTTGACACAAAACAACTGCTCAACAGAGATTTGTTCTCTCCCTTTCCTTGACCAAGTACCTGTGCAGGACAGTCATACAGAGGAAGGATCAGACATGGTGCTGGCTGCCTGGAGCAGAACAGGCGACTAGAGATCTTTCTGTTGACTTTGAAGGAAGACAGTGACAACATTGTGAGCATGAAATTGGCAGTACTAGGGGTGGGAAGCATCCTGTTAATGGAGGGGGGCAGAGGTCTTAAATGCCAAAATATAGTCTAAAACTTTATCCTACTGAAGAGGTGAGCCACAGCCTGGGCTGTGTGCTCGTGAGTGTGGAATGATGGGGAGGGAGAGGTTGGGTGGAGTGATGCTTTGGGGTGGAGATTATGGTTGGAGGGGAGGGTCTAAGAATATAGGGTTCATGTGGTGGCATTTGGTTAGTGACATTTTCTTAGCACCTACCGAATGCTAGGTCTGTGCGGTGACGGGGCGTTGCCTGGAGAGGAAACGAATGGCAGGGCCACTGGGCTGGGGGAGACTGAGGAGTCCCCAGTGCACAGAACAGCGGAGGTGGCACCACGCCTAGGACAGGCTGCGCAGAGCACAACAGAGAGCAGAGTCACAAATGAAGTGTCAGGAAAGGGAGCTGCCCCACAGATTCTGTGTTAACTAACTCTGCTTCTACAGCAGACCCCAGCAGAGAGGCCACCATCTTAGGAAGGGGACCGCACCCCTTTCCCAAGCTCTCACCTTGTGCATGCCCCGCCCTCACAGCGAGCCTCCGTTTCGTACACTGTAAAAGGGGATAATACCAGTTCCTCATCACTGTCTGATGAGGGGGGGCCAGTGTTGTTCCCATCTCACAGATGAGGACATCGAGCCTCTGAAAACTCATACAGAAGGAAGTGGCAGGGCCCGAGTCACTGTGCTGCTGGTAGCCTCCCTCACCAGCCAGGAGTCCAAGCAGCCCTGCAACCCTTGCCATGACCAGTGGACGACCTAGGACAGGAAGGCATGGGGCCTGCAGGGACACCAGGTGGCCAGTCGCTCCAGAAGAGATACAGTCGAATGTCAAGCAGGCAGAACCTGGAGGCAGATACCTAGTTCTGAATCTCATTTTTATGGGATCTTGGGCAAGTCACTTCAACCCCTTCTCCTTGTCCGTAAGATGAAGATTGTAAAAGTAACTATATAAGTGTTCGCTGTTGTGTTTAGCAGAAGTATTTGGCCCCGTATAAACAGCACACTGGAAAGGGAAATGGAAGGCCTTGCAAAGGAAGTTGTAAACAAGATTTGGGGCATAGATGCAAAATAAAGGGGGTGATTGGAAAGGCTCAGTGATGGAAGTGATGTGTTAACCAGAGATCTCCAGATGACACGGGAGATGGAAACAATCCACAAAGGCAGGAAAATTAATCCCCCAAACATAGCGTCTCTGACAAGGCAGAGCATGAGGAAATACAGCTGGAATCACCATCAGCGTTAGGACAGTATTCTCAGTCTTGCACTATGTTATGGTGACCAAATGTTTTTATTTTCTCCAGGAAACTTACAGGTCTTTATTCCCACTGTAATTCTTTTTTTTTAAATTAAGATCATGATCTCCTTTCATGGAAAAGAAACATCTTCAGTTACTCAATTGATAGGAAGTTGTAAAATCCTTTGGTTCCGTGTATTCAAGTAACGTCCTGCCCTCTCAGCTTCAAGAGTTGGGAGGAGGAATCCAGAACTGCAGCGCTATGGTGGGAAGTAACTGGCACAGCTTCAGTGAGACACGAGTCGGCAATACCTGTGAAGCACTTTGCCCCAGTAATTCACTTCTAGAAATGTGTCCTACGCAAGCCCTCGTTCAAGTATGCAAAGGTTTACGCAAACTTGTGTATCTGGTAGAGCCTGGATTGTGGAGCCAGCTATGCTGCTGAGGAGCTGTGTGATCTTGGCCAAGTTACTTGCTCTCTTTGTCCCTCAGTTTCCTTGTCTGTAAAATGGACGGAATAAGACTATCTGCTCCATAGGTGTCGTAGGCTGAATAACATCTTCTCAAACCCTGGAACCTGTGGATATGTTACCTTACACAGTAAAAGGGATTTTGCTGTTGTGATTAAGGGTCTTGAGAGGGGGAGAAGACCCCGGATTACCCAGGTGGGCCCGATGCAGTCACGGGAGTCCTCATAAGAGGGAGGCAGGAGGATCACAGGGAGAAGAGACGCGATGATGGGCGCGGGAGGGCGGAGTGATGTGAGGATGGATTATCCAGGTGGGCCCGATGCAGTCACACGAGGGAGGCAGGAGGATCACAGGGAGAAGAGACACGATGATGGGCGCGGGAGGGCGGAGTGATGTGAGGAAGGGGTCACGAAGTGCCAGGGTACATGGGTGCCTCTAGAAGCTGAAAAAGACAAGGAAACAGAGTCTCCTCTGCAGCCCTAAGAAGGGACACAGCCCCGCTGACACCTTCGTTTTCAGAACTGTAAGATAAGTGTGTCAAGCCACTAAATTTGTAGTGATTTCTTACAGTGGCCACAGGACACGAATGCAGTAGGCATGTTGTGAGGATTAGTGAGTTAACGTGTAATTGCTCCAGTGCGTAGCACATAGTGCGTGCTCAGTAAATGACGGTGCTTATGTGGATCATATGTTTGTAAGAACAGAAAAGTGGAATGATCCAAATGTCCATCACGAGTGCAGTGATTCCAAACTCCTTCTGTGCTGTGGAACCGCGGCGACAGTTAATAAGGCCACTGCACAGGTACCGGGGAGGAGAAATGGTCATGGTATCACAGCTGTTCTGAGTCCTCCCTGCAGGTCACGACTGAGCTGAGCAGAGCGCTGACTGCATTATTATTCCTGATCCTCATAACAATGCGCAGGATGTGTTGCAGGCTGAGAACCACAAGGTAATAGGAACTGGGAAAGTCTAATATAAAGAATTATTAACTAAAACGGGATCGAAGAAACGGGATTGGCTAGTAAGAAGTAAAGGGACCTCTAAAGAATATGAGAAAATAAGGAACAGTTCCTACCCCTAGGGCTGGGATAGAGC
>NW_006435764.1:5582878-5598708 GCF_000325575.1 Pteropus alecto
CACACCACCACCACCACCAAGAGCCCCATCCAGCCCCAGGTCTGAGATCCACATCTGGTTGGAGAGGAAATGGCTGTGGCTCATTGGATAGTAGAGAAATTGCCGAAGTGCTGCGCAGGCCCCATCCAGCTGCTGGAAAGCCCTCTTTTGGGGTGCTGGGGAAGGGTGCTACCGGCCTCCCGCGCTGCGGGAGCCTGGTGCTGAAAAAGCGTCCCCCGTGGTAGGAGCTGAGCTAGAGAAACTGGCCCCCGCGGCAGAAGCCGGATGAGAGGAGCTCGTCAAAATCGGGAAGCAAACGCCTCTTTCTCAAGAAATGGCTGTCAGCGTCCTCTACTGGCAAAAGTAAACGTTGTGCCATCCGGCAAAGGAAAAATCAAAAGGACCCAGATGCGTTTCCACAGAGAAAGCATACATGATGAATTTGGAGCTGAGCGGCGATAAACTAACAACGGGCACAGAATTATTAGTTTCATTTTTACAGATGAGAAAACTGAGGCTCCAGAAAGGGGAAGCAGCACAACCAGTGCTAGGATTTGCTGTGCTCCACAAAGCATTTCGAACGCAGGTTGCAAAATTACCATGTTACATAATTGTGGTAATAACTCTACTATCCATAACTGTGCGCAGACGTACTCTTCAAATTTGGAGGAATACACGCCAAATGCCAGTGGTTTCTTCTAGGACAGAGATTACAGAGAGGTCTCCTTCCTATATTATTAGCTATAAATTGCTGTTTGTAGGTCAAAAATAGTGAAATATTGCATACAGTTCAAAATATTTAATTCTGTGATGTTTGAAGTTTTCACAATGAGCATGAATTATTTTTATAAACGTGTCTATATATATATATGTATACATCCATATATGTATACATATAATTTCATTATATATACCCACACAATAAATACATGTATGTATGTTTTGGAAAGTCCTCCAACTGTCTTTTGCCTATAAGGTATCTTTTCCTCCAAAAAAATAGAAATGCTAAGCTAACAGGGACGCAAAGACTTCTGGGGAAAATATTCATTATTCAACCCCATTGCAAGCTCCCAGAGCTACTCGCTAATGATCCATGCTCTGTTTCTTGACAACTTACCATAGGAAAAACCTGTCATTTGTGTTCTTTTTATTTATTTTAGGAGATTTAAGTCATGAAACAGAAAAGCTGCTATTAAACAATGGTGGATCTCATGTGACAGTTAATCAAATTTAATTTTAGAAAGTATTTGAACTTCATCTTAAATCTAAATACTCAGAATTCAAGAAAACATTTCAATGTCTGCAAAAACATATGAGGATAACTTTAAGGTAAAAGTTACTTTGCCTTCATACTAATTGCCTTTTCAAAGACAAAATGGTTGTATTTTTGTTTTGTTTTTTAGAAAATACAATACCTAAAAAAGGAGCTTCTCAGGGTTCTGGCCTGTTGTGGTAGGTGGAATGATATGACCGCCCCCCTCCAAGAAAAAAAAATGTCCATATCCTAATTCTCAAAACCTGTGAATATGTCATGTGACAAAGGGGGGAATTCAGGTTGCAGATGGAGTTAAATTTACTAATCAACTGACCTTAAGATAGATTATCCTAGACTATCTGGGTGGGCCCAATGTAATCACAAGAGTTCTTGACAGTGAAAGAGACCTAGCACAGCAGGATATGCATTCTTCCCAAATACACGTGGGCAGTGTTCAGGCAGTGCGAGAATGCGGCTTTCTTAACTTAATCAGGACATCTGTGAAAACACCATAGCTAACATCATGCTTGATGGTGATAAGCTGGATGCTTTCCCCCTAAGGTCAGGAACAAGATGAGGACCTTCACTTCACTGCCTCCGTTCAACTTTGTACTGGAGGTTTCAGCCAGGGCAACTAGTCGAGCAGAAATAAAAAGCATCTAGACTGGAAAAGAAGAAGTAAAACTCTATTTGCAGATGACATGATCTTGTACATAGAAAATCCTAAAGAATTCATGAAAAAGCTCCTAGAATCAATAAAAGAGTTGAACAAGTTTGCAGGACACGAGATCAATATAAAATAAATTGTATTTCTGCACTAGCAATGAACAATCTGAAAGTGAAATTAAAACAGTTCTACTTACAATAGGATCAAAAGAATAAAAAAATTAGAAATACATTTCACAAAAGTGCAAAAATTTGGACTCCGAAAACTGCAAAACATTGTCGAAAGACATTAAAGAATATGTCGATGAGAGAACATCCCACATTAAAGGATCAAAAATTTAATATTATTAAGATGGTAATACTCCCCAAATCAATTTACAGATCAACATAATCCCTATCAGAATTCCAGCTGGATTCTTGGTAGAAATTGACAAGTTGATTTTAAAATTCACATGGAATTGCAAGGGATTCAGCATAGTCAAAACGATCTTGAAAAAAAACAAAGCCGAAGTACTCATTCTTCCTAATTTCAAAACTTACTCCAAAACAATAATAATCGAGACAGTATGGTACTGACATAAGAATAAACATAGAGAAACAATACAATTAAGGATTCTGTAAGATCTTGGCTGTGGTAGAGGTTACATGGGTAAATCTGTCAGGACTCATATAAAATATATATATTTTATTGTATGTAAACAATAGAGATGATTAAAGAAAAACATGCTTCCTGATTCAAAGAGTAAAGCCAAAATACAACAGAATCTGCACAAAGCGTACGTTGTTCAGCATTCACCCCGCCCGAAGGAGTTTCACATTACCCACAGCAGATTGAGGTGTGTAACAACGCACCAAGTTCTCTGCTTTGGGCTTATCTGATGACACTTGTTTGTAGATTAAAATCTTACCCAACAGATGGCTCCTGTGGGGAGACTTGGAAGGAGCCCTTGGTTCGAGGTGGGGAAGATGGAGCCAGGAAGTGCGCATGAGAAGGTCACAGAAGGCCCCTCGGTCGGTTATGGAGGTTGACTATTTGGAAGAAAACAAGCTATCAAGGAGGGTGACACAAGCAGATTTGCGTGTTAGAAACACCCATCAGAAAACAGCCTGGGAAAGGACTATAAGGAATAAAAGCATTTCCTAGATAGAGCAGGGGTCCCTAATCCCCAGGCGGTAGACCAGTACCAGTCCACGGCCTATTAGGAACCAGGCCGCACAGCAGGAGGTGAGTGGCAGGCCAGCAAGCAAGCAAGGGAGGCTTCACCTGTATTTGCAGCCGCTCCCCAGCGCTAGCATCACCGCCTCAGCTCCGCCTCAGATCCTCAGGCGTTAGATTCTCATGAGAGCACTGGTCCCTGGTGCAACCAAAGGTTGGGGACCGCTGATCTAGAGGACACTCAGGAGTAGTTGTGGATGTCTAGTGAGGAAACTGGTGGCTTGCTCGACCAGGGCAGAGGTGGTGGGCAGTGAGGTGGTGGGCAGTGCAGAAGCTGTGCAGGAGGCAGAGGGTCAGGAAAAGGAAGGGGACAGGGGTGGGGAGAGGGCAGGGCGGAGCTGTGGAGGAGAAAGGAGGCTGCTGAACTGCATGGGGCAGAGAGGCAGGATGTGTTCTGTGGGGGACATTGGGGGCAGCTCTGAGGACTGGCCATCCCTGTAGCTGGGGGAGCGCAGGGTGCCAAGAGCTTCATACTTGGGAGGGTTCCCACCTGGAAGCCTCCGCGAGAGGTTCGGATGAAACAGAAGCAGCTTGTGAGCTCAGACGCCTCCTCCCCCAGGAAGTTTACTCTCATCCCAGCCCTGGTGGCCCTTGTTCTGACTCCCGGGCGCCCAGCATTCATGAGCGTAAGTCAGGGCTGATGGCGCGTGTTCACTGAGTACAAGGCCCATGTCTGATCTGTCACTGGGCCCACTCATAGGAGGCCGCGGAATGTGTTGAGAGTGAGTGCGTGTGTGCCAGGCTGCCTGGGTTAAAATCTCAGCTATCGAGTATTGGTGGTATGCTGTATCATTGTTATGAGTGAATGAGCGAGGGGGTGCGGGATGGGACAGTCTGGTGGGTGGAGGGATGAAGGGACAGCATCATCTCCCCCTGGCCTGGCTCCACCTGGCAGAAATAGGTCCAGCTCAAGCCACCTGTTTGCATGTGTGTTGCCTGGGCCAGGGAATACCTGGTTCCCAGGGACACCGGGTCCTCAGAATACCCGTTTCAGCTCCAAGGTGGGCTACCCTGAGAACCTGCTGACTTCTACCATGACCGCCACCTACCCCCACCCTACAGCATTACTTCCCTGGGGAAAGCAGTCTTGGTCAGGGTAGGGTGGGATCCCCCTAGTGGGACCCCCTCATCCCCTCTGTTCTCTGTCCTCACATCTTCCTTCCCAGGCTTGCTGGCCATTGTCCCAGATTCAAGGCAGGTCCTGGGAAGGACCGGGGGCTCAGGAGAGACCAGAAACACCTCCCCACTCTCCTTTCTGACTCCACCTTCTGGGGGCACCTGGGCTGCCAGGAGGGCTGGCTGTGGGTCATCCCTCCCGGGTGGGAAAATGAAGAGATGGGGTCTGGGGAGGAGAAGGAAGGACAGAGAGCTAAAGGAGGAGGGCAGAGGGCTGGGGGCAGAGCAGGAGCACTCTGGTGTGAACTGACGGGCTGCCACACTGTTGTCCTGGCCACTCTATTTGCTGGGCCACCATGGCAGGCCTGTGACACTGCCGCCCAGCGGTTCCTTTGGGGGGTCCTGTCTCTGAGCACAGGCACTGAGGTAGCGGGGAGGCAGGTGGCTTTAAGGGAGGGCTTCAGAGCTGAGGCCTAAGGCTGGATAGTGGTCTGACCCTGGTCACCTCATAGAGTCGGGGCTTTAAATGCCATCTGCATCTCCCACCACCGTGGAGCCCTTCTCCGAGCCCAGCCTCTGTGCTTCTGCCTGGCTGTGCAATGGGCTCCGCAGACTGAGCTCTCGATGCCCATGAAAGTGCTCAGCCTCATCCAGTGGCAAATGGCAACTCCACCCCTCCGGGCTGGAAGCCAGGTTCACCATGCTTACTTCACATCCCACGCAGCCACCAGGTGCTCGGGCTCCAACCACCCGGCACCTCTGACTACCCTTCACTGACCCCACCCCACCCTGCCAGGCCACCAGCCTCTCTTATCTGGGCCTCTGCGGCAGCCACCTCACTGGTCTCCCCATTTCCACCGTTGCCCCCTGCAATCCACCGTCCTCACAGGTACCCGAGAGAGAAAGAACGTAAGTCGGGTCGCCTGCCTCTGCCGCCCAAGACCTTCTGACGCCCCCATTTCACTCAGTACAAAGTCAGATCCCTGCCCTTGGCCTGCAAAGCCAGTGCCACCTGTTCCCAGCCTCTTCTCTGTCCCCACCTCTCACTCGGCAGGACTGCTGTCCAAAGCAAAAGCACTTTGGGTTTATCTGAATATGGTCCGTGATTTCATTTGTTCCAGATTGTTCCAAACTGCTGCGTTGAGTTTCTTCGTCTGAAACCATACAGTTGAAATCCCATACGTAATAGTGAATTTATCTGTAAAAGTGAAAAATGTTTCTTGGTTAAAGAAAAGTCATTATAACTCGTCATACTGTTTTTGCAACTTTTCCATAAATCTGAAAACACTATAAAGTTTATTAAAAAAGAAACAAAAGGGTGGGGGAAGGGGAGTAATTATACTGAAAAAGGAGTCACTGCCCCCAAGTGACACTTTGTAAGAGCCACTCTTCATGTGAGGCGAGTGTGTAACAACACCCGGGTCTGTGACTAGGGCTCTCACATGTGTGCACACGCGTCTGCTGAGTTGGGGGGTGGGGAGCGGGGAAGGTGGCCCTCCTGTGTCAGCTGAGTGAACCAGAGCATGGCTTCGGGTCGCACCGTTACAGGAGGCAGAGCTTGCAGGCCTCCGGAGAGGCTCAGGGAACATTCGGGAGGGTGGCCGAGGCAGGGGTGTCTGCAGCGCCAGCAGAGGGCAGTCAGGTGAGGCTTCTGCTCCGAGGATGCCTCTCAGCTGGACCTTGAAGGAGGAGTGGGATTTACACTGGTGTTTGCGGGGGTGGGGAGGGATGGTGAGGGGAGTGTTGGTGGTTCCTTTAGGGGGAAGGCGGAGACTGCCAGTCAAGCGGGATGTGGGTGTCAGAGGTTGGATGGAGGCAGGCGAGGACAGCATGGACGGAATCTGAACGGCAGCCCCAGCGGCCAGTGACGGTGGATGAGCAGGGAGCAATGAGGGGCCCAGCAAGCTCGGCGGGTCTGGAAGCTGACATGGAGAGCGGCCTGGTGCCAGGGCCACCGTGAGCGGGGCAGGAGACGGAAGGGAGAGGCGAGTGAGAAAGAGGAGGCCTGCGGGACTTGCCCGCTGGAGATGCCACCAGGAGAAATGGAGCAGCTGGGGCAGCCTGCAGAGAGAGGAGGACGTGCAAGTGGAGGGGTCCAGCCCAGGGCTGAAATGGGGGTTTGAAACCCTCCAAGGAGGACACATCACGTGTCAAAGCTACTGATGGGGGCGGGGAGAAGAGAGCGAAGTGAGTTCTGGTGGCCCCGCCTCCCAGGGGCCGTCCCTGCCTGCCCCACCTCCCACCTCGCCATCCCAAACCCCGCCCCCTTTCCTTTCCGGCTCCATGACCTCGTAACTCTCGGTCATCTGTTCAACCTTCGAGGTGCTGACTCCCCCGGGGTGCGGACCTTTACTGCTGGTTCATCTCAGTATCTCCAAGCCCTGTGACTGTGCCTAGCTCATACTCAGTATTTGTTGAATGAGTGAATAAATGAATGATGAATCAATTAATCGATCAATGAAAAAAACTACATTTAAGAGGCAAGAGTAAAAGGAAACAAAGCCCAAAGCTGACTAAACTATACAGAGAAGCCAGTTAAGCTCACCCAGGTTCCCTCCTGCACATGGTCCCCAGGCATCTAACCCAAGCTGATGTCACCATCTGGGTGGCCCCTGGTAGCAGGCTGATCCAGCCAAGGCCAGAGCCTCTCCATCTGATTACTTGCCAGACATCTCCGCTCAAACACCCCACGGGCCTCTCGAACTCATTAGTCCAGCACTCGCCTCACTGTCTTTATCTGTCCTCGAAGCTCCCAATCCTCTCCTTCATGCCCTGCTCTGTCTTGGGGATGGCACCCCTGAAACCAGAAACCAGAGGACCTTCCTCAAAGCTCGTCTCTCCCTCGGTCCCAGGCGAGGGCTCTCACTCCCTCCACGCCCTGGTCCAGACCTTCCCAGCTCCCTGCTTTCCCTTTCCCTGTCCACATTGTGGCCAGGATCGTCTGTTTTACCGCGTGCTCCCAAGGCAAAGCCCTAACTTCTCTGGAGTTCCAGGGCCTTAACCATCAGCTTCCAACCAGCCACCCCAGCATCTCTCTCCCCCACCCTCTCCCAGCTTCCCTCAGCCACCTTGGGCTGCTAATGCAGTGTGTTTCACCTCCAAGCTGCTCAGGCTGTTCTCTCCAGATAAAGGTCAGCCTTCTCTTGTCACCCAGCAAATCCTATTCATTCTTCGAGGCTCCGCCCACGTGCCCCTGCCTCTGTCTAGACCTCCCTGAATTCTTCAGGTGGAGAGCATTGCCTCTGTGCTCCTCCAGTGTGTGCGTCACAAGAAATACCCTTAGAGCCTTTGATTAAGCTGGTACTCAGTGCTATCCGTATTTTCATATACATCTCCTGTTCCTTGCGACAGCACCCTGGGTAAGGTATTATTATGCCCATTTAATGGAAGAGTAAAACGAGACTTAAAAGGATTAAGTAACTTGCCCAGTACACACAGCCAGTGTGTGCAGAAGCCACGACTGGAGCTAGAGTTTCACATTGTCGTATGCAGGTGTATGACTGTGGCTTCTTTCAACCACTCCACTTCAAGACTTGATGCTGCTGAAGAGAGTCCATCATCTCTGCGTGCACCCCGGCATTTTTCGGTATTTGGCACATAGTAAGTGTAATAAATAATAAATGTTTGTTCTCATGTGTATGTATATCCTTTCTCTTTCAGCTTAATTGATGTCCAATAAACTGCTAGTATTTGAAGTATATAATTGGATGAGTTTTGACATACGTGTGCACCCAAGAAACCAACACCACAATCAAGGCAATGAACGCATTCATCACCCTCTTTCCTTGTGTCCCTTTGTAACTCTTCTCTGTTGTTACTTCAGATGAGTTTTCCTTTTTGAGAATTTTATATTAATGGAACCAGGCCGTTTATATTTTTTAAAAACTGGCTTCTCAATTATTTTGAAATTCCTGCATGTGATTGTACATGTCAAAGGTTTGTTCAAGGTTTAAAACTTCTACTCTTTGAAGATACAGCTACAAAAAATGTAAAGGCAAGGCACATGCCAGAAGAAAATATATTCAAAAATGTATTCAAAACATGCACTGACAAAGGACTTGTATCTACTATGTGTAAAAGCTCTTACAACTCAACAGTAAAAAGATAAACATCCCAATAACAACCTTGACAAAAAAAATAGATTATTTACCAAAAAATATGTATATATAAATGGCAAGTAAGGACATAAAAAGATCTTCAACATCACTAGTTATTAGAGAAATGCAAATTGAATCCATAATGAGATACCACTACATATTCACTAGAATGGCTAAAATTTAAAGATATGACCATAGCAAATGATGTTGAGAATGAGGAGAAATTTGGAACTCTCATACGCTGTTAGTGAAAATGCAAAATGGTACGACTACTCCAGAAAATTGTTTGGAAATTTCTTAAAAACTATGCATAAACCTACCACTCAACATCCCAAGAAAAAGAAAAGCATATGTCTACACAGACTTGTACGTAAATGTTCATAATTGTCAAAAGCTAGAAATAACTCATAGTATAATATCCATATAACGGAATATTACTTGGCACTAAAAATGTGTTGAATATACAAGTGTATCACGAAGTAGTCCAAGGACATGCAATACTGCATCTGTTCACTAGGTGGCGGCAAAAGCCCACTTATTTCCAGTTTCATCACTACGTCACCTGTGGCTCCTCTTAATCACAGCAAGCAAGACAGGCCATTATCCCCATTTAACCAGTGAGAAAACCTGGCCTGGAGAGGGCAAGTGACACTCCAAGTTTGCCAACTTGTCAGAGCCAGGAGCCAGAATCTGACAATCCATGTCTCCCTAGATATTCTGGGCTTCCGAATAAACCACCCAGGTAGATACTCCCACATCTCAATTTCCCCCACACCTTATCCATCTCCTCATTCCCCACCTCATCCCAACCCCTGCCCCCGAGTCCTCTCTCCTAGTTTCACCCCTTTACTGATGTCATTGAAATCTGCTGCTCAGGTCTGCACCAACTAGTCCTTGGCAGGTGTGGGTGGAGGTTTGAGGGGAAGCTCAGGGAGGCTGGCAATTGGAGCTACCACATGAATTCAGGTTTAGTCCCCAACTGGGATTACCAGGATGATGAAATCCAAGGAAACGAAAGTGAGAGCCCTTTGTGCAGCTGGAGGGCTATACAAAGGACATGCCTGGGGTTTATGCTATCAAGATCCTGCCCCTTGACTTGGACATACTCTTCAGGGAAATTTTCTGTTAGCTTCTGGTTTACTTTCTGCCCCTTTGTCACTGTGTCTGGCTTTTATTTCCAAACCCAGCCAACTTTGAGCCTGCTCCACACCAGGAACCAAGTAGCCCCTGGCAAATCCCCAGCCCCTTCTCACTCCTTTGCTCCCAATGAAGTCTGTACTTCCAGGGAGCCTTCCAGCTCTGGGAAAATGGGGAAAGACTTTCTCCATAAGAGGCTCAGGTAAGACTGGGAAGGGAGGCCACGGTCCTAGGTCAGCTTCTCTCTACCCCATTAAATCACTTACAGGGAAGAGAAAGGCCCTCTGCCCAGGGTCTGCACAAGCTGGGCAGGTTGGTGGTTAGTCTGCTGCTGACCTGGACAGTCGCTTCATCTGCACTAAAGAAACAGGAACAGAGTTGAAGCGTTGGAGATTGACGGGTTCAAAAGCCAGCCCTGTTGGCTTGACAGTGACTCATTGGAGCCTGCTTCCCCACTTGCAGCATAGTAGTCACCCTTCCACAGTTGAGTAATGTAGGAAAAAGCTGTTTACTTAAGTGCCTCCATTGGGCTGAGAACACGCGGCCACTGGCTATAGGCTCCCCTGGTTAGTGTGCTGGGTGTGTCTTCAGGGCTGCACCCCCTCTCCTAGGCTTGGCTGCACTTACTGGGCTGAGCCTCACACTTGCTCAGGCAATGGGGTTGGAGTAGAAGCAGACACCGCCCCTGGAATTGAGAGGCCAAGGGGAGACGAGGGATACTTCAGTCTTTCATTTGCAAGAGGAACTATCACCTGACATC
Organism: Pteropus alecto; assembly: GCF_000325575.1. Classification (NCBI taxonomy): domain Eukaryota; kingdom Metazoa; phylum Chordata; class Mammalia; order Chiroptera; family Pteropodidae; genus Pteropus; species Pteropus alecto. The sequence goes on from NW_006435764.1 coordinate 5,593,105, forward strand.
TAGGCCATTCTCCAGAAGGGAGGGCACCATCAGGAGCTTGTTTTGTAGGTTTGAGCACTGAAAAAACTGTTAATGACCAAAATGACCATGAAGTCATCCTAAGGAACGTTGAAGAGCTTTTACTGGCTAAATTGCCAATTAAATTTACAAGGGTCTTTCACAGAAGGCATGGAAACCCTCTTCCTCGTCACCCAGCCGCTTCTCTCCACCCCAGCACAGACAACAGGAAGAGGCTGCCTTTTTAAAGCTCCCATGTTTCTGAGGGCATGTTACTAGATCACTCACCCACACCACGCCCCCTCCAAGTCCCCCCGCCACTTGAAGAGTATGTTGTAGCAGTGATGTGTACTTGTTATTAGGCAAACTAAACAGCAACACGGCAGAATCCCCACGAAAAACCCATCTTCTCCCATCTACTCATGGACAGAAATTTGGTTTATACACAAAACAATCACAACCAATGAAGAGCTTTTCAATTTTTATTAATATGAAATCTTGCAAGTTTTTGTGAGGCTTCTCCAAAGACTAGATGCACGAGGAATACCTGAAAATTAAAGACAAGGCAGTTATGTTCCCATGTAAATACAAACTGATACAGATTTGACACATTCAAAAGCGACTTATTCCCAGCTCCAGAGCCTGGCTAGCAGCTGGCTGAAGGTAAGAGGACGCAGAGTCCTGAAGGCAGAGGTTACTGTCAAGCAAAGACGCCACAGGGATTTGAACCCCGTCCTGGAAACCAGGAGTGCCAACCACCAGCATCTTTTGCTTTTTTTTTAAAAAAAGCTAGGAAAAGGCCAAAAAGCAAAACCTGAGAAAACAAAATTTTGTTTTCTCAGGAAAAGAAAAACCTTTACAGCCCTACTGAAGAGCACTGGAGCATCTGCTTCAGCTAAGATGCTAGCTTGGCCAAGTCTGTTATGTTCACCTGAAAAAGTCTTAGCAGAGAATTTTTGCACTCCCACCCATCAGCCCTCTCGACCACTGAGCTTGTCTCCACTTACACCTTCCCACCCAACATTACAGTTCTTAAAATGTTATTCTGCATTGACTAGTCTGTTTTAACCACTGAATAGTGTTATTTCAAACATCTTAGAGCCTTCAGTTGTGGTTTTAGTAACAACCATTTGCAGGCAAATTAATGGCCTCTAGCAGTGCAACCCACCGAGGACCTCGGCACCACTGTTACCTTGCAACCGATATCGGTCATGACCACAAGGATCCAAGCTACTGGCAGCATCGAGGTGAGGGGTGAAGGGTCTGCGCTAGGCCAATGGCAGGGGGTGGCGATGTGGCAGAGAAGTCACTTGTGGGGAGACTTTGCTTTTTAACAGGCTTCTGGAAAAGCTAGGGAAAAGTGGTTGCCCGCTTTCCCCTTCCCTCCCCTTCAAGCATCACTTAGAGGTTTGGGCTTTCAGAGCTGCTATAAAAACAGCCTCATTGTTCGGGTAAGCCCCGGGATTTACAAGGTACTTAAGCATTCCCTTGGATGCTTCAATCCCCAGAAGCTCAATGCCATGTCTGCCAGCGTTGAGGCTGGTCCTCATTTCTGATAGATGGGGTTAGGAGGCCGACACCATTTTTGTTGACCTTAGTACACTAGCGCTTTGTTGTCTCTTGCCACAGGAAGGCTCCGTGGTTGTCCTACTTTAAGCCTTCGCGGTGCCTTTAGTGAGGGGTACCTGAAAAATCTTAAAAAAAAGGCTTAGCGCCCACCTCACCCCTCCACCCCCAGGCCAACAAACAACTTGCTCAAGTGCTAGCTACTTCAGCATAAAGCTGAAAATCTATTTATCGCTAAGTTATTTACCCACAATGGATCTGACTTGGTATGTAAACAGAAAAAGCTTGTTCACCTGTTGTCCTCATTTTGTCCACTGGTGAATTCAACTGGAAGCTCCTTCTATAGTCTGAAGAATACCATCTGAAAGAACTAGTAGTAGTTCCCAATTCCCCACATTTAAAATGGAATGTTTAAAGTAAATAAGCTATTTTTCCTTACTGGGTCTGGCTTCTCTGGCCCTTCGCATACGTCTGCTGTTTTGAATGTTCCTGCATATAAGAATTAAGACCAAGGGAGGGGAGAGAGAAACCCACACAAAGACAATGCACTAAGACCACTGAACTGTAACATTTCCACTTGCCAGTAAAAGTTCTTGAAGACTGCTGCTTGTTTGGGATTTATGTCTTGTCACTGATTTTAAAGTTGCATCTGGAAAAGACTAAACGCTTCAGTGCCCTCCCCACCTCCCCTACCAGGAGTAAACAAAAAGCATTTTACCTAAAAGCACAGCAAAAGGTACTTGGCTTCAATCACAAACACGAATGCTTAAAGCTGCAGAAATTTCCTCAACACTCAGCCTTCATCACTCAGATGGATTTTCCTTCAACAATCACTACTCCAAACATTGGGGGAAACACAACTTTTAATCATACTCCAGTCGTTTCACAATGCATTCTAATAGCAGATCAGAACAGTACTGCATTATTACTTGCCAACAGAACAGACAGACCTGAGGTCAAGACAACTGCATTCTCTGTGTAGTCTGTAAAAAAAAAAGCTAAACAAGTAAGGCCCACCCTCTCCTCCCTGCCCTCCAAAATCATGGGGAAAATTTTTTACTTGTGTATGCTGATAAACTCACTGCCAGGTCTCACACATTCACTAGGAGAACAGAAGGCAGAGCCAAGCGCTTATGTGCAAGTCAAAATCCTGAACAGCTTCATGAGGGATGAAATGAAGCCACTGCAAAGGAAAATTCTTTAAAAACCCACATGCCCCCCAAGTGTCCATATAAAAGGCCAATAGTGTAAACACTGGCTAACACTAGATGAGATGACCATAAGCATTGAAAATTAACATGCACACTTTGGAAATGCGGACAGTATTACATCGCTCTAGTTTAACAACTGCCAATTTATAGAGCCCTGACTTTCTGGAAACAGCATAGGTGTAGTTACCTGTTATTCTGATCATTATCTCCCACCTGTCTAAGAAGTACTTATTCTTTATTTAGAGGGCCTCTATTGCCATGTGCCTGGAATTATTAAATGCTCATCATTTACGAAGAATAAAATTTGTCTTTCCTGCCTTAAGTTAAATTTCTTCTTCCGCTCAATTCCTGATCTTGTCCATTAAAGAGTGTTCGCAGACAAAGTTTCTGAAAGATTAGAGAAGAATCCCCCCAAGATTGCCCGACACTAACTACAAACAAACAATATTTTATTTAAATAAGGAGACAGCTGCTTTCTAAAAGCATACATTCTATATTAAAAATGTTTTATTTTGAATGATTTAATAGTTTTCTGCACAATATACATCACAAAACATTAAAATTTTAGCAAATCAACATGTTTCTTGTTAACAGCACATTATGCTATCCTTTCACAGGATTTTCCAGAGGTTCAATACTGAATAAATTTCCTTAGTTTTATAAACATTGCATCAATATTAAGGTACTAATCTGGAGAGGCTCCTGAGGAATTAACTTGCCTCTGCCTCTGAGCGAGGTGCTATCCCATCATGGAAGCCCACAGGCACAAGTCCTGTCTCCATCTTAAGGAGGCTAGATGGGAACATTCCACAAACCTAGAATCCCCTAGGGATCAGGAAAGTGGCCATGTTTAACGCTTAAGACCTCCACAGCTCTTAATATTAAGTAGCACTTATCCCTAACATGCAATACTGCAGATGCAAGTTAAACTTATCTGTTAGCAGCTGCCTGCTGTTTCCTGCTCCCAGATGAAATGAAGCAACTCTTCTGACAATGAACAGAAACCTGTCTGAGGCAAACGAAAGATTGGCAAACAGCACAGCCTCCTCTGAATCCACTTGATCCCACTCAGCTTTGAATTATTTCAGCTTCTTTTATTCCAGGGTTAATGCGGTATTATCACTTTCATTTCATTTCACTTATATTCTGCTTTTGTAAAAGCAGTATTTTGAGATGGACATTTGATCTTCATTGTATTGCTCATCAATTCATTTTCTCATCAATTCGTTATGTGGGTATAGCTTGATAAATCATAACTTTTAAAGGGTAGATTCCATTAAAACTTTAAATTGGTAGCTTTCATTTTTTTTTTTTTTTTTTGGCATATGCAGACAGTGTTTTCACCAGTAGTAAGGATCTCAGGGTTATGCCTTTTCCCCAATGGAGGTATGAAATATAATCTTTTCTGCCTTTACTTATCATTCACCAAGGAGCTGTTCCCCTCTCCATCTAGGCCATCATAATTGCCAGGCTGGTTATGAGTCAGAAGATGTTATCTGAAAAAAGTCTACAGAAAAAAAAAGGTTTCCCCTCCCTCAACAACAAAAGCCCACCCTCTTTCATCAGTTACGATTTACAAATACTTAAAGATGCGAGCTTAAAACAAACAATTTACAATAATTTTGAAGCATACCTTAACATCTTGTTTTGCAGTCATACAAGTTTTTCCTACACTAAAAAAACAACTTGCTTATACACAACTGAAAATGGAATCTTACTTGATAATATAAAAGCTACCATCAGAAGAAATCCCTTCAGGATCATTAAGCCACTTCCTTTGCTCTGAAGTTCCTATAGTAGTATTAAGTTTTATTAAATCACCTGAAAAAAATTCCAAAAGAGAACCACACACTACCACATCCAAACAACTTTTGAGTTTTAAAAAATTCCCAAGATGTTATCTATGTCAGCCCAGGGGCCTAAACCAACCCCCAGCAAAACACTCTGCTTCCCCAGACCCTACACTTTGAATTCAGTGGATCTTCATTAACTTCCCCAGCTGCCCGATTCAAAAATTAGGGAAGAACAAAATCTAGAGGATTGGGCGTTACTTGCCAACCTGGAAGTTGCGATTTCTTAGCTTTTTCATCCTAAGTATTTAAGTTCTCTGGCATGAGTTATCTGAAATCATAAACTAAACAATTACCTAAACCCAACCCTCCCAATCCCAACCATAACAGGCCACTGCCAACAACTAATTGCCAAAATTTGCCCCTCCCCTTTAATACAAGGTATTTTAAAAGTTACATTATTTGAAAACTTAACTTCAACTTTTGGCCTAGTCAAGCTCTTCTGAAGGTCTCCTGAGATGACTGAATATGAACCAAAGCTGCACTGTGCTGTACATTTCAGCTTCAACTGGGAATACTCTTCCAAGGGAAAAAGCAGCTCCAATCCCTGAAGGTGTTGGTGCCAAGAGCACAGCGGTACAATCCTTCTCTAACTCAGTTTTCTCAACAGTACTATAGCATCTGCGGAAAATCTTAGAAAAAAACATTTTCTCCCCCACCCCTTTTCCCTGTTGAAACCACCCCAAAACATCAGGTAAAGTTAAGGGGTTACATACTTTAAAAATCTGATTAAGGGGTGGAAAAAAGTATTAACTACCAGCCATTTCTCCAATGGACTGCTCCGCCACAGACCTCAAGAGAGCTGCTCGTGCTCTAGTTTCTAGTAACTGTAAACCTGTGGTGTTCTGATTATCCTTATACTGGATTCTTTCTGTTACCTTGAGTCACTTGCCTCTGGGATTCTAGACAGACCTAAGGGGAAAAGAACTCAAAACATATTTTGCCCCCCACCCACAAAAAAATTCCCAACAGTTACACAC
>NW_006435764.1:5598771-5602432 GCF_000325575.1 Pteropus alecto
ACCCGAATAGTTCCATTACCCCGAGCTAAAAACAAAAACTGCTTACAAAACTTGCCTTTTGTCTCAAATTCATGTTTCCCTCAAATTCGTTAAAAGACAAAACCAAAACACTTGCCATCTACCATTCCTCCGGGCCTTGGAAGTTTGCCCTCAAAAGCTTCAGACAAGATGCATGAGAAATTAAGCCTGAAAAAGAGAAACCTACGACACCCGGAAATCGGCCTACATCCCATAATAAATCCCTCGCCGCTTAAGTACACGACTCCCCCATTACTATTAGTAAACAGAAGTTACCATAAAGTTACCAAAGACCAGGACACGGCCGACCTCCCGGACTTTTACCACCACTGGCTCTCCCCGCGGCCGCGCACCGGGGCGCTGCTCTAGGCTCTATCTAGCCTCCACACCGCCTGCTCGCCGCCTCCGCGGGGTCGCGCAGCCGCACGCTAGCGTCAGCAATCGGACCGGCTCCTCCTTTCTGGAATCCTCGCCTAGCTTCACCTCCAAATCGTTAGGGCTCCTTCCTTCTTCCTAGCTTCCTTCACCACATCGCACTGGCTCCCGGTCTTTTCTTTCCTATCTTCACCACGAACTGCTGCTGGCTCCTCAGTCCTAGCTTCACCACACTGGCTCCTGGGATCCTGTCTGCTGCTCCTGTCTTCCTAGCGTCACTGAATCCACTTCTGTGTCACACCTGGGTCAGCTCTCAATTAACGCTAGTCCTCAGGGTTTAGACCATCTGAGCTCAGTCCAATGCAAAAACGTTTTAACTCGGTGGTTATTCTTGATCTTGAATCACTTCACTTATGAAAGTCCTTTAAATTTTCCAATGAAAACTAAGCTCATGTATTTAAGGCCTTTCAAATTTTTAAGTTTCAAAAACATCCTAGTTTTTACATTACTTCAGTCCTTTTAGTAAGCTTTTTGCCGATTTTTAACCAATACCCCTTCTAGCTTCCTTCCGGATATTCTTCTAAGTTGGTCCTGGTCTACAATAAACGCTCTCATCTTCTCAAATCTAATTTCTGCACCACCAGATATGATTCGTGGGCTTGTATAAGAAATTCTTATTACTACAAAAAAATTAATTTCCTCCTTCGTTTTTGTTGTACTTTGTCCAAATTTTTTGGCTTTAAACTTTTCTATCTTCTAATTTTTTGATGTCTATCTTGAATGCTTTAGCTTGCTTTTCTCTTTCTAGCTTAAATACTTTTCCTTGACAGAATTTTCAACCTTGTTTTTTCTATCTTCTAGTTAATTTGTCATCTTCGCCCTCAGTTGCTTGGTTTTCTAGCTTTGTCTCAATACTTTCTTCTGCTTCCTACCTTTCGGTTTTATTTTTCTAAAATGCGTGTTTTATCTTCTATCTTCTCTAAGATTTTTCTTCACCTTCCTCCTGTACACTTCTGTCTTCCAAGTTTTCCACTTCGAATTTCTGATCTTTTCCACAATTTTATCCTACTACTCCTAATTAACATTTCCATCAATTTTCGGCTAATGCCTTAAGATCAATTAGGCTTCAAATGACGCAATGTTTCCTGCGCCATATATTTGAAGGTCTTTTAAAATCACCTTCGACTTTTTAAAAGACGGCTTTTAAAATATTTTAGTTATCTATAACTTGACTTCTTTAAAATGATTAGTTTCTATTTATGTCATCTACGTTTTAATGCCATTTTTAAAGTTTGCCCTTCAAGGCTTTCTAAAATTCGGACTTTTCAGTCCTTTCAGCAATGAGAAATTTTTTTTTTTAACTCCATGAAGAAGCTTCATCTCTTAACCTCCGTCAAGTTCTAGAAATCTCTTTTCTTCTATCTTCCTTTCTGAATTTACTTTTAAGTCTTCATATTTTCCCTTAAATAAGATTAAGGCTACTTTGAGATTTTAATGCTAAGCCACATCTACAGTAAGTATTCTCGCTATTTAATATAACCCTAAAGAATTCTAATTTCTCTTTTTAATAAGAAAAACTTATCTGCCGGCTCCTCAAGCAGTGCCTCCAGCAACGGCAAGAACCTCTGCGCTCGCTCCCTGAAAGCCTGACGCAGAGCCGAGAGAGGCGTATTTATGGGCGAAGGACGGCGCACGCCGTCGCATTGAATAACCCTCCGAACTCCTTTGTGAGGGAAGGAAGCAAAAATAGTCCCTCGGCAGGTTAAAAATAGAAACTGGTTTTTACAAGCCTTTCTAGATTTTTCCTAACCATTTATGCAGCTTGATTGCAAACCATATAACCAAAAATATTTGACTTAGTAGCAATTAGATTTTAGCCGAAAACTTAAAAACAATGAAAATCACGTTTAAGTAGACAGTTCACAAAAACTCAGAGCCATTGCTTAGAAATTTTTTCGTAGCACACAAAAATACTTTTCATATTTTCTTGGCGTACAGTAGGTAGTATTTAGTGCTTTTTGAAGGAAGGGTAAAATGGGTTTGTCCATGGCCTTAGTTTTCATTATGTAACAGCGTCAGCCTGCCTCATGCAGACCGCAGCCATTTTAGGAGCAGCAAAGTGTCGAAATTTCTCCCCAAACTCCTGAAGTCCTGCCGGTTGGTTTTGAGATTATAATACACGTTTTGATTGCCCTTTTATTAGGGAAATCCGAGTGCTCCGGGTTATCTGCTTAAGAATTCCACTAAGTGTGGAAATCCACTTGTAGAAAAGGTCTCGAGAAGCCACAACATAGTGTTGTCTCCCGCCAGTGTCTAGGTCTCGGGAGGCTTCCGGGAGGGCTTTAAGTTGTTCTAAATATTTAACGTTCTTGTGCGTTTTGCAGGTACTAAGTGCCAGCTAGACCCCCTACGCTTCTGGTTTCCTGCTTAGACTTGGTAAATCGAGCTTGGATTAATTTTGTTCTTCCCAAACCTGGGACGTTTGGAAGTTTCCAGGCTTCTCACTCAATCGAAATCCAAACCCGCTGTCAAAACCAACTTTGTCTTCTTTAAAGTATCCAAAGAAAGCCAAGGCTTTTTGCCTCCAAGATACAGCGACCTCGGGCAGCCAGACCCAGGACGTATTTGTTATCAGATGTTTGCGAATCATCGTTCATGGGTCTGCTTTTCTAGGCTCCCTCGTTTGTTTCACAAGTTCCCCATAATCTCTGGTTTGCCTCTACTCTTACTTTTTAAGTTTGAGCTAGAATGAAAATAAAAGCTTCTCCAAACCCCAAGTCTTTTCTTTCTACATCGCTTGAGTGGCTTTACCTTAAATAGACCCCCTCCCCGGAATTTCCCCCAAAGGGAAACCTTGAGTTAAGCACCTGGACATCGGAATTTTAGGCTGCGTCTCCAGAATTCTAAGAGAAAACTCGGTGCCCAGGCGACAAGTGTCTGGGAACAACAATGGCGCCGGATACGTCCTGGCTGACACGGCAGCCCGGAGAAGAATCGGGCGAGAGGCCGGAACGGGGCGGGCGCGTGCCCCCGGCTCCGCTCCCCGAAGCACAGGTCACTGCCCGGAACCTTCGGGCAGCTAAGGCGGGGGCAAAAACCGGGGGACAGGGGGTGCGGGTCGTGGTTCCAAACCCGGACAGGAGACAAAGGCTGGGGGATGGGCTCGGCCACAGCACATACTCCACACCCAACCGGCGCAGGGATACGCGGGCCCTGAGCCACCGCCTCCCTTTGTGAGGCATCGGCTCGCGGGCGGATGCCACCGGTT
>NW_006435764.1:5602456-5610053 GCF_000325575.1 Pteropus alecto
GCGGCGGTTGGCGCAGCGCGCCACTGCGCACGCGCGCCCCGCCCCCAGCGGCAGTGCACGTCCGAGGGCCCGGCGTCAGGGGAGTGGGGCTGGGGCTTTACGCCTGGGGCTGGGGCTTTACGCCTGGGGCTTCTTGGCCGCCCCTTTGCCCTTTTCCCACGCTTAAGCCGGCCATACGTTTTTTTGTGGCTGCTCTCTCCCCTTCCTTTTTCAGACCAGGTCTGCTTTCTCTCCCTCTCCTGTCCTTTGTCATTCCCTCCTCATTGTGTCAAAGTCATCCATTAATTTTAAATTCCCACATGATCCCCAATGTAATTATCAAATTCTATTTCTTTATTGTGACATCCCTCGAGTGTTTGTACTGTCGCCAGGTCTTATTAGCTTAGAATGCTCGGGGCGGAGGGGGGTCTTAGAGTTGATCTAGCAGTAGCCTCGTTTTTGGGGACAAGAATCGTGGTGAGAGAAAGTGGGGAGCTCGGTAGGCACACAGTGGTTTAAAGCGTGGAGCCCAGGACGGGGTGATGACACCGACCCTCTCGCCCTTTCTGACTTCCGGGGTCTTTATTCTAGAACCTATAAAATGGCATGTCTTTAGCCAGTAAATTCCAAGGTGGGGGAAGTTGGAGTTTAGTGACATGATACAGTTTATGATGGCAACTAAATTACAGGAATTATATAAAGTCAGTACTCTATTTTAAAAACCCCTTTGACGCCTGTAAATGACGGTGCTTGTGAAACGGTGGGGGACCTGGCCTGGGGGGCTCTAGCAAATGAGGGTGCTGTCTCATGCTAACCTCCCTCTCCTCCCCCACCATTTCCCCCAATAAAGCAGGGCCAGTTTAAGCAGCTATTCTAAACCGACTCTGACAAAGCTGTTCTTGTTTAAGTCAATCTTTCTTCCCCTTTCTTCTTCCCTTCTCTCTTCTCCCTCCCCCTTTCTCTTCAAGAGTGGAATATTCCAGAGATGCCGATGGTTCCCTTCAGACAGTCTTGATGTTTGCTCTGGGACTGGAAAATTTTTAGTAAGATTTTAGTGCTAGAAGGAAGAAAACTGAGTTGGGTCACCTCATTTTACAAGTGGGGATTTTGCAGCCTGGGGAGTTTGTGATTTGCCTAAAATCAGACACAGCTAATTAGTACCAGAACCTATTCTTGAATCCCAGAATTTCCACCTCTTGGTGCCTCCCTTCCTCCCCCAGGACTTCCTTCAGTCACCCTCTCCCAGTACTTCTCCAGGGCGGGAGGAGGACCTAGGACCCCCTCTGCTGTCTGACCTTTCTCCCACTCTGGAGCCCACAAAATGAATGTTAAGAGCCCTGAAGTGCTTCAGATAACTGTCAGTGTCCCAAAACTAGTCATTTCCATTCCCTTAGGGATCATGGCATTTTTCTTAAACTCAGAAAATGGCTGTATGTTGTCTTGCTAATTCTCTCTGGGTTTGGAGAGAGAAATAGAGGATTTGAATGCAGCTCAGCACTCAGGAATCTCTTGCCAAGATCAGCGAGAAAATTCTAATTTTTTCCCCAGTTGAAAAATGAAAAATATTTTAGAGAAGATTATAGATACTAACTCCTCTTTTTACTGTTTAGGCCCAAACATTGACTGCCTGCATCTCTCCTAGCTTTTGCTTCACAAAACAAGTGGCTGTCTCCAAAATATTCAGATTCCTCCCTCCTCCTCTTTTCTAGAAGAGTTATTTAAACAAAGCGGCCTAAAGTCATCATGTTCTTTAGTAAGGAGATTAAAAATACATTTGATTATGCGCCCTTCTCTCAACTCCTTGAGTTAAGGATCCCTTTAACATAAAACTACATTCTTTTTCAAGGCACTTTTTCTCTGGCTTGCATTCGTGTTCCTTTTTAAACCTCAGAATGTCCCATTGATCGCCACTCCTCTCTCCACTGGTACTTCCGCATCCACCTCAGTCTGAAAGCTAGTCTTCATTTGGGCCTAAGGATGCAAACATAAGAGGGCAGATCCATTTTAGCCGACTGTCTCATGCTTCCCAACCCTCACCCTCAAAAAAGCCCAGGCTAAAAATAGGAGGCCCTTGGTTCTGGTTTCTGGTAATCACCCCACTGACAAACACCCGCGTGACCTTGGACACAATCCTAAATAACTTCTCAGTGGCAATTGCCTTATGTGTAGAACGAGGATATTAGATGAAAGAAGTGATGATGCCAACTCTATACAATGTAGTAAACGAGATGGGAGGAGAACATGGAAGATTTTAGGTCTCCTGGCTGTGGCTTCAAGGAGATGGGGTGCTGAAAAGGACCAAAGTAGCAAAAATTTAGAATCAGGCCTCCAGCCCTTCTGTTAGCAAGGTCCTACCTACTCCTCCAGACCCAGATCAGGTCAGAAACCTCTGGAGAATGTTGGAATCCATTCCACTTCCTTCCCTTTGTAGCAAGGCCAGTCAAGCTTCCTTAAGAGAGAAGCGTTTAAGGCTCTTTGTATCTGGATCTGGGGGCCAGAGGCCAGTCTGGGTGAGGCTTCAGCTACTCCTGGATTCCCTCCAGGCCTCTTATTTAATTTTCATCTAATCCTTCATTTTTATCTAAACCTGCATTATCAGAGACTTCTGGAAATGCAGGTCTCCAACAAAAGGCAAGGGAAGTCTCCCCCAAAAAACAACTTTCTTGTTTTCTACAGACTCTAAAAATTTGCAGTTCCCAGCTGGCTCTTGCCACCCACCTTTCCCAGAGCTGATCTTGGGAACAATGACTGCACAAATGTTCAGCACCCACATCTTTGCACAGCAGCCAGTTTCCTGCAGCAGTCCAAGCCCACAGAGATGACACAGCTCAGAGCTCCACTGGACAAAAGAGAGAGCATTGTTTTCTAGGGGATTTGGGACAGCTAGCAATGTACCCTGGAGCAAGTGTAAAAACCACTGAAACCCACCAGACACGGTTACCATATAGAGAGTTGAGGGCCATTCTAGCAAAAAAAAACAAAAACAAAAACAGGTTCTAAAAACTAGAAATGGCTGTGTCACTAGCCTTCCCCAAAAATGCTGCGGCAAAGAGGCCTCCCTGGCCTCTCCCTCACAGGCACCGAACATCAATCACTAGGCAGGAGAGTAAGGGAAACAGTCTCCTCTTATCTTCCTGAGAGAAGCATTTATCCTCTACATGTACCCTCCTCTAAGGCTCAGAGGAAGGCTCAGAGGAGATAGAATCCTCTTTGAGCCGGACAAAGGAGAAGGTATTTTGAAAGAGCGTTTCCCCATCCCCTGCTCGGAGCTCCTGGCTGCTAGTTCCCTTCTTTAATTCATTCACCGCATAATGTTCTTGGTGCTGGGCCCTGCAGCCTGTTTTGTGGGTCTTTCTGGAAGGCCCGGCTGTGGAAGCCCAGCTGTAACACCAGGAGCTGTGAGAGGACAGAGTGACAGCACAGGGCTGGGCGTGGCTCTGCTTTAGCCCATCGTTCCCAGCCTGCCTCGTGGCTTCCCCCCCCACACACACATTTCTAGATTGTCCTTCCCTAGGCCATCCCCGCTCCCTGTGGCCACTCCTCTTGTCCCACTTATCTTCAGTGGAGACTTTGTGCTGACCTCTGCTCCCCAGCAGGGAACAGAGTCTACCATGCTTTCCTTGGTCCCTCCATTGTCCCTGGCGTGTCTGCGGGACAGAGTCCAGCCTCCAGCTCTATTTTCGGCACCACTCCTTGAGCACTGTGCTATGCATTTCCACACATGGTCTCCTTTCAGTTCTCACAACCGTCCTGTGAGGGAGGTTCTGCTGTTGTCCCCTTAGATAGATGAGGAGACTGAGGCCTAGGATGTCTCTGTTGGTATCACTAGTGCCTGGCGCACCACAGAAGCTCAATATATGTCTACCGAGTGATGACTAAATGAATAAATTGGAACAGTATTTCTTTTTGGGTTAAAAACCCAAGAAAAAAGCATGTGTGGTAGGTGCTTAGTAGGTACAGCGTGACTAAGTGGCTGATAACCCAGCACGGGAGGGGCTGTGCGAGGACAATGTGTTCCCCACATTGAGAATGTCTGACAGAGACACTTGTCACAACAAGCTCAGAGGTAATGGGAGGTTTTCGGCGCTTTGCAGTGTTGTATAAGGATAGGAGTGTTGCTGTGCTGAGTGTTGCTAGTTAAGGAAGAGGAAGTGGTCAAACATGACTTGCTTCGATAGGAACGAAACGCGTTAGATTTGACGTAAACGCAACTGCCCATCAGAATGAGTGATCGCGTTGAGCTGGTGACTGCGTAAGAAACGAGAAACTAACTGCTTCCCTCTCCGAAGAACTTCCAGATAACTGTGACCCACGAAGGCGGCAGAAGAAACCTAAAGGCCACCTTAGGTCTCCATGGAGCTCCAGTTGAACATTTACCCTCCAGAGTCGGGCCGGGGAGCAAGAGGCTCAGGCCTTGCTGTCATTCCACTGCGTGACTCACTGTGGGACGTGCATGTCCAGCCCTCACCTGTGCTGGAGCCTCTGGTTACTCACCCTCTGAGCCTGCTGAGTAGATGGTTGGAAATAGCCTGAAGGAACAGCGAGGCTTCCCAGTGAGTCATATTTACATTCTGTGTCCTTGATCTGTTTGGTCATCCACCTGAGGCCCCAGACAGATGTTTGTTAGCATCGCATATGCATTACCTATGCAGCATGAAGCTTATTAAACATTTCACACCTTACAACACACACACGCACGTACACACATTCATTCTTCCTCAACACAATTGTGGCCCACATCCCACAGAAACAAGTCATGTGGAACAAGGGGGCAGATGTCACCAGTTCCAGGAACTTTGCCAATGGTGTATTTCTCAACACATGCCAAGTAAAAACAGAAGCCCACGGCATGATGGGTCCTTCTTGGGGTTAATGTAACAGTAAAAAACATTCAGTGATGGGAACTCATTAGAAAGCAGGGGAAGCAGGAGGGAAGACTGGAGTGAGGTCTAGGAATGTTTGAATTACCTGGAGAAGGAGTTTGGACTCTGCTCTTTGGGCAGAAGGATGACTTCTGAGCTGGGAGAGGCCCTGGCTTTGGGAAGTATTGTGTGGCTGCTCTTTGCAAGGTGGCTGAGCTGGGAAAGGTGGCAGAGGGCAGGGCATTGGAGTCCATTCTCAAAGCCCAGGCCAGAAGTCATGGAGGCCTGGATTGGGGTAGGTGGTGGTCACGGAACAAGAGAAAGGACACAGGTATAGAAGATCTGCCTGAGGCTCTCGGGGCTCCCCACGCTGGCCTCCTCCTCTCTGTCTCTGCAGTACCCTTGGCCCTTTCCAGACTCTTGTTCTGTACTCTTGATGTGACGCATCTGCTTGCGATGCACCTCTGAGCTCTTCAGATGAGACTCTCATCATCCCTATCACTGTATCATCTCACAGCACAGCCTATATTTTCCTAGATGATGATGTGTTTGTTAACACGTCCTCTCACTCCTCTGAAGGTCAAGGGACTGTAGGTTCTGCAGCCCGGTTGGTGGGAGGATGGGGTGCCACTGCTGGAGCCTGAAAGTGGGGACAGAGAAGCCTTAGACTCACTTATGCACAGACGCACAGATGTGGGAGAGGCAGGTCTGCGCCAACCTCTCTGAGGGAGAGTCCCCTCCCAGCGGTGGACAAAGGACGTCATTTGGCTCCGTTTAGTAGCCCATTTTATTGCCCTAAGGCTGGAGCAGCCATCTGGCCCCTGCATCCCCGCTGTTTGCTGTTGTGGGAGAACCTAATGGGAAACGGGGCGGGAGCTGGGAGCCCAGGGTAAGGAAAGACGGGAGGAGGGGAAGAGAAGAGAGCTTCCTGTGTCTTCCTAGCTCCACTCTCCGTGCAAAGGTCACTCCTTCCACTTGGGAGCTTCTAGAAATAAATATACAATAGTCCCCCCAAAGTAAATAGAGCATCTAGATGATTTCTGGGGAGCAGAAGTGGGACGCCCCCGCTCTGTAGGTCCCCCGGGCTTGTTCCAGCCCTGCCGCCCTGTACTCTGCGGAAGGCAAAGCCGCGTGAAGCTGACCTGGCTCAAGAACACTGACGATGGTGGGAGCTGCCATTTCTCCCCTCTGCCTTCCCAGGAGCAGGCAATCCTGGGGCCCCAGGGACCTGCCAGTTCTGTGGGGGACAGTTCCAGTGCTCCATGCCAGCACAATACCCAGTACACCTAAAGTTCTGACATGTCCATACCATACTGGCCACCTGTGGCAGTCACAGAGTCTGAGGCTGCCCCAGGCCCCTTCGGCCTGCAGCTTACTCCAGCAAAAGAGCTTTGGATTCAGCAGGGCCTGGGAGGAATGTGGAGCTGAGAACAGAGCTGGAAGAGAACTTGGGTGGAAATTTCCATGACCGTTTTGCTTAGGCAATGGCTTTGGCTGAAGCCCAAGGCCTGGACAGACACCTAGGGGCTAGAGACCATCAAGGCCACAAAGGGTCACCCTTCCTCGTTGTTCTAGATCTTTATGCCTCATCTTGAACCAGGGCCATAAAGCTCAACCCGTTGTGTCCCCTCAGTGTCCCTTATTTCTAGCCGTTTGCTGCCTAGTTCACAGGACATCCAGCTGTCCCTCCCCCAAAGACAGGCCCATTCTCCCTGCTGGTGGGAACCCGGCCCTTTAGAGTCACAGCTCCTCTCCTTCTGCAGGAAGCTGCTGAATAATCAGTCCTTCCTGCAGTCTCCTGTGGCCATTGTGGTTCAGTGACCTCACCAATACTCCTGTGATCACACCTTTCACTTGGTGAGTCATCTGTTGTGATCTTGAGCTATGGCATATGACTTTTGTTGTTATTTGTCATTGTCACTTAACATCCTTGAAAACAGTCGGAGTCTGCCTAAAGCCCTGCTTCAGCTCATAGCAGCTCTGCACACGGCTTATGCTGCATCTACAAAGACGATCCTGTGTGGCCTTGGGCTGGCGCTGGGGACCCTGAGAGGCCCGCTTCACCTTGGGTTCCAGCTGCTGGTTCTCGGATCTGCCCCAGCCCAAGCCAGCACTTCCCCAGCAGGAGCTGGGCAGGAATGTTTGTGGGCCTAACCTCCCTCCCTGCCCCGAGCCAGAATCCCAGCATGGCCAGTACTGAGGCTGAAAGATAAGGAAGGACCAGGTGTGGGCCCCGGCCATAGCCTTCTCTGGGGCCTGCCTGGCCTCCTCTACCAGCCCGCAGATTTGGCCTAGGGACTTGGTATCCTGGAGCCAATAGATGTTTCCTCCCTGTTCTTCTCTTCGGCCTAAAAGTCACCCTCCTTGGTGAAGCCTTCCTTTACCCACCTACCCCCTAGAACCATCTCCCCCACTCCATCTGGTCTAACAACACGACAAGCATTAGAGAAGAATCATGGAGACACTGGCAAGTTACTTAACCTCTCTGAATCAAGTTCATTTCCTCAGTGAAATAGGAATGAGCTGTGTCATACCCTCTTTTCTGGGTTGTGAGGTTGTCGGGAGCTTAGTACAGTAGCTGGCTCAAATGCTGTGCCCTGTAAATGGTGGCTGTCACTCCCGACTCCAGCTACCTTCCCTCCTCCTCCAGTACCAAGCACAGTGCCAGGGACCCGGCTCCCACTTCCAGGTGGGGATCAGATGGAGCCAGACTCATCTCAAGAAGGGGTTAAACACTGGCAGTGACTTCATTCTCC
>NW_006435764.1:5610097-5615428 GCF_000325575.1 Pteropus alecto
GGGTGGAATTTTCCAGTGCTCATAAATAGGACCAACTGGGTTGCTAAGAGAGGTTACCATGGAAACAGTCACGTGTGTCTGCCTCCTGGTTATTCCAACCTGGCTGGAGGCCCAGGACACAAGCTCCAGGCCTCTTCATTGGCTGCCACTTTTCCTCTTGCCACTGAAATCTAGCAGAAGATTGGCCAAGTGGAGCGCAGTTGCTGGGCTGGAGTTAGACCTTCCCCACCCCCACCAAGAACCTGCTGGAAACTGTTGTTTTGAACCCGAGGAAGATGGAAAATTGGCTGCCAAAGATGTTGTCATAGCAACTGCTTTTCTTTTTGCCCTCCCTGGAGTTAGTAGTCGACTTCTTTGTAGTTGAAAGACTTTTCTAGAGGCAGAGGGGGTGTCCGCCATTTTACACTAACCTGACCTTCTTTTGAAGAGGGGCACCTTCATCTTCCAGAGGAGTCAAGGAATTTCTGAGCCTCTACTTATGGCTTTAGTTACCAGTCCACCCCCGGGGGCCTTAGTTTCCTTTTGTGAAATGGAACATTAATTCCAGGACTCAGTGCCTTCTAAGGCTAGAGTGAGGCTCCCACTGGACCAAGTTTGCAAATGCTCACTATAAACTGTAAAACTCAGTACACTCACCCTGTGGTGCACTTGCCATGTGTCTTTGACTGGCAATGACATTAGCTTAGGGTGTAATGGCCCCATGAGTTGGGCCCCACTCCCCACATACTTGTTTAGCAAAACCCAGAGCCCCAGGCCCCAGGGACCCTTTGAGGTCTACTTCCTCTTCTGCCACCAACTGGCCTCTGGTACCACCAGCAGTTCACATAGCCCCCCAGGGACTCATTTTCTCTTTCTGTAAAAGGATTCTTCTGTAGATGATCTCAGGAGGCCCATTCCAGCTCTGAACATTTCATGATCTTAAATGTCTGCCTGCTTTCTTCTATAAACTTGTGGTGTGGAACTATCATGCCCACAGGAGGTAAAAATACGGGTAACTGCCCTGTACTGAGCACTTCCTATGTGGCAGGCACTGCACACGCACTAACTCAATCTCCACAGCAGCTTTAGAAGGCAAAGACCTTCATTGTGGCACCTTCCCATTTCACAGATGAGGAAACAGGTCATGCAGCCAGCAAGCCGTAAGGACAAGATTTAAAGCCTGGTGGTCTGACAGCAAGTCCATGAAGCCATCTTTCCAGGCATCGCTAAAATGAACACGAAAATGGCATGCGTCAATCCAGAGTGACTAAGATGTTGGGTGGAGCCAACCCTGGACTATCAATCAGAAGCCCTGGGTTCTTCTCTAGGCTCTAGGACTAAGTCACACTGTGTCATCTCTAGCAAGTCACTTTGCCTCACTTGGCCTCAGTTTTCCCATCTGGAAAAATAAGGTTGTGCCAACTCTTAGAATGTTTTTCTAGGTTAAACATTCTTGAGTTTTGAGAGAAATATTGGCCCAGAGAAGACAAATGACAGCCTTCCCTAGTCACAGAACAAACAAATACAGCCTCAAATGGCCTGGCCGCTAGCTTTGATGTCAACCCTTGAAAAACAGGAGGTTTGGGAAGGATTGTTTGAAGCTGTGGCCCACAGGCCATGGTGTGTCTGCTGTGATTTCTCCAGAAAACAAAATACGTTCCATTTAAGACTGACCTTTATTCAGAGATTAAGCCCTTCCTGCATCTTTGATGTTATAAAGTCCTTTTACTTACTGATGGTGATAGTGGATGGTAGTTACTTTGTCGCAACCTTATTTTGGAAAAGTTGGCTAATTGGCAAAGGTTGGCTAACCTTATGTCAATATATACAATTTTAAAAAATGTTTTATTATGAAAAATTTCAAACGTAAAAAAGTAATAAGGCCACTTTAGTGAAATCCCCTTGTTACTAATCCCCCAATACCCCGTGCCCTGGATCATTCGGAAGGAAATCACAGACATCAGAGAAACTCCTCATAACCATAACATTTTAAACATAACCACCTTAGCATTTTCACACTTAAAAAATTAATGATATTTCTTTAATATTAATCTTCATATATATTTTGTCTCACTTTTTTCGGCTGTTTTGTTCAATCGAGATCTAAACAGAGCCCACGCAATTTCTTTCTGTTGATACTAATATACCATAGGTTTCCGGTCCCGACCTTTTTCCTCCCTGTAATTTATTTGCTGAAGAATCAGACTTGTTTGCCCTTGGAATTTTACACATTGTCAGTTTTGCTGATCACATCCCTCTGGTGTGGTGTACCATCCTTCTGGCCCCTCTGCATTTCTTATAAATAGCTGATTAGATCCAATTCGGGCTCCTTTTTTTTTTTTTTAACAAGAATATTTTATAGATTGGAGACCACCTAGGAAGACCAGGTGCTGTGGGCATAAAAAGTAAAAAATAAAGGATTGTAAGCTGACAGGGTCCTTGCAATCTATGAGGTCAACCAAGAGTTGCCTTGCCTATAAAAAAAAAGAAAAAGGAAAAAATAATATTTTATAGTCGGTGTTGAAAACATCCAGTTAAAATTATTAGCCGTGTAAACCAAAAAGCTGGGAGCCACTGCTCTGAAGGGAATTCTTTGGTTCTAGGCCCCATCCCTGAATCTAGCCAGAGCCCCAGAATACGCCTTGCTCAGACCTGCAGAGCTGCACGTGCTGTCATTCTCGGCATCCCACTCACTGCCGGTGTTGCAATGTCCTGGGCACGATGCCTTTAGTTAGGAAAACTGCTGTCGGCAGCCACCACATCTCTACATGAAGACCTGAGAAATTTCTTATAACTGTCAGCAAAAAGTTGGCTTTCCTCAAGAAACTGGGATGCTTTTCCTTATGGACAAGATGAATCATGTAACGAATTTTGTCCTCTTTTTCTTTGGCTCCTGGGAAGCTCAAAGCCATAATGAGGCACGACTTGGGCAGTGATACAGAACTCTATGGCCCTTTCCCTAGTCTTTTAAACCTGCCTGAACCTTCTCTGCTTGATTTTTATCTAGCTAGCTAGCTAGCTCACTCTCTGTTTCAAAGCCGATGCCAATCCTTTGTGCAAAAGGTGGATATAAAGAGGTACATTACAAAATCAGTAGCGGAGCAGGATTTGGTTTTCCCGATTTCTAGCTTCGATTCTTATATGATCCTGAGACAGAACTTCATTCAACAAACACCCTGCATGCACGGCACAGCTGGTGAAAATAAGGTTTCTGCCTTCCTGGAGCTGACATTCCAGTGGAGGAGTCAGGCCACAGTCCCAGTGAATAGCAGCCATGTAAGTGTTCTGGAGAAAGTAAGGTGGTAGGATAAACAGAACCAGAGGAGGGGACTGATTTTAGACAGGGTGGACAAGGAAGGTGACATTTGAGCCCAGTCCAAGAATTACCATGAACCAGTTTTAAAAAGAGACGGGGGAATCTGGATGGAAGGAGCAAAACAAGGATGGACAGATGAGGTCAAGGTCACGGAGATAACCCTTCCCATCAACCCATGCAAGAAGACTCACAGTAACAGGCCATTTGTCCTTGGCTTCTGAGTGTGAAATATGTAGCTATTGTTCCTGCCCCAGATATAAACCACCGCCTGCGTTAAAACACATGCCCACAACCTTCTTTCTTCGTGAGGGGTGCCCCAGGCCTCTGACCTTTGCGCTTAACCTCCCACATGCAACTCCTCCTGTCCTGGGGCTGTGCCAAGGGCAAGAGCCAGGTTTCACCTAGACCGGCACAGCCCCAGGGGAGCCACACCCCATCCCCACCTGCCCCCAGAGAGCAGAGCTGGGAGCTGGCGGGGAGGGGAGGATTTGATTCTGGCTCAGGATTCAGCTTTCGCTGGGTGTTGGTGCATTAGTTATCACCAATACCTTGGTCAAGTCCAAGCCCTTCTCCAATATGGAAATTGAGGTGTGGTGGGTGCTGATGAGAAAAGCTCAGAGCAATCAGCGCAGAGAAGAGGGCCTTAATCCAGAGAGCAGAGCTAGGAGGACTTCCAGGAAGAAGCGATCCACAAACTCAAAAGAATCCTGGAAAATGAAGCAGAGTCTTAGGACTTGATATTGTCATGGCAAAATCTTCATTATCTAAACCAGTGTGACCAGTCTCTGCCACAAGGGAGGAGCCATGTAAACATTCGTTGAATGAAAGAAAAAGCCATTCCTTAGGGAGTGCTAACTTAAGAACTTTCTTAGCAGTAACAGTTAGTGGGCTCCTTATTAGTGGAAGGAACAAGGAGCAGCTGAACAGGCCACATGTCAGGCGTTTTAGGTTGTGGTGGGGGCCTAAGAGAGCCTTCCATCCCAGGGCGGTGTGGGGTTAACTCAGAATAACCTGAAGCGGGCGATGGGACCCAAACATGGCAATCCAGTCGCAGAAACTCTGCTTAACCACTTTGAACTCCAGACCCTTCTGCACCTCTGCAGCCGTGGGCCTGGTCTACACACTTCAGGACAGGAGGTGCGTATGCCCCCTCACCCCCAGACCTGAGGAGCCCCGGCCCCGCCTGGCGCCTCCACCTTGAGCAGCTCAGGCTGGAGTAGTTGGGAGGCGGGAGGCGGTCGGAGCTGGCACAGAGGAGAGCGTGCTTGGCCTGCTTGTTCTACTGGGAAGCGAGGCGGGGCCGCAGGGGCTGCAATTGGAAACTGCAACTGGAGACAGCTCTTTGGCGCTGGCGCCAGGGGTGACCTCAGCTGGTGGCCGCCGCCCAGGCCCTTGAGCTAGGGGAGGAGGAGACACCGGGGCCTGGTTCTCAGATCCACACCTCACCCAGCCCCACCCTAGGGTGAGGCAGAGCCACTGGACACCACATCCCTCTCTCCTCAGAAGTCATTCCCCTGTCCACCCCGACAAGCATCCCTTGACACCGATTCCTGTGGTGGAGTAGTGAACTGTCCACTCACTAACCTCCCAGCCCTGTGGGGTTCTGAGATGGGACATCACTTGTAAAATTCTTAATCTGTTAGCAGGAAATGAAATGGGACATCTCTTGCAGAGTTAATCTTTTTAGTAAACCTAGTTTTCTTCCCTCTTTTCTTTGGAAAAAAGGCCCTCGCCCTCAAATTTTGTAAATTGCCCTGGCGATTCAGATCCTCTGGCTATTGATAAGGGTCATCAGCCATCAGCCCATTGTTAAGGAGAAATGGTGTTAAGCCAGGCAGGGCCCTTAGAGTCTGAGGGGTGAGAGGACTTTAAGCCAAAGGTCTTTCTTTTTACTCTTTAAGAAACATTAACCAAGCCTGTTTCCCTTTACTTACTTAATAGGCGAATCGATAATAGAAATTAATAGATATATGATTTAAATAATGAGCTTGTATCTTCTTTTCCTTGTCTAGGGACTGAGGTGGCACTTCAGCAGG
>NW_006435764.1:5615687-5616967 GCF_000325575.1 Pteropus alecto
TTTTTTTTTTTTTTTAACTCCAACAAAGAAACCAGTAGCCAAAGATTTAGGTACCAGTTTAAGCCAGTCACTCGCACCTGAGCAATGAAGACCTCAATGACCTTCATCTCACCTGAGTCTCATTATACCATCATTATAATATGATGCCTATGCCCAGAAGTTCATTAATATCTTTATAACAGACTGAATTCTGGGAACAAACATGCGCAGAAAGAAAATGATGAATCATTGAGTCCTGTCAATCTTAGTTGTCAATCAAGGAAGCCCACCCCTCTGAGAAAAGTAAGCACCCACAGCAAATGAGGATAAAAACCCCAAAGGCTTTGTCACCAGACCTTCTGAGCCACGCTTTTCTTGCTCCGGTCCACCTCCACGTGTGGAAGTGGACTTCCCCTTCTAATAAAACTTTTCTTTTCTACTGTGTTTCGGTGTCTTGCTCAATTCTTTGTTCAAGACATCAAGAACCTGGACAACGCACAGGGAGAGGACCCCGTTCTCCTGCAACAGTTCCCCAGCTTCAAAACTCTTTCACGGCAAGAGCAAGGCCCTGCACCGGGGTTCACATTCGCCTGAGTTCTGTTTGGGGAGGTCGGAAAGGAAGCGGGCCAAGAGTGGCCCTGGTAGACGCTCTCAGAGAGGGCGTTCCAGACACTGGGTGCAGGGGTTGCGTAACTCATCCGGGATGAGTGTGCGGGAGCTGGCGGTCAGGTGCGGGGGAGCGGCACGTGCAAAGGCACGAAGGTGTAGGAGCGCCCCTGGCGGTCAGGCAGGGCGCGTGCGCAGAGCAGACGAGAACGGAGGCCCGCAGAGGGCGTAGGCTGGACATGAGGGGCTTAGAGTCAGGCGGCGCACTGGGCCTAGTGCCAGGGAAGGCCGCTGACCCTGTCTGTATGGGCGGGGGGCGGGCGCGGGTAGGGAGGGGCCACGCTCAAGCTGCCGCCGCAGCTGAGGCTCAGCAAAGGTTTAAAGGCTGTTTTGGGGTGGTAGGAGGCCAGAGAGTCCTGTATGGACAACCTTTCCGAAGACCTTCCCCCTTTGCCTCTCGCACAGGATCCTGGGTCTTAACCCCAATGCTCCTCCCAAGGCGTTCGGACACTCTTCTCCCTCCAGTCAGTCCTGATGCCCCCATCCGTCCGGTACCCTAGCTATGAGGGTCATGGTGTGATGACCCCCAGGGCTGCTCCCTCCAGAGTGAGCCCCTTTCTGCCACTAGACTCCCCTCTCCAGCCTGAAACTCCTTGGATTTGCCTGGCTGTAAAGCCAGGGCAGAGACCCGGGGC
>NW_006435764.1:5617026-5647831 GCF_000325575.1 Pteropus alecto
CACCCCACCCCTGCATTGGTACCGCAGCAGGAGACATGGTCTGCAGATTGGACCAGCCAGACCCTGATGCCCGGCCAGATTCTTCCGGAGTGACTCAGGCCTCACGTCACTGTCCTGGTAAACATCCTCCAGGGGACTTCTGGGAGTCCCTGGACCTGGGGAAAAACCACTGCCTGGTTCCTCTCTCCTTCCAACACCCCGCCCTGCGCAGGGGCCTGAATGGGCTGCCTCTCAATCAGCGAAGTCCCCTCACTCCGGAGGTTCCCCGGTCTGCCCCTGAGGCCCTGGTGGCCTCCATAGTGGCTGGGAAGGAGGAGCCTCCCTGGAGGGAGCTACGGGCTCTGTGTGGGCCTAGGACTTTGAGAACCCTATTGCTGTGGACTTGGCTCAGCTTGGTCCTTTAGTAGTGCTAGGGTGGGTACTGTGGTCCCTGATCCAAAGGCTTGGAAACGGGATATAGGGAGGGCCACATGGCCACAAGGGTGGGCCCTGTAGCTGGGGCTTCTTCTGGGGTCTGGAAAAGCCCCAGGGACAGGATGTGAGGCAGGGCCAGTGTCCCTGCTTCTGCCTGATGCTCAGTTCTCCCTTTTCCTCTACTCCCTCACACGAGCTCCCGCTGATTCTGCCTTCTCCATTTCCCCCTTCCTGCCTCCCCAGGCTTGGCCTTTCCCCATTCTCTTTCCACTGTACCCCCTACCTCCTCCCTTGAGTCCCACATCATCCGCCTTCGGGAAGCTTTAGAAAAATCGGTCTTTGGTCCTGTCCCACCCACGGCCTTCTTGAATAAACAGACTTCTCTGGTTACATCAGCTCCTCTTGGCACTCCTGGCTCATCTCACTCACCGCCCCCCACCTCCCCGATCCTGGTGAACTCCAGTTTGTCCAATGGATGAAAAAAGGGGATCTATGGAAAGTAACTTCACAGAGTGTTCTGATTGTAAATTCCTAACGGGGCAGATAGTGGCGGATAGCCATGCCCCAGGCCTATAACTTTTTAGTAAAAGGCTTGTCTTCGCCTTAAGCCAGCTCTGTGCATTGTTTCTGTGCGTGTACAGAAATGAACACACCTCTGAAATAAACTGCAGCCACCCTCAAGACAGCACATAATCATGTTAACCAGCCTTAATATGAATCCCTGCCTTGCTTTCTGCAATCTTCCTTACTCTCCTCCTTCATCTCAAACACATAAATCTGTTATTCTGCAAATCTGCAAATCTGTTATTCTCCTGAGCATTTGAGATTTTGCTCCCCAGCATATGTCATGAGTTTGGCTCAAATAAACTCTTATAAATAAAATTCTCTACAGGTTTGGATGTTTCTTACGTCAACAGTCCTTAGATCAGCTCAGCCCTGCAGCTTTCTTGAAAGTGGGTGTAAGGGTCCTGCAAGACTCCCTTACCTTAGGGAGATAGCTGACTCATTTCTGCTCCCCGGGGCCCAGCTCAGGCCTCAAGACAAGGACACCGGTGGCACTAGGCCCAGAGTGTCTCCTCGGATCTCAGTGCTGCCACCAAGTGTGGTCGGTCCACTCTCCACCCAGCTCAGACCAGTAACTGGAAAAGCTTGGAATCAGCAGAGAGGATGCAGAGAAAGGGTTAAGTAACACTCCTCTGTTAAAAAAAAATTCAAAATTTGAAAATAAGGTAAAAGGATGACTGCCAGTTCCAATGCGGTGATAAGTAGATTAATACCATGTAAATAGAAAAGATGGTTTTACTACCCTGGAGGTCATTAGTTTTGCATGCAACTCATAAATCTCATTCTGGCACTTTCTTTCGGTGCCTTGAAATACTTCCATCTCTCCAGTTCTCTTTGAACTGGCTCTCATTACCACACTGGTAGCCTTCTTAAGCCATTAAGTAATCTTTGACACACTCTATATTAAGGAGAGTCATGCTTTTTGCTTTGAAAATTATATACCGTGATACTTTGGGAGACTGTCACACCAAGATGTCCAATTGGACTCAGCAGCCAGAGCCAATTAAATTTCGTTGCAGGAGAAGTGTGTGTCATGGGCACTCGAAAGACTGCCTCACTTACTTCGGGCTTCCTGGCTCCACCCTGTGATTTTGTTTATTATTATTTATTTAGAAATACTCAAGTACATGGATACTTTCCTGCTGTAAAATTTAAACAATACAGTTAAAGTCCCTTGGACCATCGCCTCCCATCCTAGCCCTGTCCTAGAGTTGACTATTGTTAGTCTGCAATATATAATATAGTATTATATAATATATTATAGACATTCCAGTGTGCAGAATATATATACTCATTTATATATGTATATATACATACGTTGTATATTAATTATACATGTATGTACATATATGTATACACATATATATACATACCCTATTCGATGTATGTATTATATAGAAATGTAATCATTTTAGTGGTTGGGACTTTTTTTTAATAAAAGGTATTATACTGGAGATACTCTTTCGCAACTTGCTTTTTCTTGCTCAAAAATTGGCTTGGAGATCTATTTTGGGACATGAGATCAGCTTAGCAACACAAGCCACAAACTACCTAAGAATAAATTTAAGAAATGTGAGATTCTATGTAGAAAATTATGAAAGATTTTAGTATAACATGTTTAAAACAAAAAGTTCTGACATTTAAACCTGTAATATTGATAGATTTTATAAACAACAATGAAATGTATGAAGCAAAAGGTACACACACACACACACACACACACACACACACACACACGGCAACAGCACTGTGTTTTTCCAGACTTCTTCTCTACCTTTGTACGCATATTTCTGGAACTTGCTTTTGGGGTTGAGTCAGGGATTTGAACACATTTATAAATAGCTGTGACGCAGCGTGGGCCGCAAGATGCTGTAGCTGAGGCACCAGGTGCGCCGGGAACATGCGTCAGCCACAGTCGCCAGCACGGGGGAGGTTTCCGCCAGGGGTGGGACTTTAGGCCCGGAAGGATGAGTTGGTGGATAAATTGGGCAGGACATTCCAAGGGGGGTGGGGGAGGACTCGGTGCGGAGGTGGGGTAATCATTGCTAAGTGGCAGAACCCGGAGGAAGGTGAGCCTGAGGGTGAGCCTGAGGGCCTACGAGTGAGGTGCGGGGCTGGGCCGGGCAGAGGCCCCAAAGCCAGAGTCCCGCCTAGAGCCTTACGAAGAGCTAGGCCAGAAGTCACTGG
Source organism: Pteropus alecto (assembly GCF_000325575.1). NCBI lineage: Eukaryota > Metazoa > Chordata > Mammalia > Chiroptera > Pteropodidae > Pteropus > Pteropus alecto. The sequence goes on from NW_006435764.1 coordinate 5,620,192, forward strand.
CCATTGCCACGTCTGTGGTTCCACTTCCAGCCCCAAGAAACAGGAAGGGTCTAGGCCGTGACCCTCCTGTGCCGCTCAGAGTGGGGGCCACGGAGGAGCCCCTCTTCGCTGCAAAGAGAAACAGTCTGTACTCCTGAAGAGGCTTTCCAGAATGCTGAAGCTACGAACATGCTTGGTGCAGGAATGGGACGTACTTGTGTCGCGACCCCCAGGGAAGGCCGGGCGCCACCCAGGAATGGAACCCCAGAACTCTGCGGGCACCACCACAATTCAATGGGATCTGGCGGGGAGGTGGATGAGCCTCCTTGGTCTCTCTCCCATCTCATCAGCGGGCAAATGAATGTTTGTCACAAATCCCCGTTCTAACTCAGGGAGGCCCTTTGAGGAGCTCACACTGCCCCCTAAGGAGCTGGTGCCTGTGGTGCCCCGCAGTGTGGGCAGGGAGACACCTGTTCCTGCGAGGAAGGCAGAACCTTCACCCCATTAGCCCCTCCAGAGCAGGGGGAAACAGAAGCTCAGCTCAGATACAGCAGGCCTGGCCCAAGGTCCCTCAGTGAAGAAATAAAAATAGTCGGTCTAGATTTCAGATTTCCTGTCCTTCAGAGTCAGGTGGCATCTATGTCTTTTATTTTTACCTTCAAGAGACAGGCCCAAATCCCATTATTACTTGCAAGAGTCGCCCAGCCCAGGCATGGCAGCATGAGTGCACTAGGTCAAGGTCTAGACCTCAGGTTTCACCTGAAACCACCAACCCTCCCCAAAATGACCTAAGCAAACAAAGTATTTACTGTATTATGTAACTAAAAAACCCAGAGGTGGTCTCAGCCTCTGGCACAGCTGCCCGCCCCCCCCGCCCCCCTCCCCCAGGCTCTGCTACCCTCTGGTGTGGCTTCCTTCTCAAACTGGTCTTCTCACATCACTGGACTGAACTGGTTTGTATTGTAGATAATAAACAGGAAATGCTTGATAAACTGGTTTAACAAGTATTAAAATACCAACAGTTTACTGTGACTTACTCATGCTATGAAATGCTGCAACCGGAAGGGACCATGGGGCTTCACAAGAGTTTCCTGGAAGATATTTCAGAGTTATCCAAATACCAGATTCATCGGACCATCGGACCACCGGACCACCGGTAAACTGGAAGGGAAAGGCCTGTGTCAAGGTCAAAGCAAAACAGTCAGACCAGGACAGAAGAAATGCAAAGAGGATGTGATAGTCAAGGGATCAGAGGACAAGGAGAGAGACAAGCCCCAGGATTCTGGGTGCTGAAGTTCAGCGAGTTCAGGGAACGGGGGGCTGAAGCAGGAGGGAAGGGCAAGCAGCTTCTCTGCCTAGCTCAGCCCCGAATCAAAGATGAGGACAGAAGGACCCTGACTCGTGTCCCATGCTCTGTAAAGGGGCATGCAGTGCGTCCCAGCGTGTGCCCAGCAGGCGCCTTCTCCTCCTCTGTGCAGCTTGCTCTGTCCCCTGTGCCTCATATCTGCGTAGTGTCTCTGGCTCTAGTGCTTTTCCATCTTCCTGCTGCCCTCCGCTGGCTCTTCCAGCGTTCCCAGGCCCTTCTGGTCCAATATGTTATCGGGAGACAAAGTCTCCAGGAGTGGCCAGGAGTTGGTTGTTTCCACTTAGAGGGACTTTACATATTTCACGGCATCCTGTGGGGCCCTGGGGCCCGCCCTCCCCTGCTGGGTGCGCTTCCTGGTCATAGGACAGTGGCACTCGCCAGGAATCAATTCTTTTTCTCAACGACGCTATGACGAAATGACGTTATTTGGGAACCTGCTGTACGTGTTTTGCCTTAAATAGTTAATTATCTTCTAAAAAGTTTTAAATAATAAGAAGAAAGTCTTTTATATTTATCCACGTAGTAGCCATTTCTGGTGTTTAGTCATTTTTGTCTACCTACATTTCCAACTTATGTGATTTCCCCTCTGGCTGAAGAATTTCCTTTAACATGTATTGTAGTGTGGGTCTGCTGGTGCTGCATTCTTTAACATTCGTATGTCTGAAAAAGTCTTATTTTGCCTTTGTTTCTGAAATATATTTTTTCTGTACAGAGAGTCCTAGGCTGACAGTTTTCCCCCCACCGGTACTACAAAAATCGCAGAGGATTGGGTAGAACACTCAGAAGTGTTTTGCCCAGGCCATAAAACAAAATTAGCCTTATATTAAATGTTGCCCTGGTGTTAACTAAGAAAGCTCAAAAGCAATATCCAAAAGGAACAAACTGTTTCAGAATTACAAAATCACATCCCAGAACACTGTCTTTTCTTGCATCGCTTCCGAAGAGAAATATGCTATTGTCTCTATCTTTATTTCTTCTTATGTAACGTCTTTTTTCTTAGGCTGCTTTTCACTCTGGCTGATGAAATCCCAGTCTGGGAATTCTTCCTTCCATCCCTTCTGGTGGCTCTTACCCTGGCTTCGGGTAATTTCCACACACTCGGGCAGTGATTAGAACTCGCCCGAAGGCCCGAGGGAGACCCCGTGCAGATCTTCAGAGGTCTCTCTCCTTCCTGATTCTCTGCCCTGTGAGCTCTCGCTACCTCGGTCTCCCGACTCCCCCTGCCTGGGTTCTCCCTCACTGTGCTGTGCTTTGGAACTTTTCTCCAGACAGTAGGCTGGGAGAATTCCAGGGCTCACCTTGGTTTTTTTCCCCTGCCTTTCACATGTCACAGTCCATCAGTGCCTGATCGATATCTTAACAACTCCTGTTTCTTATATTTTGTCTGGTTGTTTTCTCATTGTTTGAGGTGGTCTGATAAATCCTGCCCCTGTTGCCCCATCTTTACCGGAAGTGGAAATTTGACGTTATTTACATTTATTTCATTTATAGGTTCACACGATAAATGAATCCATGATACCGATATGGTTTAATGGTAAGATTGAAGAATACGTGCCATTGCAATCATCTTCTTTCAAAATATGTTAATACTTTCTCTTTTTGTATTTCAAGATGGACTCATGACTTTTCAGATTTTTTAGATGTCATCTGGTCTTGGCCAACAGTCTCCTTTTCATTCTCAAATATTCTCACTTTGATCAGTGGAAGAAGCCCTTCATAGCATAGCCTCCATTATTTCAACTTGACCCTATTTATCTTTCAACTTTTCCTTCCTTACTGACATGCTAAGATCTTCTAGGCTCACATGTTCTCGGTCTATTGCTTTAGTTTTTGTGAAGACTATGTCAAATTGTTGTGGTAATAACACCACGGACTTGAAAATTTTGAAACGGGGCTTTTGTTATTTCCTTAAGGTCTGCATGCAAGAGATTTACTATGAAAGGAATGAACAGAAGTTGGAAAATATCCTATCTCAGTTTTTTTAAACCAACTTTATTGAGATATAATTTGCACACTATAAAACAAACCTATTTTAAGCGTATAGTTCAACGGATTTTGACAAATGCAACCATGACCATCATCCAAATAAGAGGACATTGCAATTGCCCCCAAGTTTCCGTGGATCTGTTTACTGTCGATCCACCCACTACCACCCAGCCAGGCAACCTCAGATCTGCTGTTACTTTATATTTACTGTGGCTTCCTAGAATTTTATATAAATGGAATCATACAGATGTAAGCAAGTCTTTTGTGTCTGGCTTCTTTTTCTCAAGATATTTTCGAGATTCATTCATGTCATTATATGTGTCAGTAATTCTGCCCTTTTTATTGCTGACTATATTCCATTGTATGGATGTACAACAATCTGTGCATCCATCTATCTATGATGGACATTTAGGATGTCTAGTTTGTGGTTATATGAATAAAACTGCTCTGAACATTCTTAGACAAGTCTTTCTGGGGATATATATTTTCATTTCTCTTAGATAAATACCTAGAAGTAAAATTGCTGAGTCATATGGTAAATATATGTTAAAATTTTATAAGAAACTGCAAACTTGTTCTCCGTTGTATCATTTTGCAATCTCACCAGCAGTGTATGAGAGTTCTTGTTGTGAATTGGAAATATTAACCTCTGCCCTGCCTAGTAATTTTTTTTAAATATGAAAAGTAGGTTGTATAAATACACTTAAAATGCCAGCAGTGTATGAGAGTTCTTGTTCTCCACATCCATGACTATACTTAGTGTTATTCAGACTTTTTAATGTTTTTTAACACATACATTTTACAGGTTTTCTTTTAAAAATGGGTGCCCTCAAGATCCCTCCTCATCTCTCCAGAAATCATTTGGGCATCCATGGAGAGAGGGGGATACTCTTATATTCAAAACTCTACAAGCTTCAACGGTGGATAAAGAACAGTTGGAAAGGCAATTCAAGAGCACATTTGAAAACAAAGAGTCAGAATAATGCGAAATAAAATTGAAAGAATAAATAAGATGTACATTTGAAAGGAAAGTAGGTTACTGTATTGTTCAGAAGAACGAGAATTATGACATTATAAATCTGTAAAGGATTCACACTATTTAAAGGAACAAAATATTTAGGAATCTGTTAGTTGGGCATTTATCTTTTAATATATAGTCTTATTATTGGCTGAATTGTGCCCCCTCCCTAAATCCTTATGTTGAAATATCAACCCTCGGTACCTTAGAATGTCACTGAATTTGGAGATAAGGTTGTTAAAGGAGTGATTAAGTTAAAATGAGGCCATTAGAGTGGGGTCCTAATCTAATATGACTAGTGTCCTTATAAGAAGAGGAAGAGATGCCCAGGGATGGCCAAGGACAGAAGCAGCAAGAGGGCAGCCGTCTGCCAGCCGAGGAGAGAGGCCTCAGAAGAACCTGTCTTGGCTTTGAGAAAATAAATTTGTTGTTTAAGCCCCTCCGTCTGTGGCATTTTGTTATGGCGACTTTAACAAACTAATATAAAGATATAAAATCCTATTGATTTTAGGGAAGATGGAGCCTACCTCTGGTCTTTAGAGAAGACCTAGTGCCACCATTTTCTGGCAGTGTGACTTTGGAAAGCTAGTTAATTCCTCTGTATTTTGTGCTTTTTTCATCACTAAAACTACACCAAGTAAGACTATGCTGATGGTTTGGGGGGGTGAAAGCATGTAGGCATCCAGCACCTGGCACGTTGTAGGCGATCACGCTACATGAGGCCATTTCCATTTTCTCAGACTATACCCTGTTCAGTCTCTTATAACAACTCCTGCATTTAAGTCGCATTTTAAGTGTATTTATACAACCTATTTTTCATATTTAAAAAAAAATTACTAGGCGGGGCAGAGGTTAATATTTCCAATTCACAAACTAAAAGACTGTGGACAAGTGCAGTAAGTTGCTCAAGGTCACACGGTGAGGCTGTGACAGTCAGGAAACAGGCCGGACAGACCTTCCTTAGGCTGTTTGTGGCTCCCCTGCATTTGACCTCATGGCCACCTGGTGGGATGTGCCAGGCCGCCTGTCCTACACTGAATAGACTCTGTGATTGTGCCTTCTGAATTCTGCTTTTAAATTTCCCTGTCTCCTTCTTTTGGGTCAAGCGGCCCACCGCCCATCTGCAGGGCCCCGCCAGCCCATGCGAATTTGTTGTTTCCTAGTGGCTCTGGCCTTGGAAATCAGACCCCACTTGGTACAAATGCATGTAAAACAGAAATCAGTGAGCTGAGGCAGGGACTCGAGGACCTATGTTCTTGCAACTTGTGCATGTTGTCTGCGTAGCACTGATGTTACTGCTCAGAGGCCCTCAGGGTTCCCCTTTGGGGTGTGTACTCCGCCTACCTGCCCGATCCCACACAATCTCACCAATGGCTGTGGCACATCGAAAAAGTGATCTAGTGGTCTAGAGAACTGTCAGAGTTGAGGTTGCCCCAACTGTGTCACCATGGGCTCTCCCCAAGGACTCCAGTGCCCACCCTGGCTCCACTTGCCCCTAGTTATTTGCTCTTCCTGCACCAGGGCGTGTTGTTGGCCCCTGTCTTCCGCTGTCCACCCTGCCCATCCCCACCCTGCCCACTCCCCTCCCACCCATCCTGAAATAGCCATCCTGGTCCTTGGAGGTAGAGATGAGGGAGGTAGTGAGTTGATCCTGGGAGCCCTGGATGGAAGAGGCAGGTGGGGTACACACCATGACAAGTGTGGCCACTCCAGGGCCCCTCAGCCTTGGTGTTCAGAGCCCCTCGTCTGTCCCCCTCCCCTTCCCACAGGGTGGGGAGTATGGGGCTACTTCATCAGGTGCGTGAGGTCCAGGGGAAGGGGGTGAGCTGCAGCAGCGAGAGCCCTGACAGCCCAGCCCCAGGTCCCCCAAGGGGACGAAGGAGGAGAGTCGAGGGCTCCGGGGAGAAAGGAGCTCAGTGCCCCACCCGAACACCTCTGTCCTTAGGGACCGTGAAATCCCGGATGAGGTGGGGAGGGGGGCCCGGAGTGAGAGCCGGAAGGAAGCAGGGACGCCGCAGGGACTCGAACCCTGGCCCAGCAGTGCTGGGTGTGCCACCACCAGCGCCTTTTGCTTTTTCCTGCTCATTTTCTCACAGACTCAAAGGTGAAAAGCAAAACCTGAACGCGGCCATGAGCCGCGTCCAGTAAAAGAAACACCTGCGGCGGCTCCGCGCCTCCCCGCCAGGTTCGCTCCTTCCTGCCCTGACGTCCCTTCCGAAGGTGCAGCCAGGGGACATATGTCCCCTCAGCTTCACAGCCAAATGTTCCCTGTCCTGCTGGATGCGTGTTCCAGCTGCAGGAGCTGCATGAAGTCAGACGGGCAAACTCAACCACAAGTTATGGTCCTGCCTGTTCTAGGACAGTGTCCGCAGTGACAAGTTTTGCACATATAAATTTCCAGAAAGATGCAAAGAAACTTGAGAGGCTACCTCTGTGTAATAAGGATGGGACGGGGGAGGGGAGGGGATGTTACTTTTGTATAAAATGGCTTGAATTATCAACTCTATGCAGATTACTTTTATAATTGATTTTTGCCTTTGTCAGAACAGGAAATCTAAGAACGAGGGGAAAGTCTGAGCACTCTGGCCTAGGCCCAGTTCCAGTGGTCCTCCAGGTGTGCGGTGCCCCGGCTGCGTGGGGTCACACAGACGCGCCCACCTGCCTCACCGGCGGTCCTCCAGTCTCTCGGCCACTGTCAGCTGTGGAACCCTTCCTGGGAGCTGCCATTACACGAACATGAAGTCAGAGCACAATGCCCCAGTGGCCTCCTCTCTTCTCAACGGACTCTCATTCAGAGTCTGAGTTCCAAGGAGGACGGGTCCAAGTCGCCAGGGCCTGAGGTACATGAAGCCCACCCTGGACCCTTAGCCAATACTTGCCCCCATGCCACCCTCCCAGCCCACTGCCCGCAGCACCCACAGTTCCCAGCTCAGGCTCTGCCTCTCCCGGGCCCACGGCGGGTCTGGTGGGAGCGCCCCCAGGAGCTCTGCAGTCCTTGTCCACGAGTCCTGTTCTGGCTGCTCATGGAGGCAGGCCCCTGGACCCCTCATGTCAGCCCTGAAAGCCTCAGAAGTTCCTTCCCAGACAGGTCCAAGTGAGAAGCCGAGGTGCAGGGAGGGGTGAATCCTGCTCAGGGTCACACAGACCTGTGAAGTGGGTCCTTTCTACTCATTCTGAGGCATGAATGTGAGCATAGCCAGTCTCTCTCTCTCACACACACACATGCACACACGCATACACGCGCGCACACACACACACTCTTTGTGGACTACCAGGTGGGCTCAGAGCTGCGGGCCCAGCTTCCATCCCCCTCAGCCCAGCTCCCTCACGCCCTGTCCCTCCTCACCCGTTTCCCCTCAGCGTCACCCCCAAACACACCACAAAGGGCAGGCACTTACTGATTGCAGCAGGAGAGAGGAACCATGAACAGCCATCTAAGTCCCAACCTGATGATGAAGCAACAAAGCTCTGGCCTTAAGAGGCCTCAGAAACGGGGGCAGTCAAAACACACTCTGTAAGACGAGTAAAGAGTTAATGTAATATGTTAGTGGCCAGAGCACCAAGATTTGTACTGCGGGAACACCAGAGGGCCATCTACACAGGGCGACCTGCCACTGGCTACAAGGGGGAAAGTTCAAATGGTTTCAAGGAACCACTCTGCATTCAGAGTCAATGATCAAAAATGGAAGCAGATCATGTTTTCAGGGTGGTGGGGAAACCACAGTGCATATAATTGGCTCCTTAGAACCTTCTGGAGGGCACAGGGCAGTGAGCAAGGAGAGCCGAGCAACTCCTTCTTCCCGTTGGCTAGGGGGAAATGCAAGCCGAAGGAGGCCTTCGGGTATAAGGAGGGATTTGCCCAAAGATGTCTGCGATAGTAATGTATGATCATACAGTGTCCCAGAGGGCCTCAACCAGAACGGGCGGGTAATTTCAGCACGGGGAACTGTGCCCACAACGAACCCTGAAGTGGAAAAGCAAAATAGCCACCAATCGCAGCCGTGTAAAAGAGACACGCGTATGAGCAGAAAGCAGAAAAATCGATGTAAAAATAATTAAGTTTTAAAATTCAGCAGTTGAAAATAACCCCAACAGATACTTCAGTCAAATGAAAACAGGACGACGGCCAGGTTGGGGTGGGGTGGGGTGCAGGTGCGGATGCGGGTCTGGGCTGTTGACATCAGACAAAGTGAATTCCAGGCAGAGAGCACGCCACAGAGGACAACGGTCTGTGCTGTCGGGGGTCTGGAGGTTCCAATAACACTGCAGTAAAACACATGGAACAAAACTGGTGAGCCGTCTCTGGGGAGAACCAGAGGTGGTGAGGATGTAACCCCACTTTTTGTTATACAGGAGATAGTGGATTTGGCTTGGACCGAAAAACACCCGGAGGGAGGGACTGATCCAGAATGTGGAACGAGACAGAGAACACCTCCTCGGCTGCCGTGGGACATTGATAAAAATACCACATCTGAAGCAGTGAAGAAAGGGAGCCATAGATTTGGAAAAGCAGCGATTGTACAGAACACTTCCTCAGGTAACCAACCATTCGTTAAACCAGAAACTGATTACAATAGTTAAAAAAGTAAAAATTTCTAAACACTTAGAACTTTTAAAGCATAGTCTTAAAAAACTAGTCAAATTACGCATCAGACTGAAACCACAAAGCATACAGTAAGTAAGGACGACAAACTCTTGCCAGACACAGACGGGAGGCCTGCAGGTGCCTGGGGGTCACATCCTGAATCCTCATGGTGACTCTGCCAGCCCCCTTCACAGCTCAGAGGCTTTGTCCACACCTTTCTCTCATCTGGAAATGCTCTTCCTTACAGATTCTCCTACCCCTCAAGTAAGAACTCAAAGGTCCCCGCCCCTGAGTAAGGGCTTCTGTCTTCACTCTCGGCCTGCACTACATGCCCTTGGGGCTGTTACCACAACTGCGCAAACTCATGATTCATGTAATCACCATCTGAGGCCTGTGCCCCATGAAAATGGGAGGTGGAGGCAGGGCCAGTCATCCTGTATGCAAGTGACTGAGGGGACCAGCCCAGTGTCTAGCCATAGAGGATGTTGCTGGAGGGACATTAGAAATTGGAACTGTGGAATGAGGCAACAGCAATTCACTGTTCCCCTTTGCCGAACGCCCCTTACCACCCACCCCAATGTGCCTCTGAGGCCCTGGCCGTCAACAGGAACCCATGCATCTTCCTGGGTGGCATCGGTAGCCTCCCTTAGACAGGCTCCGCACCTCAGCAGGTGACAGCCTTGTCCGAGGTCACAGGGCGCGTGGTGGGGCTGGAGCGGGACTGCCTCGTGCCGCAGCCTGCATCACTACACTGCACCTCCCCCTTCCACCGCTAAAAGTACGCGAGTTGGAAAAGAAATAAAGCAAGATTCTAGAAAAAGTCACAAAATCCAAGGAAATCAGAAGGAAAGAATTAATGAAATAAAAGTAGAAATTAATAAATTACAAAATGACTAGAGCTGCTTCTTTAAAAAGGCTCATAAAATAGATTTCTTGAAAGTCTATTCAAGAGAAAGAAAAACTAGGCATAAGAAAAAGTGAGAAAACTACTCATAGAGCATAGGAAAATATAAAAGGTTATTTTATATTTTACACTAATACATATGAAAAAGATAATTTTCTTAGAAAACATAACTTTGAAAAATGAACTTATGATGAAATAGAAATATTGACTAGTCCAGTAAGCAACTCAGGAAGAAACCGAAAAAGTTTTCAAAGAACCACTGACCTTCTAAAAAGGAGCAGTGCCAGCTGCAGGCAGGTAACAGGACCGTCCATGCTGTCCGTCTGCGCAGGGGGCCAGGGCCGGGGCCATGCCCACTACTATCTCCCTCACGGCAGACACAAAGCGGCTGGACCCCTCACTCTCTCACAGCGTCTGCACCACACGACCGAGATAGGCTCTCACGATATCTTGGTCCCCGTTTCATCACTGAGGAAACTGACTTCGAGAATGCGAAGCAGGGAATGGAGACCGAGTTGCCCAAGCTGTGCTTTCAGCCACCGCTCTTGGCCGTGTCTGCCTTTCCTGATACGCTGATACCAAAACCTGCCTGTCAGCACCCTGAAGTCAGCGTGGACTTTCTGATTCGTTTCCGTGTTGGCAAAATAAAGCTCCAGGCCCGAGAATGGTTTGTTTCAGAAATCATAGGAGGGTGTAATAATCCATTAATATTAATAGAAAAAGTAATATTCTGTTAATGTAAATAATCACTAGAAGATGCAAGGAGAAAAACCTGAAGTTCATCTCAAAAGATGCAAGAAAGGCATTTTAGTAAGTCCAATATCTATTACTGATTAAAAAAACAAACACTTCTGAGCAACCCAGATCCTAATACACCTAGCGAGTGATGCCGGCAGACGTCATATACGAGGGGACGCACTAGGACGGCGCTTCCCATCCATTTCTGGTGAGGACCACAGTCTTCTCTGCCTCCAAACACTTCTGGTCTCAAAGGGGACACCCTCCCAAACCGCAGTCATTCATGCAGCACCCTGAAGGTTTTTTTTTTTGGTCACCTCTGAATACAGCAGTCCCTTTCCCCTCACTTAAATCAATTCGCTTTTAAAATATAAATTTAAGACCCTATAAGAAAATGGAAACACAACCACAGAATGGGAGAACATATCTGCATATCATGTATCTGATAGTCTAGTATCCAGAATATATAAAGAACTCTTAGAATTCAATGATGAAAAGACAAACACCCAATTAAAAAGTGGGCAACGGATCAAAACAGACGGTTCGCCAAAGAAGACACACATGTGGCTAACTAACAAGCACACAAAATGCTGTTTGATATCATTAGTCGTCAGAGAAATGCAAATCAAAAGAGATACATACCACTTCGAGCCTATTACGATAGCTATAATCAAAAAAGTCGGATAAGAACAAGTGTTGGTGACAATGTAGAGAAATTGGAACCCTCATAAATTACAGGTGGGGATGTAAAATGGTGCAGGCTACATTGGAAAAATTTGGCAGTAGCTCAAAAAGTTATACCTCTCCTAGGTATATACGAAGGAGAATTTTAAACCTATGTTCACATAAAAAGTTGCACACAAATGTTCATAGAAGCATTATTCATAATAGCCAAAGAAGTGAGAACCCGAATATCCAAATGATAAATAAAACATGGCACACCCGTATAATGGAACATTCAGTCGTAAAAAGAACCAAAGTACTGTTAAATGCCACAATAGAGAAGAACCTTGAAAACATTAAGCTAAGCGAAATAAGACGGACACAAAAGGACAAATATATGATTCCACTTACGTGAGACACCAAGGATAGGCAAATTCATAGAGACAGAATGTATGATAGGGGTTACCAGGCACTGGGGGAGGGGGAGTGGGAAGTTATTTTTTCATTGGGCACAGAGCTGCCGTTTGGGATGATGTAAAAGTTCTGGAAACGAATATTGCTGATGGCTGCACAACACAGTAAACATACAGGAAACCACTGAATTGCACACTTCAAACGCATGATTTTGGTACATGAATGATATTTTAATTTAAAAAAGTAAAAATAAATTTATTTTAAAAGTAAACTCTATATTACCACCATAAATAGAAAACCAGTGATCTTTCAAATACATGTTAAAATAAATATATAAAAATATCAAAAACTTAAAATGTTTGTCAGCAGAGCACCCCAGCTTGTGTTGAGGACCACCAGCAGGATAGTCACCCCCTCAGCGACTGAGGGCTTATATGCACCTCCCAGCGCCCAGCCTCACCCTCCTCCTCCATTTGCTGACAGGTCCCACTAGAGGGTCAGGTGGGAACAAGATCAGGATGCTCACGGCTTGTTAGAAATTACAGCCAATTCCAAGACTGGAGAGAAGCACAAAACACGGAATCGATCACATGGCCAACACTCATTAAAGACAACTGCTACTTACTTGGGAGCCCCAGTAAGCTTAGTGCTTACATTACCCCTCATCCTGCTTCTTAGTAGATGATTATCCTTTTTTACAGATGGGGAAACTGAGGCAGAAAGCTGGTCACACAGTAAATAAGCGGCGGGTCCAACATGAGACAGGGTGATCTGACTCGAAAGCTTGTACTTTCAGCTGAGATGCTGTATTGCCTGCCAACTGGCCCTAATAATGAAGTTCACCATGCTTATTTACAAAATAAAGTGTATACATATGTAAAATAAATCTGATCACATGCTACCTACCATCATCTGAAATTTTCATAGAAAAACATACCCAACCACAATACAGAAGAACAGTTCCAGGAACAAACGTCATAAATGTGCATAACTTGTATAAGAGGCCTAAGATTCCTGAGTCTAAATCTCCTGGTGAAATTCATCCTGTCCTAAATGAACAGGGAGGCCACGCGCTAAATGGGAAGTCTCAGTATCATAATATATTTATAGGTGTAATGCAATTCCAATGAAAATCCAAATACTTTTATTATAAAACTAAAATAATTAAACATAGGGTTGGCACAAGGAAAGACAGATGAAAAAGTTCAGACTAAAAAGTTCAGAAACAGACTAAAAAGTTCAGAAACAGAACTTATTAAGTATATTAAAGAATATATTCCATAATTAAGCGGTGGCATTTCAAATCAGTAGAGAAAGAAGAATTAATTATTCAGTAAATAGTGCTGGAAAAATTGCTTCACCGTTTTGAAAGCATTCGATATTTTTAGTTTTCATACTATACACAATAACTTCTAGAAGAATTAAATGTCTAAAATGAAACCGCAGGGAACCACAAGAAAATCCGGCATAACGCCGAAGTATGAAACCATAATAAGAAAATAGATTTGATTACAAAATTTAAAACCGCTGGCAAGATCCAACATGTAAATTTAAAAAGGCAAATTACAAACTTAAAAAACTTTTTGTAATATATACGGCTAAATGTTCTCAGCAAAAATAGTTCCCAGGAAGGGAAAGTAGAAGTGAAAATTTAAGTGACGCACAAAGCAGATGCGCAAGCCGCTAACAAACACAAAAAGTGAACATACAGCATCATAAAATCAAAAAGCACAAATTAAAACATTTTTGCCTTCCAGTCAGTGAAGGACAAGAACGCCAAGGCTGTGGGAACTGCTGTTGAAAGTTGAGTTTTGCCGCCTTTAGGAGGGCGTGTGGTAGCCTGAGTCAAAAGTCTGTGAGCCAGTGATGTCACTGCTAAGAAATTCTCTTAATAATCAGATTTGTGCACAAAAATGTCTTAGAAAACAGGGGAAAGCATCCTATCCAGTTTCAATAGTAAGTCAGAAAAAATCATAATCGGAAAACAGAACAGCGTTTGGTTGAAAACCGGGCCCATGTATGTTATTTCTGAAACAGACGCAGGCCATCTCTGACTTAAGTGTGGAACAGAGGAATAATGAAGTAAAGCTTGGTGGTCTTGCTTCCACGCAGGCCCCTTAGTTCAGCCTCTACTACAGCACACAGTGAGCCCAGTGGAGGAGGGGTGGGCTACCCCTCAGAAGCGACGCAGCCCCCTAACCAGAAGAGAGTCTGCGAGGAAGCAAATGGACTCACCTCAGCAGCCCCCGAAGAAACCACCGTATTCCAGAAAGGAACATGTGTTCATGATGGTGGCCTTGAGACACTGGAGAGACAGCAAATTCTGGTCTGTATAATATCTTTGATAAGGCAGGAGAGCATGCAATACATTTTGTAAACAGTTTCAGCGGGTTGGGGACAGGAGAAGAAGGTGGCTCAGGGGTTGAGCATTGGGGCTCAGGTGCTGGGCAGAACAGGATTCTGTTTAGACATCCTGGTACACACAACTTCCCGGTGACAGAAGTTGGCCCCACAGGGGCAGAGGTCAGAATGCAAACCCTGCTGTGTGTCAATTATATGTCAGTAAACCTGGGGCGGGGAATGCAAACCCTCCCAGCTGCACTCTCCTGGAACGTGACCTCCGAGACGAGGCCCAAGTCATCCCCCAGCTGGGTCTGCATGACCGTGTTGGAATTTTTACCAGGACAGTGCGTTTAGGAGCATTTCATCTGCAAAGTCCACTGAACGGGACATTGCCAGCTCAACAGCAACAAGTAACTGTTGGCACAGCAAAAAAAACCCTAAAAGCACTCTGTGGCGGGGCGGTCACTAGGACAGGTGCAGGGGCTGCCAGGTAGGTTTAGGGTGCCCGGACACCGGAACAGACAGGCCAAGACTAGGACACTGGCCACAGCTTCCCACAAAATACAAAGGCGAATCCATAGAAAGGCACCTGATTCTTGCACAGGAAGACGACAGCATGAAACATCATAAGGAAGTAATGTAAACGTGCAGGAAGTCAGGACAATTGTGAAAAAGTAAAATAATGAGGTCGAGCTATATTGAAGTACAGAACTACAATGTTTAAAACTGGAACCGCGCATAATCAACAGATCAATGGTAAGAAGTAGTAACCAGTAAACGGTGTAAATGGTCAGTGGTGACTATCCCTAAGTCACTCATTACACCAAAATTGAGTCCAGATAGAGCCACGATTAGAATAAAAATAAAACCTTAAAAGAACCAAGACGAAATATGGGGTTTAACAAAAAATCATCTTGAGCTGGATTTGCCTTTCTAAACCACTCCATAAAAGAAAACATTGATAAATGAGAATTTATATAGTTAAGACATGGAACAGGAAAGTTTTAGCATGAAATTTAAAGAGCAATGACACACAGAAAAGTAAGTATTTGTGACACAAATGATACGATTAATTTCTTTTATAAAGAGCTCTTAAAAATCAGCGCATGCACAACCCAATACAAATACAAATCAAAACTACAATGAAATGGTATTTTCACTTCTCACATTGACAAAACACCAAACTCAAGAACACAGTGCTTGTAAGGTGTAGGTAATGTCAACTGGGACATTCCTTAACGTTCGTGTACATTGGCGGTGTCCACCATATTTAGAAAGACACATGGACTGTGAATTCCCTCCAACTTCCCCCGACATAGATACAGTTGCCCATATAAAATACACACAGACAGATACTCAGTAGAGCCTCATATACAGTAAAAATGGCTGAAAACAACCTAAAAGAGATTGCTCCCCAAAAGAGGAATGGATAATTCAAACATGGACAAAGACACAAATGGTGAAAAGTCCAAGGTCGACCACAAACAAATACAGGTATGCAGCGAGCACCCAGATGTACTGTTAACTGAATGATCTCAAGTGCAAAACAGGGTATATGGTACACCAGGATCACTATAGCTAAATATGTGCACAGAATTCTTTAGAAAAAAAAACTCTAGTAACTGGCCCCAACACTTGCCACTGTGAGAAGGGAGGCGGGGGTAGAGAAAGATGCCACTATACCTCCTACAGGGTTTGAATTTAACATGTACAGATTACTTTGAACGTTTTCTACACTTTTAAGTTAAATAAATTAGAAGAAAATCCACAGAGCCTTTGCTCTTGGTGTCAGCACAGGGCAGGGGTAGGGCCTTGCTTTCACGCACAGATGGTGGGTCACACAGTTGTCACATCGACAGAAGAGTTGGGAGACAGTGCACTGACCGCCCCCCAGGCTGAGAGGGAGGAGAAGGCTCCTGGGGCAGATCCTGGGCCCTGCAGTTCATGACATTGACCTCTCTGGGACGCCGAGTAAGAGACAGAACAGGGTTCACAGCTGTGCTCCTGGCACTTGGTGGCCTTAGAGAGAAGGAGCGTGTACTTAAACCAGAAAGCAGTCAAGGTTGTGTGAGCAGAAGGCAGGAGGGGAAGCCGACTGTACCCCGACCCGAAGGCACCCCACTCGGCTAGAAATGCCTCGACAGATGCCGGGTGTGATTTCAGCAGACTAAACACAAGATATAATTAAATACCACTTTTTGTGCAAATGTCACAACTGCTTTCCTAGAATAGTTTTTCAACCTGATTAGAATAAAGACCAAGAAGCAGACTCTGAGGCTTGTTTTGTGCTAATAAAGTCAGGCACCAGCTTATGCTACATTCTAGTATGAACAAGCAGTTCCAGCAACTGGACAGCCTTAGCCGGACTCCACGGCAAGTTAGGGGAAGGCCGGCGTCATTCCGCTTTGGCAGCAGGCCACCTCACAAGACGGAGAGCCCCCGACCCGACAGCACGAGCAGGGAGAGCCTACCAGCCGCGCCAGGGCAGTGCGAATGCCCGCAGCTTCTCCTCCTCCAGGCACTGCTGTCACAGGCCACTCACTGCTCTGAGAAGTGAGTTGTGAGAACATCACAGAGTGCACCTACACACACCTGGCTGCTATCGCCCACCGCACACCTAAGCTATACGAAGGGACTACTTGCTCCTGGGCTACTAACCTGTACAACATGCAGTATGTGGTACAGAGCAACTGTAACAGTATAGTATTTGTCTGTCTAAACATGGAAAACGTACAGGATAATATGGTATAAAAGAAAAAATTGGTACGCCTGTCTAGGGCACTTACCACGAACGGAGCTTGCAGGACTGGAAGTCGCTCTGGGCGAGTCGGTGAGAGAGAGTGGATGTGAACGCCTAGGGCCTTACCGTGCACTGCTGTAGACTTTGCAAACACTGTACACCTAGGCCACGCTAAATTTACAAAATAGATTAAATCAAGCACAATAGAAAATATGCAAACAAGAAACATGGTAAACACAGGATGTGTGAGGCTACTGCCTCTGATATAATATGGCATGCTGTTTTACAGCAAACTTTTTTTATAAGTAGGAAGAGTACACTCCAAAATAATAATAAGTATAGCGCCGCATACCAATATAAGCAAAATTCAATATCACGGAGCCAGTAAAACAATCGAGTAGCTGCAGGACAGTACATATTATATTGTATGATTCCATTTTAGAGCAGACGACTAGAAGAACTTCCATCTTCCACATTGTATTTTTCTGTAGTGTCTGAATTTTAAACAAGACCAGTAATTTATAAAGGGACTAAAACAAATCCTGCCACATAGTTTCCACACCTCCATCCACACAACAGTATATAACAGTAAGCTCAGCCACAGCCTTACCGAAATCTACAAAATTTCGATCCCTTCAGGAGAGTCACAGTGATGCAGAGATAAGCAGAGAACAAAGCCATCGTGTGAAGTGGATGCGGAGTTTAGGTTGGGTGTTCTCAGTAGCCTCATGGTAATTTAAAACATGGGTAATTTAAAACATTGTACTTCAAGAAAATTTTGTGTCCTGGACCCTGTGACCCCATCAGCATTAAGCCCACAAATGTTAAACCCACAGATGCCAAAAATCCTCTGCACCAGTTAAAGTCTCACTGGGTCACCGTGAATATATGACAGATCAAAGAAGGCCAATGGTGGAAACAGAAAAGTTTGCGATACCAGGTGTCAAGAGGATACGGACAGGTGCTCTCACACTCAAGTATGTGAACTCGTACACCCACTCTGGAGGACAACAGGGCAGAACGTGGTAAACCTTCTGACCCGCATCCTATGACCCCGCGATCCCACTCTGGGTAACTGCCCTGAGACAGACTTATGCATATGCACGAGGGGGTATGGATGATGACCACATGGCATCGTTTGAAGTATCACAAAGACTGAAAATAGTGTAAATGTCCAATATGAAAACAGCTACATAACTCAGAGCACATTCATGTTAAGAAATACTACACAGCAGATCATGTGAGCCTACCTACTGTGAAATAGCAAGTCAATAATGATACACTGTATACAATTGTATTTTCCCCACTTATATAGAAAAGAAAACAACATGTCTCTTTCAGATGTGGATATAAATAAATAGAAAAAGGTCTGGCAGGAAACACAGCAAACGGGTAACACTGGTTATCACTGGGAGGGGCTGGGTAGTGCCAACCCTGTCGGTCGAGTTTGAATTCTGCATATGACCGCATTTAACAGAATAAGAGCAGCAGTGGAAACATCAATGAATTAACTGTGGTATAGTCACATGATGGACTCTATCCAGTAAGCGAACCAAATGAACTAACTACACAGCAGGATCTTACATTAAATGAGAAAAAGTCCAGAAGACTATGTACAATTTTATAAAGTTAAAAACAACTAAAATGAAAATATGTGCACTCCAGTGTTCAGGATGATGATTACCTAGAGGTGGGGGGGATGGTGGATGACCACATAGGTAGACGAATTTACCGTCTAACATCCTCGTTTTTATATTGAATAGAAGATTTGAAAATGCTTACCACATTATTACGAACATCTAGAAAGCAAATCAGAGAGAGCCATGTTCTATCATGAACCAAAGATTAACCAGTTCTGTGTACTCAAGTGCCAACAAGAATATTCTCACCTTGAGAGTATCGTAGCTTCAACTTATTAGACTTTGAAACATAATGAACAGTGAGAGTCATTAAAATTCATTGTATTTGACTAAAAATAATAAAAACTAGAGACTAAAAATTCCAGAAATAGATTCAGGCAGATAATCATAAGAAGCTAACATTGATAGGACCAAAAGAGCAAAGAATATTTACTCAATAAAACTTTGATATTTCAACTTTATCAATATAAATAATTTAGATCCACTTCTAGGTCAGATTCATAACTCCTTAAATAGAGAGAGTAACTATGGGAACACGTATATTTTTAGCTACTAAAGGAAAAGGAATCAGAGGAAAACCCAACAGACTCATTATTATTATCAGACTTACTAGACTAATATTTTTAAAACACTTGTATAATAGTTTTGCTCCAACAATAAAAGGAAAAAACAAAAATAAGGTTGACAATCACACTGGCAAATGCTTACCTTCCCAACTATATAAAGAATTCATGATCATTATAAAAACCAATATGGAAATTTTACAAGGTAAGTGGAAAGAGGAAAAATGCAGACTGTAAATCAAGTGGTAAAATAGACTAGCAAGTAATTACAGAAATACAAATTATGATTACTAAAGTACTTTTAAAAGTAGCAATGAATACTCATAACACTAGATTTGGCAATGATTTCTTGGACATGAAACCAAAAGCACAGGTAACAAGAGTAAAAACAGATAAATTGGATTATGTGAAGATGAAAAATTTCTGGACATCAAAGAACACAAACAACAGACTAGAAAAGGAACCTACAGAATGTAAATACTTGTAAATCATGTATCTGATAAGGGACTATATAAATAAGTCCTACAAATCAAAAGAAAACACAAATAATTCAATTTTAAAAATGGTCAAAGAACTTGAAAAGACATTTCTCCAAAGAGGATAGACGAACGGCCAATAAACATATGAAAAGATGCTCAACATCACTTATTATGAAAAGATACTCAACATCACTTATTATGAAAATGCAAATCAAAACCACAATGAAATATCACCTGACACCCATTAGGATGGTTGCTATTTAAAAAATAACAGAAAATAACCAAGTATTGATGAGGCTGTGGAGAACCGGAACCCTCGCACTGCTGTGAGTGTGAAATGGCGCAGCTGCTACGGAAAACAGGAAGGGTCCTCAAAAAAATTAAAAATAGAAATGTCATATGATCCAGCAATTCCACTTCTGGGTTTATGTCCAAAAGAACTGAAATCCAAAATACAAAAAGGTATCTGTACACCCACGTTCACAGCAGCATTAATTCACAATAATCGGAAGGTAAAAGCAACCCGTGTCCAATGATGAATGAATACATAAACAAAGCATATACACGAGATAACATTATTCAGCTCTCTCACAAAGGACGTTTTTGACACATGCTGCACAACATAGATACTTAGACATTATGCTAAGAAAAATAAGCCAGTCACGAAAGGACAAATACTGTATGATTCCACTTAATGTGAGGTCCCTAGAGTAGTCAAACTCATGACACAGGAAAGCAGAATAGTGGGTGCCAGAGGCTGGGGGGCAAAGGGAAGGGGGAGTTTAATGGATACAGAGTTTCACTTTTACAAGATGAAAAAGTTCATAGTCACAACAATGTGAAAATACTTAACGCTACTGAATTGTACACTTAACATGGTTAATATGATAAATTTTATGTTATCTTTCACAAATTTTTTTAGAAACTGGCAATAGAAAAACCCTGAAGTTAGCAGCTATGTAGGAAAACAGATATATTCACAAGGGGAAGTGTGACCTTTCTACAGAGTATCTGAGAGTCTGTGACACGAGTTATAAAATCATTCATGCTCATGACCAGGCCATGCCACTCTGGGGACTGTATATGTCTGCCAAATGTGTAGAGATGCTCAGAGCAGCACAATCTAAAATAATCAAAACACTGTTTACAACTTAACAGACTGACCAAACATTGTATAAGCAAAGCACAGTGGTATAAAATACTGCAATTGTCCATTCACGATATTTTTGAGGTCACAGACCCCTTTGGCGAGATTACGCTTTCCACAGAAAAATATATAGACAGTTTCAGAGCTCCAGAAACCCATTCATGGAATTCTTGTGTGAGAATTAACCACCCTGAGAAAAAGCCAATCCCAGTGAGTCTATGGCCAAATGTGCATGGAAACAAAATTAAATGTAAAAGCAGAATAGACCAGAATACTGACACTTAACTACCACTACAGAAAGGCCCAGAGCAAGGCGGGCAGGTGGTACCGGATGCGTAGAGGGAACCAGAAGGTGGCTAGATCTGAGGCGGAGCATGAAAGGAGAGGAGTCACTGCAGGTGCCCAGTGACAACTAGCTGTGCCACTTGCGCACATTTGTCACCCCCATTTCACAGATGAGGAAAGCAGGTTCAGTGAGGTAACTCGTTCCGAGGCAGAAAGCCGCCAAGTGGCCAAGTTAGGAGAACCGACTGGGAAACATCATATATATACATCATCTAAATGAGATCACTTAAATTGATACAGCCACAATGGAACACTGCCCCTATATTAAGAGGTGCTGAACAGAATTTACAGTGTAACCCCATTTTTGCATAAAAACAAATACATCCTATGCCTAGCAAAACCTCTAGAAGCAAACATGTCAATAACAATTTCGCAAAAGATTACTGAGGATTTTTTTTCAATTTTCTTATTTGTAAACCTTTACAATAAACTGTTTGTGCACAATTAAGTTATTTAAAGGAAAAGAGGGAGCACGGTGTTGAGCTGAGGGGCCTGCAGGGTAGAGGCTCCCAGCAGGCAGCAGGCAGTTCCCACCCAGCAGGCCCTAAAGTGCTGTAGGGGGGGGCCTCACTCAGGAAGGTCAAGGTCAACTCCCACAATGCACAGCTTCACATCTTTCTCATTTTGGGTTACTTTGCTACTTTCCTCTTGCCATTTCCAGATTGCATCAGTATATTTTTGTGTTGAATATGAACATTTAAAACAAACCGACAAACATCTGTAAGCCTGTTTGGGCATTTCATTTGTCAGCATCGCACAATAAGCCCTGCTTGAGGCCAGAGGTTCTGGTTTCCTCCAGTATCAAGTACAGAGAAGTCAGCCCCCACATAGGGCCTAAGAGTCCCTTAATAACCATGGTCAGTAGACAGACCCGGGTGCCGACAGAGTGGAGTGGGGGACAGTTAGGGTCCAATCTCCCCTCTGTGAGACACGCCATTTCTGCAGTTCTCGGCATGTATGGCCTGGACACACACAGGAGCCTCAACCATGCTTTCAGGCAGTTTTCTTTTAAAAGAACTTCTAGAAATCCAACATTTGCTATTCTTATACCTCATTACTTCTAATTTGTACCAGATCACCATTTTCTAGTTAATTGCCATCATCTACACCTCTGGGAGTTCCAAGGCAAGGCTGAAATCAGGTTTGTGCACGAGGATGCAATAATCGCCAACATGGTCATCAACCCCCGCGACCCAACCATCCCACCCGACCAGAGGATAACTGAGGGGGTTAACAGAAAGCTCCAAAGTCAAGACCACCGGCATGGGTTAGAGGCTGGGAGGCGTGAGCGCAGCCTCCAGCTGCCTGCTCTCTGCTCCTGGGTGTTAACGAGCCCCACTTTGTAACCTCTCAACACCCAACATCTATACACCTGCCGAGAAATTGTCAACCCGCCAGCTGCCAACAGTTGAGTTTCACAGGTGTATTTATAAGTTACCCATGAGGTTGTAAGAGTTTTGTAATTGTATAAGAAGCAAAAGGAGAAATGTGCCGAAGAGGGCAAGGCAGGTGGAGAGGCTGGGACAGAGAGAGGGGGTGGGGGGTGGTAAGCAAGGACAGGACCTCTGAACCTGCCCCCAGAGGGGCCCACTCGTTAGAGCCTGAGTCCTGGAGAGGCAGCTTGCTGGTGGGCACAGCAACTTTTAACTCCAATTTCTCTACCCACGTGAGGGTTTCACAAGGACGCAAGAGGCCGGCAAACAAAGCACACGGAGGAAAGCAGCCAGACCCTCAGGGGCTCTCTGGAAGGGAAGAATTCCCCCATCGTTTTGATTTGGTCACAGCACCTGCCTGTTCTGTTCTGGGTCTCACACCTCCCTTTCCCAAGCAAGGGTCCCTTTCCACACCCTTGGAAACAAGTCTTCAGAGCAGAGGCTGACACTGGTTTCTATTCTGAGCCCAAAATGTCTTGTGGGAGGCAAAACAGTACAGCCCAAGAATAAACACAGAATAACCAGTACAAGGAATTGGCTCCCAGGATAAAATGCTGCTGCCACGTCCCCACCCAGAACGCAGAATCGATTTAGAATCAGGATGCTTACTCTGGATTCCAGAAGCTTCTACTCACACCCTTTACACAGCCTTCGCCTGCCGTCGTACAGCACTTACACAAGTGAGCGCAAACTCTTGTCAACTGCCAAATAAACTTAAGCTAAAGCCAACCCGTTTTGTTGAGAATTGTGCTTAGACCCCAATCCCAAATACATTCCAGTCCCCCAAAGACCCAAATGTGGAAAACACATATTACACATCTGTTCTATTCTTAGAATGTTTCCCCTAAGCAAATGGAAAGAAAAATAGGTCCTCTTTTGACAATACCATTAGGAAACCCAGCCAAGTAAAGTTCCAGGATATTACACAGTACTCCCCACTCCCACCTTGATAGTGACCTTCATTGGCTGCGTGGCTGGCATCACATTTCTTGAAATCATCCCATTACACATTCCTAAGGGAGCAGAGCCCCCTCCCTGCCCACCATGACACCAGTTCTGTTTGGAGTTACTGCACTCGGTACCGAGTTAGTGACCTCAATTATTTGGAACTGCAGAAAAGCAAATTCAGGCCTAAATCTTTAATATGAAGATATATCCAACTTAATTATGGCTTACAGAAGATAAAGGTCAAAAAATATAGCAACAATACAATGATTCTAGTGAGTTTAGAGCTCAAACCTTTATTTGTGCTGTAATGGGAAGGAAAAAGGATTAGTAATCACGTACATGAGGCAACAGGGCTCGTTCTTACAAAACAGCATCATACAAGTACTTCAACCACCTGCTTTTACAGTTTCGATTTTGCAACAGCATACCCCACGTATTTCCCCATCCATGCGAGACTGATACTCTAAATGCCAATGACAGTCACTGATTAACAGATCAGGCCAAAGTATTTTTAAACATTAAAAAAAACCCCCCAAAACCCGCAAGACTGAAGAAACCCAAAAGCAAAAAGGATCAGGGATTTAAAATTTTTTAAGTGAAATTTAAGAGGAAGACATAACAAAAAGCCACCGATATTTATCAATTCAACAGAGGCATCTCAGAAACAAGCGATATCTTATAAAAGGTTATCGGATCTTCCCCTGAATTTTTACAAGACCACATATAGTAAAGGCCTCCCATTTTGCTTACTCCTCAAACTGAATTTGGCTGATAGTTTCTAGTACTGATCATTTAAACAGCAAATATTCAAACTAAAGATGGTAAAACTCTAACCTTAGCAAGGGTAGGTACATGAATGTTTGCTACCAAATAGTACAGTAAATTTTAGTGACCACGAAAGGTTATTCGGCTCTCCTTACAATGACTATGAAAATAAGCAAAAACTTGTTATTAACTGACAACAAAGAAAGGACAAACGATGTTTGCAAGGCACAAGGTAACATACAAAATTCCTTTAGAAATCATCGCATTTTTAAATATAGTTGACAGCTGACCATAGTGTAAAAAAGGAACCTTTACACAGCTATGTACAACTAGAAAAGGTTTTTTTTTCTCTCTTTCCATCCCCGGGCTCAGAATTTTCGATCACAGATATCTCAGTGAACCAAAAGATGAAGCGAGGAACCCAGAAGAGTATACACCCAATCTCGAGCGCACACCAAAATCGCAAACCTAAATGCTTTAAAAGCCCACAGTTGAGCATTTAGTGTCTTCCAAGACTGACCGCTCCTGAACACTGCCCACCTTCAGCATCAGATGAGCCCTCAAGCCTGCAAGGCACTGAAGGACATCAATCCTCTGCGGACCCAAAGTTTTGCCACCCATCTTTCAAGTGACTGATACTCAGGTTTTCAACTACACCTTGTAGCAAAGCAAAACAATTTTGCTTTCCTCCCTGCACTTACAGTTCTAAGTGCTTTTGTGCCTCCAAGCAACAATTTAACTAGCATTAACAATTTACTCATACTAACTAGTTTTCTTAGCCCATGAGCTCTACTGAATTCCCCACAGCTGCTCACTGGTCTTTTTTCCAGAGTTCCCTTCAACCCACATTCCCTACCACGCCCACCCTCTGTAATACACCAATCACCCCCACCCCTCCCAGTCCCAAGCTGTGCCCTCCCTTTTTTCAGAAAATTCTCTTCAACCCACATTCCCTACCACCCGCATCCTCTTCAATATGCCTAACCACCCCCTCCTTTTCTTCACCCCCCCCACCACCTCCAAGTACTGACCTGTGCCCTCCCCATCCTACAACCCTCACCTCAGGATCTTCCCATTTGTATACCAAGATTACTGTGAAATCTAATCAAGTAAAATTCAAGTTAAACAGAGCAAGCTGAATCAAAGATCGCTATCAGTACCCCGACCATTCCCTTCTCTTAAACTGTAATGCAGTCAAAATGCCCAAACCAGACCTGCCATTTCTAGTAATTTGGGCATGAGCAACTTGTACCCTCCCAAGACCACAAACGATGATCCCTCCCCCCAATTTACTTCATCCAAGTATTTGCCTAAGGCATTTCCAACTTGACCATTTCCCCACAGTTCCATCACACTAAGAACTCCTCCGACCAATGCACAGGCAGGCGAGGGGGTGAGAGGGTCCATCTGCAAGGCATCGCTCTCCGTTGTGGCATCAACATTATAATGTTCTACAGCTTAAGAATCTTCTGGAAGCAAGGTTCGTAGCACAGAACTAGTAGGACAGGAGGCTCAATTAAGAAGATGCAGCATCTCAGCATCTGCAAATCTCCACCCAGAAAGGAGGGGCGCCTGCTGGCATTCACGTGCCCAGAGGTTGCTGCTCCCGGATCAAAATTCAAGCACACACATTTGCTGGTGGCCCCGGATGCATCTGCTTTGGATTTAAAACTGGCCCCTCAGAAGCTCATCTGAAAACCTTAAATGATGGCCTCCTGAATACAGGGCTTCCTGAGCAAGGCCTGGAAACAGACACTGGAGAACTTCCTCCTAAGACTCTGGAAATTCAATCTGCAGGCATCAAATTAGGCGGGCTCTCCTCCAGGGTCTCCCCTCCTGCACTGCTAGGACTCATTGGCCAGGGGCTCCATTTCTCCTGGTGCCATCTGATCGCCATGATGAACACTACAGTAACAAACCAGGGTCCATGAAGCACTTTCATAACTTTCAGCTGCTGCCATCGCTGCGGGCCCACCCAAGGGTGCACATTCAGTCCCCACCCTCTCCACCAGCAAGCCACACGACCCGCCCCACCCAGTCTCGACAGGGAGAGCCTTTCCTCCTCCAAGATTACCAACAATACCGACTCCAATAGGAACTGGAGCAATTTTTACGGGCTTACCAGATTACCAGAAGCAATATTTTAAGAGAACGGACAACCTCGAGAGAGTTAAAGGGAGGAGGGGTAGAGTGCGCTCACAGGAGAGGTTAGCACCGAACCTAGAGGAAAAGTCCAAAGGGGAGCACTGCCACCTGGAAAATAAAGCGTGGGTCAATTTTGTCCAGACACACAAATATCCAGCCTCAGCAGCTCCTGCCTACCGCATGAAATAGGCACCACACCAGCAAGCGCTCAGGATGGCACCTTACCTCCTGAACCATCCTTAGACCACCCTCACCACCGACCAGGGATCTGGCCTCACCCAGACCTGGGTGCCAACAGGCTGGGCCAAAATTACATACCACCCTGGGCCAGAGCCGTCAGCCCCGCGAAGCTAAGTTGAGTTTCCACAAGACCAGGCCTCATCCCCAGGAGGGTTCACAACCCTTTGTCTGGAAAAAAAGGGGACTGCTGGTATTGACAAGTTCAAGTCTACCCTCCCGGCCCACCTGCGGCCCTGCACCCCGCTGCCTGTCTTCCTGATCATTTTTCAGGGCACCAACTGCCCAATTCCACCCGGTCTCCTACAGGGGTGGCAAGACCCTCAGCCTCCTCCATCTTCTCCTGTCTCAGCCCTGCCTCCTTCCACACAAACTAGGGTCCTGGAGGCACACTCAGCCCAGAGGCCATGTTCTCCTTCGACAGGCAGCAGTGACAGCCTGGCCTGGAGCGTCGCTGTCCTCCCCTAGGTTACTGAGGGGCCCTTCCAACGCAGCTCTCCCTAACATAGCTCCCCTGAAACCTAGTCTCCTCTTTATCTTCAGCCTTCCTTCTCCTTGTACCCCCACCTCCCCAGCCTCATCTTCTAATTCTGCCATCACCCCCTGAGGCCCTAAACTGGCCACTTCCTCCCACGCATCTGGACCCAAGAGAGAGACCCTTCCTGTAACTAACTCCTAGTAGACGGGTCACAACTTTTGCTTTTATAGCCCTTGGCCGCATCACCCAGGGCATTGCTCAACGGGACGATTCCTCCACTGCCACCGGAAAAGAAGTCCGTCCCCGACCCTGCCCAAGGAGACGCTTTGGGGCGGTGCTCGGTCTCCCCGGGCGCCCGTCGCCCGCCCCCACCCCCACCCCGCCCGCTCAGCAGGGCTTCATGAGACTGCCAGACCTCAAGGTCACGTTAAGGAGGCGGATTCTAGGGGCATAAGTCTCCCTTTAGCCTGGTTGCGGGGCGCACTGTCCCCCGAGAGAAGGGCCGAGCTGGGAAGGCGGGCTGGGGCCGCTCTCCTCGTGGGGGCGATTGGGGGCTGCCGAGGTCGCCTCAGGTCACCCCGCCCCAAAGAAGGCCGAAAGAAGGGCCGGCAGAGCGTCTGGAAAATTCCAGGCGGCGGCGGCGGACGGATCTCTGCAGAGGGCGCATCACTCCCGGAGGCGGCGGCGCGTGACTCCTCGGGCGGCGGCTCGGCCGCGTGAGCGC
>NW_006435764.1:5647891-5660854 GCF_000325575.1 Pteropus alecto
CGGGGCGTGCGCGGGGCCCTCCCGAGGCAAGCGGGCCACGTCCGCCCCTTGGCAGCCAAGCAGCCCCTAGAGAATCGCCCACCCAGCTGCGGTCACGGTGTCTCTGGTTAAGAAACCCTACTGTGATTTTGTGATTTTAAAAAAACGGTTGGGAGAAATTCGATTAGTAAGTTCAGCCCCAAGTTGTGAGTTGCCTGTAGTAACTTCAGGAGTGTGCGTCATGAGTTTGTTATTCTGTTACCGGGGGCCTGGAGGTTGGAAGTGTTTTATGAGATATCCCTTGGGGATAGAATACTTGCTGATTGTTCATGATGTGTTAAGTGGAAAAAGACAGTTCCAAAGTAATGAAAAGCAAAATCTTGTTTGTGCAGACAATATCTAATTACCTGGAAACAAGAGCAAAGGGGTGTAAATATTCAACCCATTTTACTTCCGGAGAAAAAATATATTTTTTAAATACTAATTTGTCCATCGCCGGTTACAGCCTGTGATAGGCCTCGGAGCCCATTTGATGACTGTGGAGCGGGTAACTGCCCGCTGGCTGCCCATGGTGCAGCTGGCCCCCAACCAGCATTTTCTAAAACACAGGCACAAGCAAGGGGGATGAACTATTGTCCCCTCCACCGAGGCCAGGCAGGACTTGAGCACTTGGTAAGGATTTTGAAAAGAGTAGTTGGCATCTCTTGCCAGTGTGGGGCCAGAACAAGAAAGAACCACAGCCTGGGACCTCCATGTGGCCTTGTTTTAGCCCTGGCCTCCTGAAGTACAGGGTGGAGGAGGGGCAGTGGTCAGAGTAACCAGAACTGAGAATGGCTTCATGGGCCAACTCCCTGCCTGGAAGTCCCCTCCCAGGGTAACCACCCACACCCCAAACAAAACCCTCTGTGACAACACACTCCACTCTTGGCAACCAAGATGAAACTGGGGCAGAATTTTTTCCCCTGCCTCTGGGAGATGGCATCTGTGGGTGGGGCTGGCCGAGCTGCCACACCCGGTTCTCAGAAAATAATGACTCTACCGACTCGTGACTCTCGGCACAGAAGGTCAAGCATGCGGCAAGCCCAGACTTGTTCTCCGAGGCTGCTTAACCGGGCTCTGCCAGGGGAAGATTCTGGCAGCTCTCCCTTCTCGGAGATGTCCTGGCAGCATTTCCATGGGTGGGCTGGGGACACTTGGTCTCAAAGAACAGTGTGCCAGGCGGGAGTTGCCTGTCAGAATGTTCTGGAACACCAGTAGGTGTGTATGATACCAAGCAAGTGTCTTCCCTGCTGTGTCACAGTACTAGGCCGTGGGGGTCAGTTCCTTATTTATCAACGAGGTGCCCGAGGGGCGGTAGTCACCAGCCGTGGCTGCTTCCTGGGCCCAGCTTGATGTCTCAGCTTGCTTTTTTCCACTTCAGGTCTAAAAATTTCCCTCATTCGCAGAGAACCTTCTCAAATCCCAGAAACAACTACCTTAGGTTTTATTTTTCAAAGAGTAGGAGGAGGTGGAGTTAGCAACACACAAAGCATTAGAATTCTATAAAGTTGATGATTCTTCATCTCAAAAGAAACTAAGGCTGGCCTTTGTGCCCTGTGTCCAGAGCTGCCCTGGCCACCCACCCCATTTTCAAGGACAAGACGGCACAGTTGCAGAGCGTCCTTGTTTAGAAGTTCTCCCGTCCTCCGAATTTCCCACAAGCAGTTTTCTTTGGGAAAGGATCTCCTCTGAGATGAAGATGGAAAACCACATAGGAACATCTCTGTCCTGCCTTGGGGGGTGGAGGTCAAGGCAGTGCTCACAGTATGATGGACAAACATTGGGTTTGGGCTCTGCTGCTTTCTCTACAAAGAAGGCTAAAAATCCCTCCATCCTGACTGGGCGTCAGTGTGTCAGCAGATTTCTCTAGATCAGAACAAGCTGTTCCAGCAAACAGCAGTAAACAGGACTTGGGGCCCTGGGTGGGGCTGGGTGGAGATGGGCCTGCCCTACCCGGGTGGGGGCAGGGTGGGGGGGCAGGAAGCCTGCTCCTTTCTGGGTGGCCCACACAGGGGCTCAGGGTTGGAGGGAAAAAAGACAAGAAAGGTTCCCCATTGAGCAACATCCGGATTTCAGGCCAGGGCCCGGGCAAAAAATTTCTCACAGACATGGCTGCCTCCCACCTAGTTCTGAAGTCAGCTGAGCTCTTGTTTTCAAACACATGCCAGCCCAGGTGAGGATCCAGGCCATTTCCTACAGGAGCCCCTGTAGGAAAGGAGAGAACGAGAGTGGAAAGGGGTGCTGCTTCAGGTTCACACCAAGGGCAGGACAAGGATGGTATTGCTGCCACCATTTGAGAATGTGCCACCCCTGTCTCTCATGGGTCCAGTTCCAGAGCTGTGGCCTCAGTCACCCTGGGCTCTCTACTCTCAGGAGACCCTCCACTGGGGCCATCTCCTCTGAGCCGTGAGGCCCCTGGTCTCAGGGCTCGGGGAGGAAAGTGCACAGTCACTGCGTGCTGGCGGGGCGCCCTTCCTGCCTGCTTGCCTCACAGCAGCCTGGCTCCCACCCAGCCCCCACCCCGACAGGAAGCCAGGCCGCAGCCTGGGCTCCAGCCTGTCGGCCCCCACCTCACAGCAGCATGACCCTGGGCGCCCCCTTAACCTCTCCCAGCCCCGCTTTCCTTCCTCGCTTCCCACTCTATGATTCTGACCCGTACTGTTCTGCCTGGAAGGCTCTTCACCCATGGCCCCTGGCCCAGCCCTCCCTCAGCTCCTTCAGGCCTCTGCCCAGAGGTCACCTTCTCAGTCAGCCCCTCACCCCACTGGGACTTGGGCTCCTTTGGGGAGGGGCTTCCATCGGTTTTGTCCTCCACCGGAGG
This sequence comes from Pteropus alecto, assembly GCF_000325575.1. NCBI lineage: Eukaryota > Metazoa > Chordata > Mammalia > Chiroptera > Pteropodidae > Pteropus > Pteropus alecto. Next base: position 5,650,731 of record NW_006435764.1, read on the forward strand.
ACAGCCCCTGGCGTGTTCCAGGCACAAAGTGGATCTCGGTAAATGTGTTGGCCAAACAGTCTATGTTTTGTAAAGACTTTCCACCATGAGGCTCTCAGTAACTATTTATGACATTCAGGGACTGACTGCAGGAAGGACATGAGTTCTCAAGTCAGCAGTCACCCCACAAACTTCATAATGGGCACAGACCTGAGGGCCTATCCTATCCCCACCCCAGACATTCCCCGCTCCCAGGTCAGGAGACAAGAAAAAAAGGGGGTGGGGGCTGCTCACGGGGAATGTCTGGGGTGGGGAAGGGAACCAAAGCTGGCAGAAGGCATTTGAGGGAGAGGGTGTCAGGGATGGACAAGCCCCAGAACCTGGTTTATTAGGAGAGGAATAGGTGGGCCCACCTGCATTTCACGCTCCCATTTTCTTGGCCCACGTGGGCCAAAAAGAGGGAGCGAGGAGCTGGGAGGGGATCCATCTCACACATTTGACTTGCTCACCTATGGGCTCTGGGTCCCTGATGCCCTTTCCTGGCCACTGCGGGGGGGCAGATCCAATTGGGGTCCTCCCCCATTCTAAGGCCACGCTTCCACAAAATAATTCGGACGGCGTCAGTCCCCTGCATCTGAAACTCTAGGACTCCCTGCCACATACATACAGTAACTCCTGGGCATCAGCCCTCAGTGCTCCAGACCTTCTGACCCACCTCTTCCCGCTTCCCTGAGCCCTGCCCAAGCTGGCCTGTCTAGATCCCACCCTGCTCTTCTCTGGCCAACTCCTTCACTGGTTCACAGTCACCTCCCTATGTCCTGAAGCCCCTGCTCCTAAGTGCTCACCAAAGCCACTTGTCCTCTCCCCACGCTGAGCACCTGTGTCCCTGCTCCCCCGCCCACAGCAGAGGGCAGGCCCGTGGAAAGAGGGAGCTGATTCCCCAAGCCTGGGCTTCATGGACCACTGCTGTGCCCCTCCAGTGGTCCCCAGGCCTCCTCAGCACTCATGTGACTGACTAAGTAAGTCCCAGCTTTCACAGACCCCACCCTTTCAACTGTTCCTACTTTGTCAGCCTCTCCCCAAGCCCCACCCACCAGGAATCCTGGAGACAGCGCTTTGGGCCAGGAGCTAGGCCAATCTGACACCAGCCATCTTCCACCCCTAGGTTTGCACAGCATCCAAGAAACCCTCTGCCTTCCCCAGGGCCCACCTGCAGCCCCTACTGCTGGAGCTTCCCACTTCTGCTAGGTCCCTGCCCCTGGTCGGTCCTCAGGCCTGAGCTTTGTCCTCTAGTGACCTTGCTAGAGCACTGGTGGCTCAGACTGTACCAAAACCTCCAAAGGAGGTTTTTCTGCCCTGATCCCCCTTGGCCTGCCCGAGTGGCATCCATGAATGACGTATGTGTGGCGCCAGGGTTTCTACGGGCAGAGCAGAAACCCTCTGAGTGGTTCCTTTGGCCCCTGGAGGCTACTGACCTTGATGCTGTGAGGGAGGCCTGTGCTCTCACTGGCCCAGAGTGTCAGTGGTCCCTACCACCCCTTCACCAAATGCCAAGGTCGAATGACCACAGGACACAGTTTTAGGGAGGAGCTGGGACTATTATTCTCCCTCTTGCAAGTTACACTTAGAATAAGTAGTTTAAAATAGATGGAGGGCTCAGTATGGGTGGGGGAGGGAGGTGCTGAGGGCCCAGGACAGATGAGAAAGGAGAGGGACCTGGGACAGTCAGCTCCTGTGGGCACAGAAGGAAGCAGGAGGGAGATGACCAGTCCCAGGGTGTGCCTACCCACCTCCTGGATTCCCCCAAATAACCCTAGTTTTAAATATTTTGATTCAATGGAATTTAACAGGAAAACAAAAAATTCCAAAGCAGAATTTGTTTTCAGGACATGGATCATGATCTTTGGAAAATGTGGATCTGATCACCAAATGGGGAACCTAGGGGAAGCCCCTGTGTGTTGCTACAGATTCGAGGTACCGAGATAAGGGATAGGAGGCTCGGGGAGCTGGAAGAAAATGCGGGAGCCGTAGGCAACTGCGACCTAGCTCTTTATTTCAGCAAGGGCACAGCCAGCGTATTTATATACACAGGTCAACAATGGTGGCACACTGCCAGATAACAGAGGTCCCCGCAGGCCCCGGCAGTTTGACACATGGTTTCATAAGGGGAGAAATGCTGATTCTTTTCCACCCGGAAGCTGCTACCGGTGCGCGCGCGCGCGGAAACTGACTACAGCCATTTTTCTCTCTCGTCGCACCCTGTATCTGGTACTCTGAGAGGTCTGGGGCGCCCCGCATCAGGAACGGAAGGAAGGTGACGGAGCTCAGAAGTCAGGGCGCCCTCTCTGCGGGGGGGTGGCCATGCAGCGCCAGACCAAGGCCTGCCGCGTTCAGCCGGGTTTCCGGCTGCGCACATCCGGCAGGGCGGTGCCAGGTCGCCGTCTCTGCGGCGGAACTGGAGGAAAGGGCGGGCTCAGCTGCCCCCTGCCGGCCACAGCTGGACCAGCAACCTGCGGGCAGGGGCAGTAGCCGACTCCGCTCCCCCTTTCCCCTTGGCCCGCATTCTCAGCCGGGTGGGGCAGAAAAAGCAGCCGACCGTGGGGCACCAGGCTTGCTGCTTAAAACTGAAGTCCTGGCCCTGGCCCGGTGCCCGCCACCCGATCTGGGTGACGCTGGGTAGCCTGCCTGCTTCCTCTGAAAGGTGGAGCTGATTTGGACAGGAAGAAGGTGACTGGTGGCTCCCAGATTAAGTGGTGGAATGACCCAGAAATGCCTCCTCTTGTCTGGGACCCTTCAGAGCCAGGTGCTGGCTGAGCCAGGCCATGTGTGCCAGGCTGGTGGAGGCAACCATTATTGTTTCTCCATGAAACCCAAGGGGATTTTAAAATAACTACTGATGCATTAAAAAAGCCCAAAGACGACCAATAAGCCATGAGAGGGGTGTTATGGTTTGAATTGTGTCCCCCCAAATAAACGTGTTGAAGCCTTAACCCTCAGTGCCTCGGAATGTGATCTAGCTATAAACAGGGTCTTTGCAGGTGTAATTAGGATGAAGTAGAGTAGGGTGGGCCTCTATTCAGTATGACTGGGGTCCTTATGAGAACACACAGAGAGAATGAAGGTAGAGATTGGGTTTATGCAGCTGCAAGCCAAGGAATGCTACAGACTGCCTGCAAAACACCAGAAGCTGGAAAAGGCAAGGAAGGGCTCCCCAGAGCCTTTCAGAGGTACCGCGATAAGGATTGTCCCCACTTCACTGATGAAGAAGCTGGGCCTCAGAGAGCTGACTTCTGACCCCACCATGGCAGGGTCTCCTGACCCTGCAGACACCACCCCTCCTCTGCCAATAGGTGCCATCATTTACAGATGTGCGCACAACACTGTCCTCTGCCCTTGAGGGTGGGAAGAAAGTATTAGATAGGTACCAGACCTCCCCCAACAACCTTAAGTAGGTATTATTACCATCTCCATTTTAGAGATTAGGAAATCGAGTCCCAGGGTCTCGGCTCTCCCAAGAGAGTGGTCTGTTCCCAGGTGGGGGTAATGCAGGCTGGGGCTGTGTTGGGAGGCCAAGGTGGGGAGGGTGGTTGAAGAGTCCAGAGCAAAGGCCCCAAGGCAGGAGTTTGGAAGGGCAGGGCAGAGCGCTTCACCCACCAGGAAGTCGACTCCCAGGGGATCTTTCAGCAGCACCTTGAGTAGAGCTGGGCTCCCCACAGGGGGGTCTGGTTCCCCACAGCAGCATCTGACATGCAGATCTGGGCTCCCTCCCCTGTCCCCTTTGGCCATTTCAAGGTGCCTGGAATTGGGATCATAGGCTCCAGGCCTGCTGAGAACCGAGATCTCCCCCAGCATCCAGCTTGTCTTCCCTGCATCTGAGAGAGCCCTCGACAGGTTTTTCTAGGAGTCAGCTGTCTCCTCTCCCCAGCTGCACCTGGAGCACATGGCCACGACCAGCACGCAGGCCCAGCAGTGAAGGCTGAATTGAGCCTAGAACAGGAAAGGAAGGCGGGGGAGGGAGGAGGAGGACACAGTCTGGGTGGGTGGTGTCCTCCCCTCTCCCCCTGCGGTGCTGGTAAGAACACAAAGGCCCTTCTGTGGAGCAGAGCCTTCTGAAGACTGAAATGGTGTACATGTGTGTGGCTGGGAGACGCGTTTTGAATTTATGCCCATGACACAACTGGGTAGCGGCGGAGACTGGGCAGTGGCCTGAGTGAGCCGCAGAAAGGGCCCACCCAGAGCAGAAGCTCCTCTGCGGTGCTGGGAGGGGTCCGGTCCCCTGGTCAGCTTGAGCTTCACTCAAACAGGCAACCCCTTTTGCTCACCTGGCCACCAGCACGGGAAGTGTGATGACGCCTGGTCAGAGATGAGAAGAGAGGAGGCAAATGTCACCGGCCCGGAGCACAGAGCAGGGGAGGCGGGTTGTGGTAGACAGAATAAGCCCCTCAAGATGCCTGTGCCCTAATTCCCAGAGCACTGTGAATGTCAGGGTATGTGGCAAAGGGGAACTGAAAGTAGCTCATCCGCTGACTTCACAGGGAAGTGATCGGGAGTATCCACCTTGGCCCCGTGTAGTCACACAAGGGCCCTTCGGCACAAGAGTCAGAGAGAGACGTGAGCTGGGCAGGTCAGAGTGGCTGCTATGAGGACACCACGTGCCTTCGCTGGCTTTGAAGATGGAGGAAGGGCCACAAGCTGAGGAACACAGATGGCCTCCAGAAGCTGGAAAAGGAGAGAAAACAGATTGTCTCCTAGAGCATGGAATGCAGCCCCGCCAACACCTTGATCTTGGCCCAGTGAGGCTCATTTCAGATGTCTGACCTCCAGATCTGAGATGATGAACGTGTGCTGTTCTAAGCCTCTGAGGTTGTGCTGGTTTGTTACAGCAGCCGCAGGAAACTAACAGGTGGTGAGGCCCGACGGGTGGAGGCCAGGTTCCAGGCCCGCCAGGCCCCAGACAGGAAACTAACAGGTGGTGAGGCCTGACAGGGCCTGGGTGGAGGCCAGGTTCCAGGCCCGCCAGGCCCCAGGCTGGTGATGCTTCCTTACTCACCAGAGTGGGAGCGTCTGCGCCATCGCAGGCCCTGGCCTCTCAGAGAGAGCCCATTCTCCCTCCCAGCTTTCAGGACATGAGACTTTGGGATGATGAAAATAGCTAATGCCTATTGAGTACCTAGACGACAACGGATCCTAAAGCACCCAACATCCCTAGGAGGTAGGTGCTATTATTATTCCCATCTTAACGGTCAAGAAGTGGAAGCTCAAGGTCAGTGCCTCGTGTAAGTGCCCATGATCATGGCATCACACTGTCTTCATCAAGTGGAGGACCCTACAGAAGACAAGGCACCATTCAGTCATGGATGCCCGAGGGGAGAGGCCCTAGTCCCGGGACCTTGGCTGCTGTGGGACGCTTGGCTTGCTCCTTCCAGCTCCTGAAACGTTCAGTGTGAATCCCAACCCCAAATACCCGCAGTTATCACTGCTGCACAGCTTCCTGCGGGGCCCAGAGTGCTCTGGAGGGCTGGCCGGATGTTGCCCTCCCTGCAGACGGGATCTGTGGGAAACAAGTTGCCACTTGGCAGGGCCCAGGGCACGACCAGCCCTGAAGGCGGGCACGAGAATTATCCCAAACTCCTGGATTCTGTGGTCTCTGCCCTGAGGCAGTGCCCTGGGCCCCATCCCCCAGTTGTGTGCAGGGACCTGGTGGCACATGGTGGTGTGGCTTAGGATCACAGGACAGGGACAAAGGCTCTAGCACGCCTGCTGTCTGAACCTTGTTCCCCTGCCTCCCTGCAGAACTCCTACCTGGGTTCCCACCATGAACCTCCAAACCCCTCCTGGACCTTCTTACCCCAACCAACCACTAAGACTGGAAAACTTCCCGCTGGGTTCTCCATCCGCTTTCGGCTCGAGCCCCGAGGGCTGCATCCCTTGATGCATAGTTATTAAAAAAGGCAACATGCAGCCCGCAATCAACTTCCAGGCTATAATGAACATTTTCATTATTTCATATCATAAACCACCCTGAAGACTGCTGGAAACTGATTTTATTACTAATCAGTCACATGGTACAAAAGAAAGAATATTCAAAGGACATTTAGTAAAATGCTGCTTTGTCCCAAAGGGCAGGCGGAAAAGGTTAAGGCACAATGGATGCTTAGAAAACAGAGGAGAAAGACTGAAGAGTAAAAACAAGTAATTTGTGTATATCCACCACCCACCACAACCCCATCGGCCCATCAGATAAGAATCCACCTGGCATCCAAACAGTGAGTGGGACGAGAGAACCAGAGAGCCGGGAGCCAGACAGGCTGGGCGGCCAGTGACATCAACTCCAGGGAGGGAGATAAAATGTCCTCTGCTGGGACATTCCAAACGGCTGGGGACACCCATTTATTACGGCAAATAACAAAAGTCTCTGCTGCCAGAGGCAAGCCCAGCTAAAACATCTGGAGCGCTTGAACATCAACAAAGGGAACAAACAGGTGAGCAGGCTCTAGCACCTGGAGACTAGAGGTTCACATTTCCTCTCCCAGTCCCCACCAGGAAGGGGAGACAAAGCAAGCCCTGTGCTGAGCAGAGCCCGCCTCTTTCCTGTGGAAAGTCCCAGGAAGCTCTGAGAACTACAGCCCCGCCAGAGGAGACAGGGCTGGGAAGGGCTTCCTCCTGGGCCGGCTATGCCCAGCGCCCACCCGCCCTCCGTAATCTGACCTGAGACAGGATGGTGTTATGGGACTTCCGGGAGGCAGGCTGTGCTGGCCCCCAGGGCCAGGCCAGATGGAAAGCACACCTGAGGGGTAGCCAGTAGCTCTAAGGTTGTGGGGTTCTGAGCTGCCCCAGAGTTCACAGGCTTCATGGAACCAGAGCAGAGAAAAAGGCCAAAACTCAAACCTGGAGCCCAAGGGGGTTTGGGAGCTTCTCCGAGTCTGGAGTGTGGATCTGGTAGGCTTGTTGGTCCCCAAGACAGCCACCTCCCAGCACAGTGACATCACCAAAAGCTAGCAAAAAGGCACTTTTCTGCTGGTCAATGTCTCCTGCCCCTGAGCGGGGCCCTGCCCAGCTCCATCCAGCCAGGGAAGGTACGGTGGGGGGCGTCTCGCCTTCTGTTCCTGTTGAGGCTCAACCCAGGGAGGCCCCCTTCCTGCTCGACAGTGACGGCCCAGCCTTGCAGTGGCGGAATGCTGGCAGAAGGAATGTGGGGATGTGGGCACCAAAGTCCAGGAAAAAGACCAAAGACACACACGTGACCTGCAGGTCCCGAGCCCCATTCCTCAGCCTCCTGCCACTGGACCTGCCACTGGGGGCTTCAGAGCAGCGGACACGGTCCATCTTGAGAGGGCACAGCCAGGCCTGATCGGCTGGTCCTGAGACGGCAGTGGGGCCCAGCGTCCAGAGCAAGGGCAGGCAGGCTGCGAGAGCGACGCTGCGGGAGCCCCAGCCAGCTCTGCACAGCCCAGGCGCTGCCCAGGCGCACAGGTCACTTCTCCACGCCCAAAGGAAGCCTTCCTCCCCAACTCAAGGGCGACAGCCCGGCTGTGCCTTAGGGAGGACAGCGCTGGGCCAGGTCCGGGGCCTCCCCACGCCCTCCCCCTGCCCGCACTGCCACCCTCAGCTCTGCTCCGGGCTCTCGGCGGGCTGCACCACAGTGTAGCTCCCTTGGCCCATGGACAGCTGCCGGCTGAAGAAGGACGTGGTGCGCTTCGGCTTCACCCGCTTGATCTGCTCACCTGTTGGGGAACAGGAGGAGCTCGCTGAGGGGAGGGCTGCCGGCGGAGGGCCCGCCCCCGGGAGCCCGGGCTCCGGCTGAGCTTTCCTCTTCACGCCCACCAGCTTTCTGCCCTCAGTGCCCCACCCTTCCACCAGTGACAGGATGGGTGGGTGGGGCGTGTCACCAGCCTCCCAGATCAGAGGTAAATCGGGGTTTGCATCGAATGGTGGGCCAGCTGTGGTGTCTGAGGAGCTTTGACTAAAACCTGTTCAAGAACAGACCAAAGAAACGTGACACCTACCACACTCATGACTGGCCGAAGGTGAGCCTCGGTAAAAGAATTCTTATAAGTTAAAAATTTCCAGCCAGGTGACCAAGGTGAACGTCGACAGGCGTAAGTCATGTTGATAATGCATCTTTGATACGGTGATAAAAATGGCGCTCTGCCTCTGTGACCTCCTCCCCAAACCCATAAGCCCAGTCTAATTACAAGAAAACTGTCACACAAATTCCGATAAGGGGTCACCCGACGACATCCCCGATCATTACTCCTCACAACTGTCAAGGTCATCAAAAACAAGGAAAGTCTGAGAAACTGTCACAGCCAAGAGGAGCCTCAAGAGACATGACAACTAAATATAGTATGATGTCCTGGACGGGATCTTGGAACTGAAGGATTTAGGTTAAAACTAAGGACTTTAGTTAATAATACTGCCTCAATATTGGTTCACTAATTATAACAAATATACTCTATTAAGATGTTAATTTTTAAAAATCAAGCAAAAAAAGAGGCAACACACATGAATAGTAATTCATGAAGAAAATATAAATGATCGCGCATAAAAAAATGGCCCAATTTCACTAGTAGTCAAACGCCAACCCACACGAGTTCTCTCTCTGGACAATAATGCCTATTGGTGGCCGAGGGTGCAGAAGGCAGGTGGCACCCTCTCTTCTGGGAGGGACATAAGTGGGCACGCCCTTAGACCCAGCAACCCCATTTCTACAAGTTCATCCTGGGGGACCGGTTCAGAATCAAGGGGAGACTCAGTACAGGTATGTTGTCTGCGGTAGCTGAAAACTGGAGGTAACGGTGCTGCCCAGCGGCGGGGACGACCACGCCAGCCCCGCCACGGAAGACGGCCAACGGTGACAGCTGTGCTACAGAAAAACTCTTTTGCTTTTTCCGATTATAAAAATGACACACGTGTAAAAAAAGTTAAATGCTCTAAAGAAGCACAAAGGAAACGTTACAGCGACTGATGACTTCATGGGGTCTCTCCGCCTCGCACCGCGGACGCTGCCTTGCACGTTGCTGTCCTATCACCTGATTTTATGAACCCTGCCATTTAATGTAGTTCTTTGTTAACGCGTTAAGAAAACCTCTTTATTTTGGAATAACTCTAGATTTATAGAGAAGCTGCAGAGATAATAACACCCTCATCTGGCTTCTTCCGATGTTAGCATCTCCTGCCGCTGTACTGCATTGGTCAAAACCAAGAAATGGACATTAAGACAGTATTATTAACTAAACTACAGACTGTGGGATTTCACCGGTTCTTCCACGGATGTCTTCTGTCTGCTGCAGGCCAGATCCAAGATACCACTGCATTTGTACCAGCTGCACTGACTCCACAGGATGTGGTGCCATCGTTTCTGTACCCACACCTGTCATAGCAGACACTGGGAGTTTCTAGTCTTTCACATCTGGACAATGCTGCGTGAACATATCTGTGGACGCAGCAGTGAGCAGGGACAGGATTCTTACCACCAGGGCCCCAGAGGCCTCCAGTTCCTGATCACAGAGCTCAGACGACGAGACGCTCACACCCAGTCAGGTCCCACCGGCTGGAGGCTAACTCGGCCCTCCCTACCTGCCAGGGCTCCCCACAGCATGCGTTATGTGCGCGTGTGTGCACGCGTGTGTGTACCGCAGAGGGGCCACTCACCCTCCTCCACGTAGTCGATGGTGGAGAGGTGCTGGATCCGGCTGCACACCACGCTGCCCTGCCTCCGCAGCTGGGGGCGCTGAGTGGGAGGTGGCGGGGAGCCGGGGATCGAGGGGGAGCCAGACGCGCTCTCTGTGGGGGCGGCGGGCTCCACGGCCTGGTTTAGCTCAATGCAGTACTCGATGAGGCTGCTCATCAGTTCAGCCTGGGGAGGAGAGAGGGGCCAGCGTGAGGCCTGTGCGGTGAGCCGCAGCCCAGGCCCCGTCTATACCGCTGCAGAGGTCCTTGCAGGGCGGGCAGAACCAGATGGGCGCCTCTTGCCTTCTCTCTGGCGGGGGAGGCAGATGAAGAAACCAATGCTACCTACACAGGAAAGGAAGTGGGGGGCTTGTGCTCCATGGGCTGGGGGCAAGGGTGGCAAACCATCTGCGGTGACTTTAGGGCTTGGTCCTGGTGGATGAGTAGGGTCCCAGGCCCGGGAGGGAGGGTGA
>NW_006435764.1:5660898-5663205 GCF_000325575.1 Pteropus alecto
GAGAGGATGAGGGAAGGAGGAAGGGCGCCCGGGCAGGCTTTCCGGGGCGAAGGAACAGCATGAGTGTCGCCGAGAGAAGGACCTGCAGGCCCGAGGAGAGGAAGGTCGCGGCGAGGTCAGGAGGGTGGTGTGGGTGGCTCCCTGAGCACATTCTTCAAAAGTGACATCTTCTCAACACGTTTAAAACATAACACATGTTGATATAAAAGGTGAAGTGACCAGATGTCAGGGAGCACAGTCTGGGCACCACAGGACGGGGACGCCAGAGGGCTGACAGACCCACAGACAGAAAGCGGTTGGCAGGTGGTACTTACTCTCTAGGCAACACGTATTTACTGGGTGCCCACCAGGTGCCGCCGTGGGCAGTGGCACACAGCAGGGGCCGAGGTAGACAGGATGCCTGTTTTGTGCTTTCAAGAGAACCCACTGGGGTAGCAGGGTCAGAGGCCAAGGGGGTGGCCCCACGGTGACAGATATGTGGCCTGGCCCCTGTCCACCCACAGTATAGCCCGATGCCTCTCTGAAGCCTCATGACCCACCCTGTGCCCAAACCCTACATGGGCCCAGAAGGAAAAGCCAGAGTCCTGTTCTCTACACCTGCCGCCTTTTCTCCACCAAGGAAGAGTGGGCAGTGGGCTGGTGGACAGGTGGGCAGCCGGTGGGGACAGGGACAGCTGCAAGCACAACAGGGACGCCCTCTAAGTTCCTCCAACACAGCGTGATGCTTCTGAGGTTCTGGGAGCCTGCCATTAAAACTTAGCTGCATTCAACACTATTTACTATCCATTCAAGATAAAACTCAGCAAACCGGTAGTAGAATGGCGCTTCCTCAACCTCATGAAGGGTGCCTATGAAAAACCAGTTACCATCACACGTACTGAAAGCAAAACTGAACACTTTCTCCATAAAGTCAGGAGCAAGTCAAGGATGCCTGCCCACACCAACCCAACGTGGTGCTGGGGCCCAAGCGATCGCTACCAGGCCAGATGAGGCATGCAGACTGGACAGTCAGACACACCTGTCCCTACTCACAGATGACATAACTGTCGGCAGAGAAAATCCCAAAGAATCTGCAGAAAAGCTCCGAGAATTAGTGAGTGAGTTTAACAAGGTTGTAAGATATAAGGACGTGTGGATTACAAAATCAACTGTAATTCTACATACCACAATGAACAACTGGATACTGAAGTTAAAAAACATACCATCTATGGCAGCACACATACACACAAAAGACAGAGACAGACAGACGTACTTAGGGATAAATCTAATAAAATATGTACGAGATTTCTATGCTAAAAACTATGAAATGGTAGTGAAAAAAATCAAAGACCAACGAATGGAGATGTATAAATAAATGGACTGGACAACTTAAGATCTCTTTGAAAGACGCTGTTAAGAAAATGAGAAGTCACAGACAGAAAGAACATATTTGCGAAATACATGTGGTAAGAGATTAGTATGCAGAATATATAACTCTCACAACTCAATGAGAAAAAAACTAGGATAAAAAAAATAATTTGAACAGACACTCCATTAAAGGAGACAAACGGAGAGCAAATAAATAAATGAAAAGATGATCAACATCATTAGTCATTAGTCATTAGGGAAATACAAGTTATCTGCACAATGAGGTAGCACTATGACACAGATACCACGAAAACTGACAGTACCAAGTGCTGAGCAAGGACGCAGAGCGACTGAATTCTCAGACACTGACGGTAGGAATGCAAAACAGTACAGTCACTTTGGAAAACAGTCTGATGGGATCTGGTAACGTCAGTCACGTTTATCATACAGCCCAGCATCCACTCCTAGGTGTTTATACAAGAGAAAAGAAAACACAGGACCCCACAAAAGCCTGTGCACAAATGTTAACAGCAGCTTTATTCACAAAAGTCCCAAACTAGAAACAACCCAAACACCCTTCCCCAGGTGAAGAGCTAACCTGGAGTATACCCATGCAATGCTACTATTCGACAGTAAAAAGGAACGAACAGATACAGCTCCCAGCATGGATGAATCTCAAAAGCATGAAGTCAGTCTCAGACTGCAGAAAGTGTATAAACCATAAGGTTGTACCACAATTTTTTAAAATCAATTCACCAATTGATGGAATTGGTGTTGTTTCCATTTCTTTGGTTACTACGAACGAAGCTGTTATGAACATTTGAGTATAGGTCTCTGTTTCTCTTGCGCAAACGTGTAGGCATCGTACGATAAACGTGACATTCTGGAGAAAGCAAAACCCTCGGGATAGCTAAGGGGGAAGAGATGTCACATAGCAGGTGAAGGGATGAAATCGGAAGA
>NW_006435764.1:5663235-5673089 GCF_000325575.1 Pteropus alecto
CTGGCGGAGGACTTCACCAGAGAGGCTACCCAGATGGCAAACGCGGACAAGAAGGTGCTCGACCTCGTCAGCTGGCTGGAGTTGGGGGGTGCCAAGTAAAACCCACGGGAGACTTGGGGGTGGTGGAAATAATGGCAATGAAAACTGAGCACTATGGCCGTGCCACCCTGAACACGCCCGATCTCGTCTGATCTCTGAAGCTAAGCAGGGTGGGGGCTGGTTAGTACTTGGATGGGCGACCACCTAGGAAGACCAGGTGCCGTAGGCTAAAAAAAAAAAGGTGAACAGACATTTTACCTCTAAAAAGACATATAAATATTAAAGAAGCTACTCCATAGCTGGACTGTGGTGATGACGGTGGTTATAAGGGTGTGTAAATTTGTCAAAACTCACTCTTAAAATAGGTGCGTTTAAGAATAAATTATATTCAATGTTGTCGACTTAAAAATAAAGGGGAAAAAACCGTAAGGAGATACCACTGTCACAGCAGGGTGGCAAAAATGAAGAAGCCCGACGGTGCTGGGCTGTGGGGGCCTCGAGCAGCGGGCAGTCGCCTGCCGCCGGGGCGCGCACACCGCGCAACCGCTCCGGGGAACACCGTGTCCACTCGCGCTGAGCCCGCGCCCGCCTGTGACCCGGCCGGGGCGCTCCTAGGTGTAAACTAGACATTCACACAAAGGCCACGTGCGACGGTGACTACAGCAGCACTGTCTGCGACAGTTTCAGACCAGAAACCCGAGCCCCCTCGGCCACAGAATGGAAGAGCCGCGCCGGGCAGATTCGGACGCCGGTGTTCCGGGGAACCGGGGGTCAGACCACCGCTCCGTGCGCACGGACGGCGCTCGCCCACGCAACGCTGAGCGTTAGACACAGACGGGGGTCCCGCTGTGGGCCCCATTGCTAGAAAGTTCGAAAACAGAGGGACAACTCTGGGGAGATACAAGTCAGGATGCGGGGGTCTCTTGCTAGGGGGCAAGGCTGGAAGGAGGCTTGAGGGTCTCTAGGGGTCCTGGTTCTAGTTCTTAAATCTGAAAGGTGACACCTGGGTTTATTTTGGGAAAACTTAAGCTATACACTTAGGATCTGGGCGCTCTTCTGTTACATCTAGTTCAATAAAACATTTACTTTAAAAAGAGGCCTAAACTAGATACAAAAATTATGAAGTCATGAGCATAAAGATGGGGATAGCAGAATATTCGAAGCTGAGAGAGGGAAGAGCTTGCGGACTCTAGGGCAGAGAGAGAAGTCCCTCAAGAAGCCTGGGAAAAGGGTCGGCAAGGAAGACGGGGCGGGAGGCCAGAGGTCGGGGCAGCCACTATAGGGGACAGGAGGGCCATTTCCGGGAGCATGTGGTCAGGCTGGGACAGAGGTCTGTGCACCGAGTGTGGCAGAGCAGAGGCTGATGGGCTTGGAGCTGGCTGTGAAGGGGTGAGGAGCAGGGAGGGAGGCGCAGAGAGAGCGGGGTGGCTCTGGAGGTTCTAGAGACCCCTGTGGTGGCAGGGGGGACTTAGGACGTGTGCTCTCAGAGGTGGGAGGCCCTGAGCGTGTCTAAGTGCAGAGAGGACGGGCTCAAGGAACACAGTCTTGCGGGAGGGAGGGCAGCCTCTGCCGCTGGCGGGGCGGAGGAAGGTCCTGAATGAAGCCACCAGGGAAAAACACAAAGGCTGCAAAGGCGCCGAGCGGCCTTAACCTTTCCACAGTGCTCCTCCTCTGAGAGCAGCCAACTCGAAGACAGAGCAGCCAGTGCGGGCTGGTCACAATGCTGGGGAGCCCTCAGCTAACAGCTGCCCCCACTGTAGCCACTGCCACTGCCTGCTGTGGACTCTCCAGACCAGGCCCAGTGAACTCACCAGGGTGGCCCCAGGTCAGAGTCAGCGTCCTGGGTCCCCAGGCCCTCAGGGCCCTCAACTCCTTGCCCGCCAGCCTGGAACCGCCAACAGGCTGGGACCCGCTGAACCAGCCTCCCCCGCCCTCACCCATGAGGCTGCGGGAGACCTCCCACTACCTGCTTGGAGTAGATCTTGAGGAGCTTGTTGACCGGTGTGCCCTCATTGTTTCCATCAAACTCCAGCCACAGGACAGACTCCTCCTCCTCAGGGGACGTGTGGTCCCACGACAGCTCCTGGAAGCGCAGGCCCAGCAGGACGTGCTGGCCAGCGGGGGACACAGAGCTAGGACTTCCCTGGGCAGAGGTCTGCTCCCCCACCTCATCCTGCTTGGGTACCACCAGGAGTGGACTCCTGGCTGCCCACGTCCAAGGCTAAGTATAAATTCGCATGAATTTCTCTAAGGAGGGGAGTCCCTGCTGTCATCAGACCCAAGGGGGTTGGGGACAGGGAGGTTGAGCAGCCCTAGCCCACAGCACTGCACGCCGGAGGGTCAAGGCCCTGACACCCGGGAGTCACGTGGGGGAAGAGGTGTGTTGCAAGGGAAGACCTTTCCCAGGAGGTCAGCTGGGTAGCATCTCAGCAGAAGGCCCAACTGGGCTCGGATATGCTGGGGTCCCTCTCTAGGGACAAGAAGTCACCCAAAAGTGTGCTGCTGGCTTAGGAGGGACTCCTGCACAGGTGCAGAGAAGCTGCCACACAGGGTGGCTGCCAACACCACCTTCAACGCAGGCGTCCAGGAGACAGCCAGGGGAGAAGCGGGACTCAGAGAGCCCAGGAGGGCTCCTGGTCGGGGGCTTTTCTGGAAAACCAGCAGCTGGGCTCCAGCCATTGGCTGGGTGGAAGAGCCAGGCCCTGCAGAGTCCCTCTGGTTAGTGTCAGTCCCAGCTGCAGACCCCCTGCGCTGGCCACTGGGCAGAAAAACAGACCCAGAGAAAACTCAGAAAAGCCCCCAGGATGCCAATGAAAGCCCCAGGGACATCCGAGGGAGACAGGGGCCCTCCCAGACAGGCCATCCACCCTGCCCCAGGCCAACAATAGACCCAGGGGAACCAGAAAAGCCTGAGTAAGGGCCCCGCTCCCTTCCCCTCTGAGACCTCCCTCAGGTCCCACCCTGGGGGAGCTGGAGGTACCTTCTCCCTGCTGTCCATGACATGCACGCCCTCCAGACTGATGGCCACAGTCACTGGCTTTCGTCCACCCCGGGGCAAAAAGCCCTGGGCCGGCTTGTCGACCTCGCCATGGAAGAAGGCACTCCTGGGGAGGGGAGCTGGTGTCAGCCTGTCCCCTCCAGCAGCAAGAGCGGAATGGCCAGAGTCTCAGTTCACCCACCAGCAAATGCTCTGGCCAGGTTCTTTTGGGTTCCTGAGGAGCTTAGCGGTTTACGTGACTGAAAGTTAAAGGGAAACTCGCCCAGGGGGAGGGAGGAACTGAAGGGGCTGAGAGGGAGGCTTCTTGGAACTAATGGCATCTGAGCTGGTCATGCAGGACAGGAAGGTCTGAGCAGGCAAGGGGAACTCGGTGGCACAGGGAAGTGGGTGCCACGGGCAGAGGGAAGAGCATGAACCCAACTGATGCTCAGGGGACTGCCAGACGCCTGAGGACTAAGGGGCTGAGGCTGCTGGAGGTGGTCAGGCCACACAGGGGCTAGGACAGCCCCGCTGTCTACTGTCTGCTGGGCCAAGATCCATTGGCAGCAGAGGGGGGTCAAGGCTGCACCTGAGTGGGGCCCACAAGCAGCAGGATTGCCCCAGGAGCGATCCCAGGGCTTGACACTGAGTTCTGAGAATGGGTGCGGTGGCCTTGGGACACAAACCCACTGGGCTGCCACCGTCTCCCTCCTGCCTGGCCGTGTCCTCTCCTTCGCTTATGGCTGTCCCGGACCCTTGCCCCCTTGCCCTTGGCTAAGCCGGAGCCCTAGTTCACCTTGTTCTCTGCCTGCCTGCACTGGAGCAGTGGGAGGGGACTGGGGACAAGCTACATTCAACTTCTGCGAGCAGCCCCAATAGCTGCCCCACGGTCCCACGCCTGTCCCTCGCCTGTCCCCGCTCCTGGAAGACATCTATAGGCTCGGTTGATGGCTGAGACTCCAACTTTACTGAGGAAGCTAAAGTAACCAGAAGAGGAGCCACTTGTCCACCCTGACCTCAAGTTTTCACTCTATTGTCCATCTTTATCAGCAGACACATTTCGCCTGTCATCAAAATTAAAAACCTTCTGTCCCCAGCGCACCCCTAACTGCTGCTCCCCCTCGTGACTCCATCCCACAGCACGGCGCCTGCAGAGCTAGTCACCTCACGGTCTCTAACCTTTTTTCACTCTCCTCCATTCACTGCCTCTTCCACAGTGCTGTGGCCAAGGTCAACCACCAGCCACACAGGCATGGTGACCTTGACCTTGAAGCAGCAGCATGGGATGCCTGGTCACGCCCTCCTTGACACCTCCCTTTGTGTGGCTTGTCTAGCTCTCCCGCCTTGCTGGCTGGGGTCCTCCTCCCACCTAGTCCACACTCACCTCTCTGGCTGTCTTTTGGGGTACGCGATTTCAAACAGCACCCACATGCTGATGACTCACCAGTTACTACCTGAATAGACCCGGAAACCTAAAAGCCCACTTGGAACTGCCACCTGCGTATCTACAGAGCATCCCAAAATCAACGCGTGCAAAGCCAAGCCCCCAATCTTTCCAACCCGCTCCACTGCAGGGTCCCGTTTCAGGTGATGACGAGCCGCCCTCCAGGGCCAGAAGCCTGGAGTCCTCTCTGCCTCCCTTCCTGCACCTCCTCCACTGCGTATCTACCCGGCAGGGTCTGCTGGCTCCGCCCTCAACGTCTCTGGACTCAGACCACGTCTCACCTGTGTTACTACCAACTGGCCCACGAAACCCCTCCAGAGCACTGTCACAGTCTTCACTGACCACCTGGCTGCGCTGTGCCCCCTACCCACCTGTAGTCTGTGCTGTACTGCCACTGCTCACTGTCTCTCTCCACTAGAATGGCAGCTTCACCACGGAGGGATCACGGTCCCTCTGCTCAACGAGGTGTCGCCAGCGTCAAGGGTGCCGGCACACGGCAGGTGCACAAGAACTATCGGCTAGATGGGGACTGCACGAATGAGGGCACTAGCTGAAGGGAAGGTCAGCAAGCCCCCTGACTGGCAGGTGGAAGGAGAGGACTTGTCCGGGGTGTCCTGGCCTGTGACAGGTGGAAGGGAAAGACAAGTGTCCAGCTTGGGACCTGTGGGGCCTAAGGTGCTGGCATCAGGCATATGTCATGTGAGCATGGAGCTCAGCAGAGATGGGCTCACTGGCAGGACGCCCTAGTGAAGGCCAAGACAGACAGCTGAGCTGTCCGAGAAGGGGACAGAGGAGACCCCAGGGTCGCGGCTGTCCGAGGACGGCAGCCAGGAATGGCTCACCCATAGAAGGGCAGCTCGTGGCACTTGAGGAGGTAGGCATGGTAGTGGGTCCCCAGAGGGGCCTCGCACTCGCTGTCGCTGCCGACCACTTCCTTCACTTTGCGGTAGGCGTCGAGCAGGCCCTGCTCGCCCGTCCCAGCCTTGGTCCCCCGGCCCCGGAGGGCAGCGAAGAGCCCGTGGCCCCGCTTACACAGGTGGGCGGGGAGGAAGGAGCCCAGCTTCTCCCTGTGGAGGAAGGAAAACAAATGCTCGGCATGAGAAGCTCCCAGGCCGGGGCTGGCCAGAGGTGACGAGGTCCTCAGGGTGCAGGCACGCTTGTGGGGGGCGGGCCCTGGACACGGACAGCCAGAGATCCCACTGCTGCCATCCTGGCTGCAGGCCCAGGTGGTGAGAGGCCTGAGGAAAAGAGGGGAGGAGGAGGAAAGAGCCCAAAGCAGGCCTGTCCCAGAGCCGGAGTGGCTGCAGGGTTTTACAGCAACGTCTGTGTTGCCGAGTAAGCAAGGTTTGGATTTCTGAACTAATGGATCTTTTATAACCAAAGACTGGTACCAGTGACCCAGAACAATCAATATTTTGTTCTGCCAAATAGGGATGTAAAAACTACCAAGCTACAATCCATCGGAACAGGCTCAGGAAAGAAACGGCATTTTCATCACACGCAGAGCAGGGAAGGAGCCCGGTGTGACTGCGCTGTCCTCCCACCCAGGCAGCCCGCCCATTTCGTGGGCCGCTCACTGGCTGTTCCAGATGAGCCGCAGCTGGAGCCTCGGTCTTTGAGTGCTGCGTGCCCTCGCCAAGCCTCAGTTTCCCCACGTATATATAAGGGCACTGATGCCCACTGGCACAGAACGGTGCTGGCATGTGCTTGGCATGTAACTGATGCCGGACAAAGGTTACCCTAGTTGCCATTTCTGAAGAGGGGAGGGTCCCTGCTGGGGCTTCTGGAGGACCAAACACCCCAGGCCACGGGGGAGGGCGGCCGGTGCAGTAGGAGGGTGGAGGCGAGGAAGGAGCTCGTGCTGGCCTGGAGAGGCCCGGCCACAGGGCAGCATGAGGAGGGGTGTCTGGGGGGCTGCCCACCCCTCTCAGGGTCACCACGGGCGTGTTCATCATTTATCCCCCACAAAGTTCCTGACTACAACTGCAAAAAAAAAAAACCCAGCTCCCTCCTGACCTCGGGTGGAGGATGATGCACATGTGGGGCTCCTCGGACTGGGGGCTCCACTCACAGATGTCACATCACCCAAGTCTCCCACTTCCCAGGCCACTCAGCCCAGGGCAGATGAGGTGAAGGAGGCTCAGAGAGGTGGAGTGACTGACCCAAGGTCACGGTGTCAGGGCCAGCCCTGCGGCTGAGGCCTCCTGACTCCAGGACCTTGCAAGACCTAGGACCACTTGTAAGTAAAATTCTGAGCAACCCTCCCCACGCTGCACCCCTGCCTCAGGTCACGCTGGTCGTTACCTCAGGGTGCAGGCAGTGGGCTGGCCAGGCCGGTAGGGCCCGAGCTGCACACGGCACACCAGGGCGCCCAGGGCCTCACAGTCCTCCACGTCACACGGGTACCGTGCGGCCAGCACATTGCCCTTGGCCTCCTCATAGAGCAGCCGCAGGACCTCTTCGTCACGGATCTGCATGGTAGGGAGGGGTCAGGGCACCAGTGTCCAGGGGTCTAGGGACACAGGGCACCAGACCTGGGTGACACTGCCTGGGGCTCGGTGCCTCACCTGGAGCTCCCGCCGCTTTGGGAAAAACACGTTCCTTCGGAACTGCAGGGAGGGCTCATCTGGGGGGAGAGGCTGCGGTCACTGCCTGGCCACGCTGCCCAGCCCGCCCAGCTCTCCCCTGACTGGCCCAGTCCCCAGTCCTCAGGCTCGCCCGCCATGACTGAGAAAACCCGAGGGCTGTTCAGAGAGCGTGTGTGTGGCTTATCTGGACATGCTCGCTGTCCCCTAGAACACCCTCTCCTGGACTCCCCGCAGGGTCCCCCGACCTTCTCTGCCACGAGTGGCTGATGGAGCCTGGGGGGATCCTGTCCCCTCAGCCAGGGCAGCTCCCCCTGCCATCGGAGGCCTAGCTGGGCTGCGAGTCAGTGCTGCAGACCTAGGACCCTGAGAGGGAGATACATGGGTAGCACACCGACCTGTGGCCACGTCATCGTCCGGGGCGTCAGTGAAGCGCAGCAACAGCTCCGGCCACTGGCGGCCCAGCTTGTAAGGCTGGTGCTTGGGCTTCAGCTGTACCTCTGCGGGACAGGAAGTGAAGCGGTCATGCAGCCTCCACCAGTGTGACTGCCGTCCGCCACCGAGAGCAACGTGATGTGCCAATGCCCACAGAGCAGGTACAGAGTATCCGGAACTATTTTAAGTGGTTTACATGCGCATGCTCTGCAACACCCCATCTTCACTTCGCCCACAGAGAAAATGAATCTCAGAGAGGTTAAGTTGTTTGTCCAGAGTCACATAGCTAGTTGAGAGGAAGTCAGGCTCAGGCAGAGCCAGCCTCTGACTGATGCCTATAGTGCCCAGGGTGGGCTGGAGCTGAGAGGCTGTGGCGGATGGGAGGTGCCGGGCACGGCAGTACAGATGGGCCCGGCACTGCATTAGGAAGCAGAGCCCGAAGCTGGTATTTGAGACCTGAGGGGCTGGCAGCGCTGGCCTCCCTGGCCCACAGGCACCACGCCATCCAGCTGCCCCGCCTGAGCTCCTCCTCTCGTCCCCTCTCTGCCCCGCCCCTCCGGCCTTCTTCGGTTGTTCGACCACGGCTAGTGTGTTTGAGCCTTGGGGCCTTTGCACTCGCAGTTTTTCCTGCCTCAGGCGCCCTTCCCCCAGATCCTCGCATGGCTGGCTGGTTCGAGCCTCAGTTCGACTGTCGCCTTTCCTGGACTCTAACTAAGGCAGCTGCTCTCCCGTCTCCCATGCTGTCGGACCTGTCTGGTTGCCTTCACATCGCGTCACTGTCTGTGCCCCCACTGGCCGGGACGGACTCTAACTAAGGCAGCTGCTCTCCCATCTCCCATGCCGTCGGACCCGTCTGGTTGCCTTCACAGCGGTTTCCACCATCTGACATCGCGTCACTGTCTGTGCCCCCACTGGCCGGGAGTGCCACGTGGGCAGGAGTACCTGTCTGGTCCCTGCTGTTCCCCTGGCTGCCGTGGGCCCTCACTGTGGATCAGCCTCTCGACTCCAGACTGTCAGCTGGCACCAGGACTCAATGTCCTGGGCCAAGAGTCTCATGCACCAGAGTCCACGGCCTCTGAGAAGGCTGAAGCCCTTTCCAAGGCCATCTGATGATGGATGAGGATGGCTGCCGGGGTGCAGGAAGGGCGACATCCACGCCATCTATCAGCGGCCCCTGCCTTCCGAACCCCCTTCTGACCCTCATCTCCCCGCTTCGCCCCTCCCACCACAGGGCCGGGTGCCCTGTCCTACCAGGCTGATGCTGACGGTCCTCATCTGTTCTTTGGGCTTCCATTTAGACCCTGATCTTAACCGAAAACAGTGGCCACAGCCTCCACATTGGCTCCCTCTCTGCCTACAGCCTCCTCCACCCAAACCCCTCACTCCGCTTCTTCACACGCCTTGCTTCTCCCAACCCTTCTCTGATCCAGATTCTCTGGTGACTCATCTTCAACCTAGATCTTTGGCCACAGCCATCTGTAAGGACCCCTGCCCCACAACTCCCCAGGAAGGGAATGTGCCATGAGCTTCCGCCTTCTTCCGGGAAGGGCCCCCGCAGCAAGCCCACCCTCCCTTGGTGGCTTAATGGGGTCCTCCACGCACGCTCTAGATCTGGACATTCGCTGAAGCCCAAAGAGGGACAGTGCCTGCCTGAGGCCACCAGAGTTAGTGGCTAAACCAGAACAGAGCTCTACTGCCAAGCCTCCTGCCACACTTTAGACTACGAGCTCCATGAGGGCAGGGACACCTGCGACCCAGCTCCCCACCGTATCCCCAGCATCTAGATTGTTGCCCAGCACGAGGTGGGGGGCTCCACACATACTTATGAGATGAATGAGGAAACTAACTAGCTGGGACCCCTGGACACACTGTGGGAGGGTGGACCCGGGGCAAGGCTGCCCTCCTTCTGCCCAGCCCTAAACCCCGTGCCCCAGAAGCTCAGGGCTCCCACTAACAGAATGGGACTATGCTGACCCCGTGGTCCCACACACTTCCAGATGCGGCCCTCCTGCCTGGAGGCTGTCACCCAAACAGGACTGAAGGTCTCTGTTCCACACAAACTGACGATGGCATTGAAAAGGAACACCCAGCTCGAGGGGTGAACCAGCAGATGGCACGCCCTCCGTGCCTCACAGCCCTGGGGCATCTGTCAGTGCTTCACTCACTCTGGGGGTGGTGGGGGGAGCCAAAGGTTCTGAGGGGCCCAAGTCAAAGCTAAAGTGGCCTTTCAGCCTTCCTGAACTCAGCCTGGGAACAACGTGGGCACTGACTTTGTGCTAAGGCCTCCAGCCATCCTCCCCCTGAACAGGGCAGTGGCCTAGGGTGACTAGGACAGAAGGCAGGGCCACACAGGCGGTCCATTCACGTCGAGAGG
>NW_006435764.1:5673131-5676235 GCF_000325575.1 Pteropus alecto
GGGAGTAGGGGGCGCGCAGGAAACAAACTATCCAACTAGAGGGACAGGGAGCCTGGCAGGGGCCAGCCAGCCACATAGAACTGCCACCCCCGACTTTTCAAAGACACAAGGCAAGGGGCCCACAGTTCTGACCGACAGCCTGGAGAGTGAAGAAGGGGCAGCTGAGCTGGGTTGGGAGCGGCTGCAAGAGACAGGTCAGCAGGATGAGGGTGGGCGAGAGCAGCAGCTGCGCAGGAAGCTCCAACTGGTGGGCAGGGGGTTGGGGGACAGGCACTCCCTCTCCCGCCAAGCCAGCTGATAGCCTCTCTCCAGGGTGAACGCACCAGGGACCCCAACCACTAGGAGTCCTGGGGACCAGTCACTCCCTTCTTGCCCCTGCCCCTCTTACAAGGAAGGAGAAAGTTTTAAGCTCAGAAAACATGCCTTGCCCTGGCAACAGCTGGGGCATCCTCTCCCACCCCCTTCCTGTCCAAACCAGCAGGCTGGAGGCCCCACTCAGAGGCCCCAGGGAGCGCCCAGACCCCACTCTTGCTCTATCCCTGCCTTAGGATCTCAGCCTGAAAGGGCAGGACACAGGCAGTCACAGGCCAGAAACCAGGCGGGCTGGAGGCCCCTTGTAGAGAAGGTGGTTCTCACTTGTCCTGCCCTCCCCACCCTCAGGAAAAGCTTCATCTTCAAGGGTGGCTGTTTTCTGGGCCAGGTCCCACCTTCCTCCCTGCCCTTGAGGAGCAGAACGCAGTTCCGAGAGGCCAGCTGGGACTGCCCGGGCTTCTGTTCTGGTCTCGATCCTACCACGCACTGGCCCTACCCTTCCAAACCTTGATCTCCTCATCTGCAAGACAGGGCTGGGCCATGAGGAAAAGGCGAAATCCTGCTCACGAAACACCAGCTCAGGTTGTGGCACAGACCATGTGTTCGGTGCACGCGAATCCCTCTGTCCCTGTCATCGCCCCCATCCTGTTTCCTCTGATGCCTCAGGCTCCGTACTGCTGAGGCTGATGGGCAGTCTCAGCCCCTCCTCTGCCACCAGCAGAGAGGTGTGGGCAGAGAAGCCAGGAGTCCTCTTAGGGCTCTGGGTCCTCAAAAGAGCGGACAGCTCCAGGCCACACACAAGTCCCACCTTCCCCTGATGTACAGTGGCCACAGGTTCTGGAAGTTGCCCCCCACAACTGGTCAGCACCTTCCCGACCTTCCTACCCTGGCTCCTCAGCCGAGCCTTACCCAGCAGAGGGGAGACGAGCCAGAGCGCGAAGGCATCCAGGGCGATGTCCGGCAGCTGCAGGACCTCACGGATGGCACGGTGCAGCTCGTGGGCACTGAAGGACGGCAGGTTCTCCACAGCCAGGGGCACCACCGAGTCATCCGCGAGATACACCAGCACGTCGGCGGCTGCAATGGAGGCCAGGCAGGGTCAGCTGGGCCCATTGCCCAGGCAATGCCCACCAGGTACCCTCCACCCCTACTGGGGCTGGAGCCCTCACCCTACACCCCTCAGGATGACCAAGGCTACATTCCAGAGGCAGAGCCTTGAAGGACCCTGTGAAGAATGCTGTCTGTTAAAACTTGAGACCCTCAAACCACCCAGAAACCTAGCAATTCCAGCCCAAGGACCAGCCTAGCCCCACCCTAATCCTCAAAAGTTCAAATCAGGGCTGGACATATTCCCCCGCACATTCCCCTGGCAGCCCCAAAGACCCTGCTATGCTTCTTCCCTGGAGAACATTCCACAGGTGGGGACTGAGGCATAGGTTGAACCCACCGTGAGGTTACAGCACTTAGTAAATCAGGCTGGGAGGATGGAGGGCTGGTGACCCACTGTTATCTTCATGCAAACTGCTGTCTCTCTCTGGCCCAGGCTAAGATGGGAACTAAGGAGTCAAGGCCACCCTAGGGTAAAGCACGTCCCAGGATGCCCTTGCGCTCTGGCTCGTCTCCCCTCTGCTTCCTTAGAACTCTTGAAGCCTCAAGACTCAATCCCATGGCCTTTAAAACGGTCTTAAACAGGCCAGGGGAAGTATGAGTTGAGTGTTCCCTCAGGACAGCCTCTGGGATTCCTATTTAGAGCCCAAAGAGACCCTTGGGAAAGCTGCCAGATTCAAATGTCCATTCCTGGAACTGCAGGTACCGTGAAGGAGCACTGACCTTGGAGGCCAAAGTACCGGGGTTCCAATCCTCGCCTGGCCCCCAACTGGCTGGTTGACTTTAGCAAGTCAACGTGTCAGCTGCCTCACCTATAAAGCAGGGTTATTACCCCTCCCTCAAAGAGCGGCTGTGAAGCAAATGAGGTGAAGCCTGTGAAAGGCAAGGGCAGAGTTTACCATTAATACAAGTAAAGGTGCTTTTTGGATCCCCAGTCTGTTTCCCAAAAGCTACTTTCTTGAGGGATCATAAAATAATCTCCAAGAGGCTGAGACTCAGACCCATTTTTTAGGCAGGGAAACCCGATGTACTGAAGGCTCCAGTATCCTGTGACTTAACCTCTCCAGGACCCGATTTCCTTCTTATAAAACAAAGATAATGGTCCCTGCTTTCAAAAAGCTGTTTGTGAGAAAGAAATCCAACAAAGAAAGTGAATGTGTCACTTTTCATTCATAAGATTTCTTTTGAATTTCACAGCTGTTCTACACGCTCATTTTACAAATGAGGAAAGAGATTCATGGAGTACCAGGGCCAGTACCCTAGTGACAAAGCCCAGGTCCTCTTACTGACTTTGTCACTTTTCCATACCTCAACATACCTTATTCGTTAATTAACACATAAGATTCTCTTTAATGGAAGAGATGACAAACCAGGACCACTTCCCCAGGGCTGGGGCCCCAGGAGGATTGGGGGGTGGAGGAGATGAGGGCAAGGACCCACCTCGGGCTCCCATGGAGGACACGCTGCTTCGATGGGACCGCTCAGAGGGGCCGGGCTGCCCGGCACTGCTTTCTGTCCCGTCCATCTGCAGAAGGAAAGAGAAAGACCAGATACTGGGGTCCGGAGCTGGGGAGTTGGGAAGGGACCGGGCTGATCTTCGAAAGTGAACAGCTGTGGCTGGGGGCACTGGTGTTCGCACTAGCGGGGTGGGGGTGGGGTCCTGAGCTCCCTGGAGGTCAGGGCTG
>NW_006435764.1:5676592-5677345 GCF_000325575.1 Pteropus alecto
GGCGCCCGCGCGCTCACGCCCCCCACGGGCCCGCGCAGGGCCGGGGTTCAAGGACCGCGCGCCTCGCTTGTTTAGTCGCGCGGTTAGGTCCCACCAAGCCGAGGGACCAAGGGTGCGTGGGCCCCCACACCAATGGCCTGTAACAGTGTGTGGAAGGTTCGAGGCAACCGGGTTCGGGGCGCGAGTTCTGGCGCTCACTTGCATGAGACTTTTGGGCGAGTCTCCTCACTTGTAAACTTCGTGAAACATGTCAGGGATCCACACTGTGCTGACTTCTAATTAAAGGAGCAGCAGATAGCGGCCTGTACTGTAGCGTCCCCGGGCTGTGAAGGGTGATGGGCAGAAGACTGGGTCCCCGTCCTGACTCACCTTGGACAAGCCCTTTCCCCTGCAGGCCTGTTTTCTCATCTGTAAAATGAAGGAGATTGGACGCAATGACCTCTAAGGGCCCTCGAATTATATGCCATAAACCCAGTCCGGACACACTCGTTTTTCCAGGGAGCAGTCACATGAGCCCTTCCTATCTCAGACACACAGCCTCGCAGTCCTTGAGCCATTCCCAGGCAGGGAAGAGGCGTTGGCGGCCCAAAGAGGCAGGTGTGAAACCACCTGTCCCCAGAGTCACGTCACCAACATGTCCTGGCAATGACAGCATATGCGTGTGCCTGAGGCATGGCTCTCACGGAGAAAAACAGGTGCATGGGCACCTTCCCAAGATAAACCAAAGTTTGTTCCAAGGGGACAATGACAAAG